>NC_057937.1:59810360-60147860 GCF_018555375.3 Anguilla rostrata | reverse complement strand
CATACAGCTGGAATCACAGAAAATGCTTTACTCTAGAGTATGACAGCAGAGCCCTATCAGAAGATGAAACTGACAACTGCAAGCTGCAAGTCCAGTTCCCTAGCCATTATGCTACACTGTCTAGCCCCAAACTACCAACTACCTGACCCTTTCAAACTTGTCTTTTTATGGAACATATGTGTCTCATTTTTGACAAATTTGAAACGTGTCGCGTTTGGTGACAGTGATCAAAAACAAGAAACCAGATTAGGATAAAATTTATCTAAGTGTGATTTGAATCAAGTCTGTTCGTACTATGGGTTGGATTTCACTGGTATGGGATGTGAACATAGACTCCCCAGCACACCTTCTCCTGTTCTCAACATTCTACTGAGCTGTAACATCCCATAATATGCGAGTGGGAGTCACCCAGCACCCTGTAGTAGAGCTGGGCATCAGGGGGTGGGGTGGGGGGGGGGTCGAACACCAGACTCAAGAATGAGGTATCATTCTAAATGCACAGAATCATAACATGAAACGCACCGTACATCAACGTAATTTAGCACCAATGGGGTGAGACTTAAAACCATCAAATCAGGCACGTCTAGATAAAGGGAACGATTCGTGGCCCAGTGAACGCTGACTAAGGGACTTGTGCAAATGCTGGTCGAGCCCAAGGACTTTCCTCAAATGCCAGACAACTTGTCATCAACATCACTGACATTTATCGGTGCACATTACTTGTTTGTGTTGCTTCACATGCAATTACGCTTAATGAGAACACTGGAAAGGGGGGAGAAAAAAGCATGGAGCAAGGCCATCTGCTTCATCTGTCACGATACTGGAAGAACACAGAGTAACGTGATGGGGACACATTCTGGCGATTTTCTGAATGCGAATGTCGAAAAATTTACATTTCGCAACATGTCTGCCCAACGCAACGCTGATGTAATTTTAACAATTGGGAAATGTCACACCAAAAGTGGAATATTAAAACCAAAAGCCTGTAGTGTATAATTGCTCAAGGGTGCCTCACTTCTCACTTGCTTATAATGCTTATATAAATAAATACATGAACAAAAATTACATATATATGAGAGAGAGAGGGGGAGAGAGAGAGGGAGAGAGTGAGAGAGAGAAAGAGAGAGAGAGAGAGAACCTATATATATTCTCTATGCATAGACTGTACAATGCTGTATAACTGAGGAAGATGAGATGGTGCTATGGAGTCAGCATTTAACAGCCTTGTTAGATGAAGGCAAAATGAGAAGGGATCTGACACGACTTAAAAGTCACAGGGCAGAGCAGCCCTCGTCGGTCTGTTTACCTTACACCACAATAAATATTTTACAAGCTCTGCTGTGGCGAAAGCCCGCAGATTTCTGAGGTCAAACATCGCAAATTCCTGAGCAGGTCCCGGCACGTAACCGGCGCACCACATTACAAATCAGATAACTTTATATGAGACCAGTACAGCGGCCATTTATCTACAACTACATCACCTTGTGTCCCGGGTGTCTTCCAGTGGTTGATAAGATCAAACCTTAAAGTATAACAAAAAAATAATAATAATAATTACGCCGTGGATCAAAATGGCCCAGCAACATTGGTTCACCAATTTCAAACGAATATGAATATGAATGAATGGGAAACTGTATTTAATTCAGGTTCACTTGTCTGATGTAAAAATGTATATAAATTATGACTGGATGCATGTGTGGACATACTAAGTGAAAGTTGTCCATGACCATGAAATGCACTTTTGTACGTCGCTTTGGATAAAAGCGTCTGCTAAATAAATGTAATGTAATGTAATAAATCTAGCCATAATGTGGCTACATAGTCGACGTATTTAGTACAGTACAACGAACACGGATACACAGAGCAGCACGTTTACCGCTTGCGTCAGTCAGTGAGCCAATGATAAACGCAGAGACATCCAAGGATTCCCCCAAGGAGTTTTAATTCAGTTCTTCCCATAAAAGACACGATATTCCCGCTATTAATCAGCGAAGTGTGAAGGTGACAGACGATGATGCAGATGACCCATCCACCAGCCAGCCAACACGACAGTGTCGTATCGCATGGAGCTCGGCCAGACTGCGATTCTACCCTACCCACTCATAAAAAAGCTCTACAGTGGATAGAGGTGAACACATAAACCAACGATTTCCAATCAACCTCCCTGATACACTGACGCAAACAGTTTTATTCTGACTATGGATAATTTGCGCACTTCCTAATAAAAAAGAACGTACTCTAGGAAGAGTTCGCTGACACGACCGCATCGCCCATAAAATCTATTAATTCTACAAACGAATTAATTATAATTTTAAGGTGCGTAATGTGAGGAGCGAATTCCATGGCACAAGTTATAAAGATCACGCGTGTAAGTTGTACATTCACTGGTTTGCATAATGGAACCTTCCCCGGTAGAAGCCTATCGTAGAACGGATTTACTAACCAAAATAAATACATTGTGTCTTTAACTGAAGTTAACGAGAGTGATGGCCAAAGGAAATGAAAATAATTAGGTAACACGGTGGCCACTTAAACTACCCATCCATCTATACCTTCAGTTTTTTTTCCTGCAAATGTTGTGTACATCTTTCAAAATGTGTCTTAACTGCAACCGCAGTTGGTGAGTGGCACGCCGCTGTTAGAACGGGGCGAAGCAGTTTTACTGACGTGTGACAGCAAACTGCACGTGGCCTCGCGCGTTAATGGCTTACCGGGGAACCTCGGCTAGATCAGGACAGATTTAGCTACAAGGAGTGCGGTCTGTTGTCCAAGGTGTGTGGTCCAGCGCCACTAAGACCGCTGTCACAGTCATTACCCGCGCCTAATAATGCCGCTAAATCACTGGAGAGGATATTTCAGGCCCGTCTAGGCTGTGCACATTATGTTTATCACCAATTTGGCTGTATACATTCTTGCTGGTGTGGTTTCGCCAGGTAGCGACAGTTGAAGCAGCCAGTAGTAGGCTACAGACACTTGGTACCGGCTTGTATGAACTGACTATAGAAAGTAACTGCGAGACGATTAATCATTTGCCTCAACAAAAATACCATATTGCCAACTTAATGACTGTAAACAGTCTCTCGATCTCTCTCTCTCTCTCCCTCTCCCTGTGTGTGTGTGTGTGTGTGTTTGAGATAGAGAGAGAGAGAGAGCCTGCGTGCGCGTGTGATTTTATTAAATCAACAATAAAAATCAAATCAATGCAATGACGAATAAACCTGGGACTTCCCTCTGAAACAAAATAACTGAAAGTTAATTCAACGTTGTCTACTTACCAGCTTTGCAGGGATCTTTGTAGTCGATTGTTTCCGCTCTGTCTTCTTCATAATAATCATAACTGTCTTCATAATCTAAGATATTGCGCATTGTCACTTTCCCGCATAAAGTCAATCCAGCAAGTAAAATTGTGATCCAATACATTGTAGGTGTTAATGCCGAATGGATACACACCAGCCAAAGTTACAAATGAATGAAAAAGTACCTCAGCCACTTTGAGGAAATGTGCTTTCCTCCGAAAAGTCTCGACGGTATTTTGTAAATGGAATTTAGAGGGACATCGCGAAGCCTCTCTCGCGCTCCGGAGCGTATATCACTTCGCCGATGACAGCGGTTAGTAAGTTTTCGAGCGTTGCAGCAACTCGCTCCGCTTTGGGATTTGCGCTCCGCTTCGCTCCTCTACGATCCCTGAATCCAGTGGACTGTGTTCTTCACGAGACGAAATCCCCGGGTGCAAGCCCTGGGAAAATAAAAGATCCAGCGCAGCATTAGAGAGAGAGTAAAAAAACACTGGTCTCTGTAAGTACAACAGGACGCAAATGTTTAAAACAACAAGCGCTGTGGGCTCGGGGCTTCTGGTGACAAGCAAACGCGGCAGGGCAGCGCGCCAGCACGAGCACTTTTTGCTAACTTACTAAAATCCTATAGGCACCCGTTCGCCGTGAGCATCCTGCTTACTTATTCATACAATCGGGGTCAGGATCCGGACCGCCTCTTATGTAGTCTCAAGATAACAGAATCTGTAACTTCACGCGAGTCGTGAGAAAACAGCGACCGACCTACAGACGCAGGGCAACCTCCGTTGCAAGGGGAAAACAACGTGTGATCCCAGACAATTGCACTCCTTTAAGCTTTGTCATTGTGGCCGGTGTGTCTTAAGGATGAGGGGAAAACAAGACGGCGACAACTGGACAGGCGCATTGGAAGACATTTCTAAGAGAATATTGCTTTTATTATACTGTTACGTCGTATACGTATTAAACTCAATTGTGCGCGAGAAATAAAAAGAGAAGGCGCGAGCTGTAAAGGAGCCTATACAATTGCTCAAAATCGTAAAGAGGAAATAATCACTAAATAAAAAACCGCGACCCTTGATGGAGAAATTCAGGATGTTGGATGTTGAATGTTTAAAACTAGCTTCCATGTAGGTGAGAGTCTGGTCATAAACAGTCCTCGCAACTATAATCTGGGTTTCCAAAGTTAAATTTTTTAGAGGCGGTGGGGGGTAGACAAGGCAGTGGTGTTACATTTAACAGACGCGCTTTATTGTGTCTGAAGCGCCCCCCCGCCCCCCCAAATAAAAACTAAAAAAAAACACAGGCACGCACACATCCACGAGCGCGCACAACTCTGGATATGTTTTTAATTATTAAAAGCCTGCATTAGGTTCTATGGGCACGTTGTCCTGTATCTTTAAATGGTCTGGGTTAGGTTACGTGGAAGGGTCAATGAGAGATGACAAGACTGCAATTTTATTGATAAATAAATAAACCATAATAATAATAATAATCAAACCAGTCAAACCTCATTCAGAAGGCGCTAATTTCAACTAGGATTCTGTATGTAAGATCAACGAATCAGCTGAATAAACTGTACTGTTTTGTATTTAAACTTGAATTTTGTGAATAAACAATAATTAACCGGCAAAATTAAAGGGATTGTTGTTGCTGTTGTTTTTCAAAATTATGGCTGCTGCAATGACAGCAGGTGTAGCATTTTCCGAGTCCAGCCGTTTTTTCCTTCAGGGGGTCAGTTAGTCTTCCATACAAAGCCGGCTTCCGCTTCAACATTCAAAGATGTAAATATTTCTGTGTAAAAGCCAACATAGCCTCTGAAAATCAAATAATTGCGGTGCATATAAGGTTCTTTTAGTGAAGACCCCTCGACATGACTGCTGAACAATTTTTTATCTTGTGGAAACTTTAGGGGAACCGCCACATGCTCCCGATTTAGCGTTTGAAATAATTAAGCATCTAGCTACAAAACAACGCTGAGCGGATGGCACCAATTCCAATGTACAATTTAATGCACATACCTTCTTCAAGTAGCCCATACCTAAGGCTTTAGTGTTTTTATAGATTCAGAAGAAATTATCTTGCATTTTAGCGGCTGTATTTTGCGCAAATCTTTGTTACTACTTCGCAATGAGAACAGAGTATTTGTGACCTGTCGCTGACTGCTATGGCTTGTTCCGAATGCGCCCATTTCCCCAGTGAGATTAGCGCGCCTCTCCAACAGAGATTAATTCTCTCGGCAAGGTACAGTGGGTGCTTACGTCACTCCATCAATCCGTCAGGCTGTCCCAACTTCACCGCTGTTTAAACTGCACTGTAAATCCTTTACAAATAGAGTGGACCTCGAATGCGGATAGACGCACTTTGGGCAACTCAGTTAGGAAAGAGCGAGGTTCTCCCCACGACGTATTTGAATGAATTGAAGGTGCAATATCAATGTGGCTTCAGCGAAAGGTGTCAGTGAGCCTTAAACATAATTTTTCATCATATTCAGGATAATAATTGAAATAGATTTACGAGCCATCGGGGAAAAGTTACTGGTCAGTGCTGTTTTCAAGGACAACGTGGTGCAGTAGTTAAGGTTACCTTCGTGAATAGAAGTGGGCGGAACCAAGGAAAGGCGCAAACCAAACCTGAGGTACCTCGTTAGTCTTAGAATACCTGGAGGAAATCCTTCCATGTCGATGAACACAAGCCAGTCAATCAAATTTCCAGCTGATAATTTAGGTAACTTAGGTAACCTGAATTACCTGCATACATTGAAGAAGAAAATATTTATCTGTATGTGAGAGAGAGAGAGAGAGAGAGAGAGAGAGAGAGAGAGAGAGAGAGCTTCTTATCGAACAAAAAATGATTGACAGTCTAACAATCTAACTGCCAGTCCAGCATACTGCTGCGACCTGCTGGCGGGAGTGCAGAATGCAATGTCAGCATTAAGCACTGATGACCTCAGGATACATTGAACCGTTTGTTGACGGATGCATCAGTTCGACATTCTAACCGACATTCTACACAATGGCACTAACTGCAGTGAGATTGCAAATCTCAAATGTGTAGCAAAAAAAAGAAAAATGCAATTCATTACAGTTTTTTGAAAAGCCACAAAGGCAATGGCAATGATGTCATCATAGTGACAGACAGCCCTGTTCATGACACTGCAGGGCAGAAACCTCTGGGCTAGATTCTTCCAGTCACCATTCAAGTGGACACAGTATCTTAAACTATAATCCACCCATCCATTTTTTAAACTGCTTATTCCAGGTCAGTGTCGCAAGGGGCTGGATGGAGCCTATACCAGCATGCAGTGGGAGAGAGGCAGGAATATTCCCTGGACAGGTCGCCGATCCATTGCAGGTCCAGCAGCTATATCCAATTAATTAAAGTTTGACTTGTCGTTACACCAACGCCCCCTTCATCAATGGCCTGGAGCGGATTTGGACAGGAAGGACCCTAAAATGCAAATAATGTTTTGTTTCTTTTAAAGAACTGCAAACATTTAAATGGAATTACGTCCACTGTAAGCGGCAGTACGTTCCATGCCATTATTGAGATTAATGTCTGCTGTTCAGATTGGGGAGGCTATTTAAAGCAGCAAAGGTGAACGGTGCACTTTAGAAACTTTCAAAGTCCATCCCTTGCATGTTTTCTTAAAGTGGCACAAAACCACTAAACAAAGTTTCAAGTTGTTCCTTAGCTCAAAACTCAGAGAGCCATCCCTTTAACCATCCCTTTAATTTCTCAATTATAATCCTTTCCCAAGAGTAACAGCAGCAAAGGGTTCATTGAATCCATATGGCAAATCAATATTTTTTTACAGTCTCAATATGAACCTACAGAGCATGAGCAGATAATTGTCATAGAGCAACATTACATTTATTTAGCAGATGTTTTTATCCAGAGCGATGTACAAAAGTGCACATCATGGTCATTGGAACAACTACAAAACACGGGTTCAGTAAGGTACAATACTCATTTCGTACAGTTATTTATTGCCAAGAACACAGTTCAGTTCACACAGTGAACATTATTCTGACCTAATTCATGCCAATTCAAATTAGGTGGAAGAACAAGCTGCAATATTAGGATGAAAAACTGCAATATTTATAATTATTATGGGGATGTTGATTATTCTGAAAGATTTCAGTTGAATATTCTCTGCCTGCAGACCCCACTATGAACAGTGAGGGAGAGGCAAGGTCGGACTGGCGCGATGCATTGTGGGAACAGCATTAGATTTTTGGCTGTTACTTAGATAAACAGGAAAGAATCTCAAATGAGCTGGTTTTTACTGCTTAAGAAAAGCTCTTTGGTGTGGAGTCCCGATCGTAAAAGGCCTGGAACACCACATACATTTATAAGTGTGTGGTTATTTGTGTTAAACTTTAATGGATGAGACAAATACACACAGTTTATACATCCACTCCAAAAACATGTTAACCTCATTTTATGTGATCTCTGTGAACCCCATGCACTTATCTGAAATGGTATTGAACATATACAATTACAAACTATTAAACACATAAGACCATTATACAAACCTACCATTCAGCTCATTATGGTCTATAATTTTGATTGCTATTTATTGCACGTCATAAAAATATATATAATATAGTGTAAGGATAAAATTCAATCATAATGTCGTTTTCACTCCACAGTACTTATTTTAGCATTAATGTGTGGTCTTCAACATTATTCATTCAGGCTTGTGGCCTAAATAACTAAATGCATATGCATTTTCCCTCCGCTGCAGTAAAAGTAATTGTCCGGTTAAAAAGCGTTGTTTAGTTAACTGATAAAATGTTCCCATGTTACAACTTCCAATTTCCCATCGTCATAGTGAGTGCACGGTCCATATCACAGCATGGTGTTACTCTGCCATGTACGTCTTACACGATCCATAACACCAATAAAACAGTCCCGCCAAACGCCCATAACGACTTCCTCTTGTCTTTTCGTTTTGGTGTCTGATATCCGTTTTTTATGTTCCCGCCGCAGCTGGACGGCGGTGAACCCCTCGTCATCGTGCACGTCTGCATTTGATCTTCTGGAGCCGTTTCGCGGCGCGTGATTAATGGGAAATGGGAAACGGTCGTCGGAGCTGTGACGAGCGAAAGGTTTGGCCAAGTCAAACAGGCGCAGACAGAGAGACTGGTCTCCGGCCGTTTGGGAGTGGCCGATGGGGGGGAAGGATGCCCTCCGGTTAAAGAAAGCAGTATTCTAATGCTGACAGACGCGGTAAAAGACCGGAAGATCTAAGTTCGCCAAACCCCAAAACCGCATACATCAGAAGACTTCATAACACGATCAAAGTTTAGCTTTTACTTATTTTGAGTTAGTTTCAGTACCCTCTGAACTGAACGGTTCTTGTGAAGAGGAAGAAGAAGAAGAAGAAAACATTTTTAATTGTTAATCAAAGTAAAGGACAAATGTTGATTGAATCTGAGCCAAAATGCTGAGCTGTGCACTCTAAGAAAAGTGTTCAGGTTTGAAGGGAGCTAGTTCAGGTTCAGAACTTTGACCAGCTGCAGTCTTGAAGAAAGGTCATTCAGCTTCATATTTCAACAGTTAATTGCCATAAAATGTGGAGTTTGGCAATTATAATGTCACCATTATCACCAGTATTTCATTTTCCTAGGAGGACAGTGGGATGGAATTATTTCTGTGAATCGTCTATTTTTCTGTGTTATGACTTCAGTTAATTTAGTTAATGTCATAGAAATCAAAAGTCCCTATAATTAAACGACTGGTGTGCTACATACATTTCCATATCCATGTACCGTGTTCATCAATCAGAGATATTTAACAGATCAGAATATTTATTTATTTATTTATTTATTTATTTATTTATTTATTTATCTATCTCTGTGAGGGGGTTAGGAGACTTAATGAGAGGTGATTTATGGTTGCAATATCCTACAGAGGAAAAACAAGCATTTAAATTTTCCGGTTTCCTGTTGTGATATCCTGGTAGCTTTTGGCTACATATGGACACAATACGACTTTCACAACTCTCACACAGCCCTTGAGCAGCAATACTTTCTGAAAAAAAAACAGTTCCTCTATGATGTCACAATCACATGATTCAACTCTTAGGACAGGTGCAGAGTTCCATAAGTCTTTATTACTACACACACACACACACACAAAAAAACCTGAATTATACTTTGTGCACACTGGTGAGATAATGGCATGTAAGTATGTATAAGAATACGATCTCCGAGCTTTAGCCTATAAAGGTGCAAAACATACAGCCAGGGTGCTGAAACCCATTATTAAAGCTTTCTGGGAACCATTTGCGGTGTGTTATTAGGCAATGGCTTAAAAGGCAGTGACAGTCCGCGGCGTACTGTGTGGGTGCTCAGTGACGCACGTTAAGTCATCTTGAACCACACATAAACTTGAAGCTTTAAACATTCTTGCAGTGAGAAACATGGTTTTGCTAAAGAGATCATTAATGTGCAGCTGTGGGCTTCTTGCCGATGGACTTTTTTTTTCTGTTCTTGGTTTTGTTGCTATAAAGATTTTTACATTCAGATTCGTACAAAAAATATATCTGGAAACAAAGTGAATCTCTGCAAAAGGCTTGCAATTCTGGCTGATTGCGGACAATTTCAGCAAATTTCATTGACCACAGCTATATGATCACAAGGCCAGTATTAAATCTAAACATGTGCACTTTGTCCTTAACTTTGAGGTAAAGTGAAAGCAAGTGGTGCACTTCATGATTTCTTTCTCAAACATTTTTTTTTTCATTTCTGGAACTGGATCTGCCACAATGTTGTGAAAATACAGTAATATTGAACACTTACACTTGTTTTTTCTTCAGGAGATAAAGACACTGCATTTCAGTTCAATTAAATAGCTGCCCGTCTGTAGAAATGCCTGGAACACTCTGACTTTGTGTGTCTCTGACTTTGACCGCAATTAGTGCGAAACAATTAAAATGGCAACAGTGAAAAGTTCTAAGTGCAGTCTGGGAAATGCTCCCGTCAAGATGCTGCCTCCACAACCAAACGGGAATCTAACCCCCAAAAACTGATCCCCAGCGTTCTGGACACGCTTAGCGCCATGGCGGGTTGAGGCCCTTGGACAAGGCTGTCCGTGGCCCCGAGGAAGCCGGTTTTGACTAATGGATCCTGAAAGTGCAGCGAGAAGGCCATCTGGCCGTCTGTCTTCTCAGCACTTTTCCCTCGAGCGCCTGGGCCTGGCTCACATTGACCTCACAACCCCTTCGGCTCCACGCCCAAGTGCCTCGGGGCGAAGGTCAAAACAGGCACTTACGTTTCTGACAGAAAAACGACTGGACCTACACGCGTATATGTCAGACCCATCGACGAACGATAACGGATTGCTCTGCGACGGGGGTGTAAATTTTAACTTTTTTGGGGGTGTAAATTTTGACTTGTGCACACACACAGGACTTGGCGTCGTGTTTTCCAGGAGGCCGAGTTAGACGTAGCGTGTCCTTCGCAAAGTTTTTTTTAATTTTGCTTGGCACAAATTTCGAGAGCGGTTATCATGGAGGGAAGTTGTGCCCTTTCATCTCATTGTTGTTTAAAGTGAGACAGATCGAAAGACTCGTCTCTGATAAAGAAGGCCTTATGAGAACAAATCCTGTGTGCACAGCATTTATCCCAAACAAAGAAAGATGTGCATCCTCTTTAAAATGAAAAAAATAAATAAAAAATAAGCGAGTCTGGCAGAAAAAAAAATACAGCACTTGAAAGTTTGTTTTGTAAATCGTTTCGTTTGCCTTTTTGGCGAAAACGTAAGGGATTATTTTGAACGGGATTGCGGGAAGGAAGTCGTGGGGAACATCGTATCTGCGAAAGACCCGTCTATGAGCAGAGGAACAATGATACACAAGACGGCCGGGAAACGGTCGCCATACATCACGCCTGATTTGTTTAAAGACGCGACCTTTCGAATAAGTCGAGTGTATAAAGGATAAGTCACACGCACAAATAAAACGGAGTCACATGACCGCGTGGGTGTGTGTTTGCGCAATAAAACATCTTATCACGAATACCGCCGTCACCTCTGTGCACTTCTTCGGAGCGAAACATAAACGCGTGTCACTCACAGCCGCAGCGTCCGTAGCCGACAGCCAGAGGGCAGGATATCCTGTTTTAAAACAGAGAGCGACCTGCGGCGACGCCCCCCTGCGACTGTTTACACGACGGGCCGGCGTGACGTGACCGCGCGATGCTTTCCCACGCGTGCGTTCCGCCGGTTGTGCATCGCGTGACGCAAAATCGAATCGACCTGATTCGTCACGGCGCCGTTTACGACAAGCTGTCACGAAGGGAAACTTTAACGGAGAAACGGAAGGAAGATTTTGGGGGGAAAAACTGAGCCCATGAGCCCCCTAAAAATCAAATGAGATTTAAAAAAAAAAAAAAATCTCCAGCAGGGATAAAAACCCTCAAACGATGGTGGGAAAAAACTCCCCGATGGGAAGAAGTTTTGGGAGGAACCTGGCTACAGAGGGGGAGCCCATCCTCCACTGGCCGGCCTGGTGTAAAGTAGCGGCAGAATGGATGGTAACATCATTGCAATAAGGGATCTATCACAGCAAATACTCAAATGGGTTGCGCAGGTATAATGTGAGTGCATCATGGCATTTTAATGAGAAAGAGATTCAGACCAAGAGAAAGAATTCATCCCACCTTTATCCTTTACTGGGTCATTACAGAGAATCACACAAAGGTGAAAGGAAACCTTCCACACCAAACACAGTTGTCATATGTAGCCTCATATGTCTTTGTTCATGTTTGACTGTGTTTCTGGATGCTTTGGTAATACTGAACAATGTATTTCCTGTTAGGAAAGCATTTAAAATTTTGACGAGGAAACTGCAAAAAGAGACAACCAGTGTATCTGTTTGTGTTTGGAGGTCGGTGGCTGGGGGGGGAGTTATTTGAGTTGAAAGGGTATTTCAGTTGAGATTCCCTCCCCTGGTAAAATAAAGCACAGCGATGTTCTCAGGCGGCTTCTCTTGCCGTAATTTGTCGGAGTCTGTAAAACTTGAAGACGCGAAAAACAAACAGAGAGGAAGCCACCAAGCCACTAAGCTGATGCAAAACATCGCGGCGGCCATGGAAACCACCGCCGCCTCCCCAGCGGCTTTCGGTCGCGGCCGTGGCGGACGACTGCTTCGCCCTCGCCGGCGGTTCCTGCGGTGCCTTGCATCTGCGGCACTGGACCATCCCTGCATTCTTGTGGGCTCCCTAGAGCATGTGTTTGGAGTTATATACATATATATATATATATATATAGGAACAAACAGGTTTAATTGCCAACCGAACACAAGCGCAGACCAATTCACATGTCTCTCTCTCTCTCTCCAGGGGTCTTGTTATTCCCCTCTTTCACCATTTTTTTTTCTCATGTATGCGAAGAAAATAATGCCGTGATGTCAAAGTTGAACTTAGGATCTTGCCTTTACGTAAGAAATGCCACGCAGAATTTCACATGTGGAGTTCTGGGTCAAACATGAGAAAAATGTTCACACGCATGTGATAGCTTCCTGGTTCTTTGCCACTACCCATATGTTGTACATATTTATACGACTGTCGGCAAAAAAATGACGGTATGTGAAAAGTCATGATTTTAAAGCGAATCTCTAAAACTGCAAAATAATTCAAGCGTGGAAAAGCGTGCCCACATTGGGAGTTGGTAAATTCTTCCCTATTTAGAGTTTCTCTGGCTGTGTGTACAGCTCGGATAAAGCCTTTGTTCCTGTGTTTGAAACAGCATTAGTCAGATTACACAGCATGAGGCTGAAAATAAACGGCGGTAATTACCAGATGCACACGCAGAGGGATGCAGCTGTCTGTCAGAATTCGGTGGGGGGGGGGGGGGGGGTGGAGGCCAACCAAGGCGAAGCACTCTGCCAATAACAGAGAGAGGGGAGGAGGACCAGAGACCAGGCTCAGCAAGGAGCTGATTAACTTCTGCTGATGATTACATGAGGTAGAGGGGAAAACAGTTATTAACGGGACAGCGCAGATCCCATGAGCGCATGCGTCCCCCTCTCGGGACTTCCGCTGGACGAGCTGGCACTGATGCCAGTGGACTGAACCCGGTGTCGTTGCAGCTATTCAACTTGTCTGCAATCCATTCAGCCCTTAAGTTTCAGTTGCAAAGTAGGAAAGCGCTAGTCATGTTTTCCTGATCCTTAATGCTGAACCTACTTTGAACCGGAGGTTTTTTGGAATGTTTGTTTCTTTGTTCGTTTTCTTTTTTCTAAATTCTAAGTCAGTGTTCTAGAACTCCGCTGCTTTCAGTTACCAGCAGTGATTGTGACATCAGCATTAGAATGTTCAGTTAAGAACATTCTAAATTCACATATTTCTAACCTTGCACTTGAAAAAAAAGGGTTAATAGCAATTATCCACAGAACCCACCAAATGATGAGAGCTACACGGGAAGCAAAAAAAAAAAAACAGGAAGTTTGTTTTAATTCTTCATTCAAGATCTGAGTGCTATGCCTTTAACGACAGACGCTGCGTTTGGAATTAAAGCCCATTTTTAGTAAAAGAAGGCAAAAGTTTGATAGCCCAAGAAATGGAGTATTGCTTTGATTAATCCGCAGATGATGAATGATTCCAAGCCTATTTTAGTCTGCCAAGAGTATTTAATGCCATGGAAATGCTTCTGGTTACTGTTATAGTTGCTGTTTTTCCAAAAAAAATTAAACACTATTCTCACATTGCTTTATATCTGTTTGCCATATTTGGCCAAGTTAAAGGACCAAATTAGTGATGGTTTTCTAAGGGTGACCTGTGTTCTGTAGCTTTCCATTGGCTAATTTAGCTAGAAGTGACCTCTGTTCTTTTGCTTTCCATTGGCTAATTTAGCTAGAAGTGACCTCTGTTCTTTTGCTTTCCATTGGCTAATTTAGCTAGAAGTGACCTCGGTTCTTTTGCTTTCCATTGGCTATCTTCGATAGAAGTGAGTTGGGGGACATTCGAGCGACTGCAATTAGCATCGCAGGGAGAAAGAAACCAGCCCCAGACACCACTGGTCAGCACAGGCATGAGCTCTCACACCAGCGTTTAGTTAGAGTTGGAAGAGGGATGGGAAAGAAAGGGTTGTGGGGGAAAAAAAGAGGAGGTGTTTTCAGCGTGCAAGCTCCTGCCAAAGCCTCAGGTCAATGTCTCAAGCAAAAGGTATCGCTTTACGAGGACAGGCGAGGGCTGAGAACGCAGAGGCAGGGAGAAACAGGAGCGCGGACGGCTGCTGACGCAGCGTTAGCGGTGCCAGCGGTCCCGCGTTAAGCCGGGACATCCTACAATTTCAGCCAAAAAAAATGTCCCCCACCAGACCCGCATGTTACAATCGCTTAGCAGGACGAGACGCAGAACGACATGGAGAACTTCAGTGTAACTGGGGGTCGCTTCAACAAGCCAATGTGTTCCATAGAACGATGTGAAGAACTTCAGCGTAACTGGGGGTCGCTTCAACAAGCCAATGTGTTCCATAGAACGACGTGAAGAACTTCAGTGTAACTGGGGGGTCACTTCACCAAGCCAATGTGTTCCGTAGAACGACGTGAAGAACTTCAGTGTAACTGGGGGTCACTTCAACAAGCCATTCTGTTCCATAACCACACATTTGGGCCACGGAATTTTGGCGACCTGCCTAGTGCGATTTATACGCCTGTGCACTTCAGAACGGGGACATTCAACCCTGGACAGCGTTACTGCTGGTCGTCTTTCCAATCTGATGATTAATTGATTGATTATGTCAGTGATTGGTCCGAGATCCCGTCCAACTGGTGTCCCCAGGTGTCTAAACTAATCGGCCCAATTAGAGGTGAAGAAGGAAAACCAGCAGGACTACTGGGCTTTAGGGCCATGTTTGAGCATCAATCATACTGAAAGTCATGTAAAACCATGTAAGTGAAATTGTTTTACGTGACTGTAAAGGAGCAGAACACAGCTGCTGGTCCTTTTTTTTTGGGATCTGCAGTTTCATCCAGGGATCTACAAGAAACTCTCTCAACCAAATCTCTTCACAATTTCTATCTCTTATTTGCATCATCTCTGTCAAGCTCGGAAAAAGAAAAGTAACATGAATTCTGTTCCAAATATTAGCACAAGCTCGATTCAGCTTGTAGGCCAGAACGGAAAAAAAAAAAAAATTAAAATTTAAGCCCAAGGCACGCACTCGGGGCATCCCCGCGGCTCGAGCCAGAGCGGTCTGAAGAGACCACGGCAAGGAGCCGCGAGAGTTCAAAGGAACTCAACGTTGCCGGTCCGCAGAAAGCGGCTGACTCAGCGCTCCCTCAGGAAATGCGGCAGCTGCGATTCGCTCGCTCGCTTTGTGTTCGGCTGCTCCCGGCTCTGGTTCTCATAGATACGCTTCCTTTTTACCGTGGAAAACGTGGAAGTGAATTACATCGCCTCCACTGCGCGCGCGAGAGAGAGAGAGAGAGAGAGAGAGAAAAAAAAGATGAATCACTTTTAATGGCTTCTGGAAACGCGGGAGCTGCGACGGCCAGGGGTTTTTTTTGGGGGGGGGGGCTGAAAAAGAGTCATTCCCGTGGCAGCCGATTGACTTATAAATTGTAAAATTAAATAATATCGCTGGTGCTCAGCATTTCTTTTTTTCTGTTGGTGCTTTAATTTCTCTCTCTCTCTCTCTCTCTCTCTCTGTCTCTCCCCTCTCTCTCTCTCTCTCTCTCTCTCTCTCACTTCTGTCCTCTCCCCCCTCATCCCCCTCTCTTCCTTCTCTCTCCTCTCAGTCATCTCCTCTCATCTTCATACTCTCTCTCTCTCTGTCTCTCCCCCCTCTCCCTCTCTCCCTCTCTCTCTCTCTCTCTCTCTCTCTCTCTCTCTCTCTCTCTCTCTCTCTCTCTCTCCCTCTCTCTCTCTCTCTCTCAGGTTCTCTCTCTGCCAAAGCAAAGTTTCCCGTTCACAAATTTCCTGTTGCATAAATGTCTTCAAACTTTCATTTTTACACACAAGGCACTCTTACGAGATGTCCGTTCTTTATTCGCTGATAAGACACTTTAAAAAGAATAAGATACCACAAATCAAAACACATTACAGAAGAGGAAAGTGTGAAAGAAAAACATGCAGATGTGAACCAGCTGTAAAAACAATAAGAACCCTATTGTGCTCGTGTTCTTTCGAAAGTTCCACCCAATCAACAGCTGGTGAAAGTTGGCTATCGCGCGCGAAAGCGAGACACGACTTCAGTAGGCTAATCAGCGCGGGACGCGTACGCTACGAGGGCTAATGTGTCTGATGATGGCTAGGGGCTTCCTGAGAAAAGCGTGTGCATCAGATAAGCACTGGGGCCTTGGGGAGATAATGAGTTAGCTCAAGGCTGTCTCCAGCAGCTTTAAAAAAAAAAAAATTTTTTTAATTATTTGGGAAAGCTTGTGAGCTCTTCCCTCCTCACGTGTTGACAATGGGCTCCCTGGCTGCACGGAAGGTTCAGATTTTGCGAACAGCTGCGTGCGCACGGGATCCGTGAGGGCGAGTTCACGTCGCTGCCAGCCGCGGCCGAAAACGGAAGTGGCACTTCCACTGGATTGCCGGACAGGAAGGGAGAAGGTTGTGTTTTGCAAAGGATGCTGGCTGTAGTAAGTGCCATGCTCAGCTTTGGGTATAAATGATGGCCAGGACTGTTCCCTGCCAGCACGCTGCCAGTAGTTTATCCTTACAGCTATTTAACACATAATTTGCTCTTCAGTTTGCAATGCTGAGAAGAAATGTGGACAAGAAGGCACTGCTGTATTTGAAAAATATACATCCACCACCCGCTGGACACCCCCGACACCCCAGCTCCCTTGTTTGACTGAATATGAGTGATGCAATGGTCAGCTTATTTCTGTAAACAAACAAAAACAAAGTAAAAACAAAACTCAAATAACTTTAAGTTTATTAATACTTCATTTTCGTAAAGACACTACTTGCATTTGGCACAATAATGGAGCATCGCGTAGTTCTGGCAGGCCACGAGAGTCAAGCGCTCCGGCTGAATCAGCTGATGGCTCAGCTGAGTGATGTTCGCCTATCACAGTACTATCACAGCCTATTCACTAACAGGGCGGTCTACTTAAACAGCCTCCCTCTACTCATTCTGCTGCTCCTCCTGCATGCAAGCTGCTGCACGTTGCTTCGTAAATCCCCTCCACCACCCCAGCTCCATCCCTATGCGTCAAGAATTTGCATTTCTCCATCCCTATGTGTTAAGAAATTGCATTGCTCCATCCCTATGTATTAAGAAATTGCATTTCTCCATTCATATGTGTTAATAATTTGTATTGCTCCATTCCTACATGTTAAGAATTTGTATTGCTCCATCCCTATGTGTTAAGAAATTGCATTTCTCCATTCCTATGTGTTAAGAATTTGTATTGCTCCATTCCTATGTGTTAAGAATTGTATTGCTCCATCTCTATGTGTTAAGAACTTGCTCTGCTGCTGGATCTGTTCTGTGTGTACCCCTCTAGGGGGGTTTGGCTGCTGGCCTCCCGGCCTTATCCATGTGGGCTGCGTGGTTGGCGGGAGAGCTCCAGAACAGAGCCATACCGCCAAACATAACTGTATTGCGTTTTATTGTCAATAAAGTTCTACTTTGATGACAGTGGTCCTGACAGAACTTGCATGTTTTTTTCCCCGTTTTTCCCAGAAGTTCACGGCCAGCTCTCAGTGAACCTCAGTGAGATGGTTATTGTTGCTGTCGTCACTGTGCAGTGGCTGACTCACCGCGAGCGAGCCTCGAGCTCGGTCGATGACAACTCCCAGAAATCCTCGCGGCCAAAGGTCTTTCTCTCAGAGCCGGTGACGACAAGTTCGCCGGCATTCGCTGTGTGTGACGCGTAGGGAGCGAGAGGGGGGGGGGCGGGGTGTTTTCTGTCGATGACGCAGCGCAGTCGAAAGTGTGCTTCGGTCACGGCGCGAACGCTGTTTGCTCTGGGTCCCGCTGGGCACGATCTGGTGCGTCATCCGCGTCCGCTCGCGGCTGGGACGCCTGGCCGACCGCCGCAGAACCTCGCCCCAGACTGCCCCTGGGTCGATTGTCAACCAGCAGATACGTCCCTTTTTTCCTGGACTCTGTGTCGCAATCACGTCTCTTTTCCTTTTTCCCCCCCCCCCTTGCGTAGAGAGTATGCGGTTCCCTATTGGGCACCACGACCATGTAAATAAAATAAATCAACCCACGGCCTTCCATGTTTTATTTTTTATTGTTTTAAACTTCACGTGCCTGCGATTGGGATAATGCCTTCACATGGTGTGATTTGTCCTTAGCGTTGAGCTCCAGCTCTGTTCTGCTCTTCTCCTTTCTTTGGCTCCTTGCTCATCATTATTTTCTAGTGTTTATCTATTCACTTTAAAGACATACAAATCTTGAGGAGGGCAGAATATATATACTTTTAAAGAGGATGCCTATATACTGACGTGTCACCTCATGTGGTGAATGAAGTTTTGTGAAACCAAAAAAAAAAAGTTCAAATAGACTGCAATTGGCAGTTAATGCAATAAGTTTTAATGAGTCTTAGCAGTCAAGAAGAGATAATATGTACGTTTTATGCTGGGAAGCTTTTAAAAACGCATTAAAAGCAAAACCTGTGGGGCATCCTGAGTCATTTCAGAGTTATAAAATGGTTATGAGTTTGTGAAATGAAGGAATATTACTGCACTCTGTCAACAAAATCACTTTGAATGTGGTGTAAAGGAGAAACAGGGGATGTTGGGCCTTATTGTGCCACAAAATATTAACTCAGTTCTGCATTCTGAGGCTCATAATCGGAAAACAGGCGCTTGCGGTGTCTTACTACGATAATGACGAGAAGCACAATCCCGTAGTAATGGTGCTCTTCATAAGTTGTAAAATTCGTAAAATGAAGATGAATTAATTTTTTGTGCCCTTACCACATCTACTACTCCAGTTTCCTTCCACAGTCCAAATACATGCATGTAGACTGATTGGAGACTCTAAATTGCTCATGGGTAATGTGACTGGTGTGTGTGCCCTGCGATAGATTGGCAACCTGTCCAGGATGCATTCCTGCCTCCCGCCCAGTGCATGCTGGGATAGGCTCCAGCACCCCCTGTGACTCCAGCACCCCCAGGATAAGCAGGTATAGATAATTGGGGGCCGTTATGGCTGTGTGTGTCCAGGGCTTTGTCTAGAACTGTTGGCAGTGATTCTTTAGCAGTGGGGGGAGCGGTGGTGTATACTGGTTAGGGAACTGGCTCTGAAGGTCACAGGTTCAGGACCCAGGTAGGAAACTTGTTCCCTTGAGCAAGGTGCTTAACCTGAATTGCTTCAGTAGGTATGTATCAAGCTGTCTTATTGTGTGCTGTGCAAAAAAAAAAAAAGCAAAATCACTCCGCTTCTTTTTTCCCATGGATTAGGAAACTACCCCCCAAAAAGATGATTCATACATAATGAAATACTGTTGTCACATTTTTGATTCATTGACTTCCTGCATCTCAGACTAAAACATCCCACCGTGTTAGCTTTTAATTTTTAATTTGCCATCCACATGCTTATTGCATTATTATCATGATTCATAAAGACAGCTGAGGCTGTTTCATTTTCATCTGCGATACAGATCTCAAATGATATTAGTCACTCATTGTGACTGTATACTAGGAAACTGTATTATCTTTTTTTTTCATCTTTATGTTTCCAGTAAAAATCATTTCATATTTCCTGAAGGAGCCTGTCTCATTGAGTCGCCATCCTGAAACGAGCACGCCCTTCGCCTTGACCTCTCTGTCTCTGTGATATGAGCTTTCATCCTTGCTGGCACAAACAATATGTCTGTCAGCAGTCGTGCTCTGGCCCAGCCCAAATACGCATCTCATGAGGGTAACTGAATGGTCTGAGTCGTCCAATTAGAATGCAGGAACACGAGGCCAGGACAGGTAAGGTAGACACAAGGCAACCCCCCAGACTTCACTGGGTCACCTGACTTAACTCAGTTCAGCGTATAGAAAATATGAACATGTGGTGTCACTGTGTCATCTGACTTAACTCATTTATGCACACAGAAAATATGAACTTATGCCATCACTGTGTCACCTGACTTAATTCATACCGTCACACAGAAAATATGAACTTATGCCGTCACCGTGTCACATGACTTTACTTAGTTTGGCACACAGAAAACATGAACATGTGCCATCACTGTGTCACCTGCCATCACTAATTCATACCGTCACACAGAAAATATGAGCACGTGCATAATTTTGTAAAAGACGTGCTTGGGGAGACATTTCCTGCTCATATTCACTGGAGGCTCGGCTATGGAGGAGACTACAGAGTGATCATGCCACCATGTGGTCAGCTGATTCTAATGTCATCCCTTCATTAAAACGCTCTTTTGTTTTCAGAGCCTAATTAAACAGTGTTCAAAGTGGGCTCTCCCTTTCCAGAAAAAAAATGTCTATGGTCTTTCAAAAAACAAAGTAACAAACAGCCTCATTGTCTTATTTGGGAATTTCAGGAAATAGACCCAGATGCTGAAAATGTGTGATTCATGATAAACGGCCTGTGTACCTTACAAAGGTCCAGTACAGGGGAGACCTGATTTGTTGGTTTCCTAGAATAACGGGGGTCGGGAAGTGCATATAGTGTGTTCTGTGTTTGGATATTGTGAAATAAATCGTTCTCGTGTGTTTTATCTTCAAACACGGCAAATAAAACAGCATTACTTGTTTTATCATAGGCTTTCAAATCACACAGACTGAGCTGGTCACAGACAGAATGAGGTTGAAAATGAATGCACTGATTTTCCTGATTCCAGATATGTCAGAGATTAAACTAGCTTGACCCAATTGCCAAATAGCCTGATTCCACTGTAGTTTGCCACAGTTAATCAACCGAGAACATATATCAGTGAGCTGTTTAACATGAACAGCAATTTTTTGGGTGTGTGTACGTGTGTGTGTGTGTGTGTGTGTGTGTGTGTGTGTGTGTGTGTGTGAGAGTGTGTGCGTGTGTGTGTGTGTGTGTGTGTGTGTGTGTGTGAGAGAGTGTGTGCGTGTGTGTGTGTGTGTGTGTGTGAGTGCGTGCGTGCGCGTGTGTGTGTGTGTGTGTGTGTGTGTGTGTGTGTGTGTGAGTGTGTGTGTGTGTGTGTGTGTGTGTGTGTGTGCGTGTGTGTGAGTGTGTGTGTGTGTGTGTGTGTGTGTGTGTATGAGTGCGTGCGTGCGTGTGTGTGTGTGTGTGTGTGTGTGTGTGTGTGTGTGTGTGTGTGCGTGTGTGTGTGTGTGTGTGTGAGTGCGTGCGTGCATTCATGTATCGCATGCAAATGGTAGACCTGCCGGGTCAGACTCTGCAGCAAAACGGAGATTCGACTCCACGCTGTTCCCCGGGGACGGGGCGGATGCCTCCAGAACCTTCCAGAAGCACATCTGTCTCCGCATCACAACTGCAGGCCTCCTGTCCTCAAGAGTCCCCCCCGAAACAGAAATCCATCATTCACCCCGACCGTGAAACAGAAACCCTGGGAATGCGGCCGATTGGACGAAACCAAATGCATCCATAATTCAACCCCGTAAAGGTCATCGTCTTGGCGACAGCTCAGTACGTCCTACTATGAACTTTTCCTGGGGGTTCATTTAAAAAAAAAAAAAAAAAAAAAAAAACTTCTTGAAGTATTCCCAGAAATTCCAAGTGGATGTATGTAAAATATAACTGCATGGTCAGTGACTGTTATTTGGTTTTCAGAGAATAGCCTTGGGTGCTCTCTTTAACAATACGCACAGGCATTAAACAACGGATCACGGAATATTCTCAATACGATTCCAAAAGTCTTCACTAACATATTTTGGACTTTTTCCTCATAAAATAACAACTTGATTTAGATAATACGATTACATTTAACCTGAATAGTTTTGTGCCATTCCCTATTACATATCAAAAAGTGAAAAGTCATTGAGTATTGTCAAGGCTCCCCATTCCAACTGAGAAAAACTGCGTGACTTCCAGAAACCCCAAAACCTACATAGACATTTCGCTTACATATATACATGAGCTCATGAGTTCCCCCCCCCCCGGGATATAAATGAATAAATAAATCTTTTTCGGGGGGCTATTTCCAGTTACTTGGCGTGCTTTAATTAACAGAGCCAGTGATGGACAGATATCTCTGAGCAGCAGGGCGTGGCCGGTCTCAGATACGCTGTGGAAGCGGGCCCGTCCCGCCGCTGACAGGGATAAAACGCAGATTCCCGCCGCCCGGGTCTCGGGAACCGCTCGGCGAAGGACCGAAAGCTGGCGGGGTGGAACCGGGCCATTCCGAGGGACTCTCCCTAAAACAGCGGTGGAGAGACGTTCGGGGAGGACCGGGGCCAGAAGGAGAGAGAGAGAGAGACGGCTGACTTCCTTCTCACCCACAGCGTATATTTAGCTGGCGACATAGTGAAATTATTAAAATTATTAACGTTTTAGGCGATTCAGGTCTGAGCCGTTGTTTGAGCTACAGCAGGCAAATTGTATGTGATTTATTCCGCGCCTTTCTACAGGAACTTACCCCTGTGTTTTCCCCACTGTGGTGACTATGAATAATGCTGTACAGCGCAGCTGCACTTAATAAAAAAGAAAGCCGGGGAAGAACGAACACTTAACCTGACCTAATGTAGAATGCCTTCATTGGGTCAATGCGATGGTACATTACATAGTGCCCATTGTCACTGCCTCTTAGCCTTCACAAAACTATCATTGTCTTCTGTTAACACTCACAGCCACTTATTTACATGATATTAAATATAGAGCGTGCTGTGATCCACAATAAATGTGTGATGTACGTCATATGACAGATTTAGATGTAATAAGCGAAGATACATATTTATGGATGTTTATGAATATACTAAATGGAGGGCTTTTAAATGTAGCAGGGGACTGGCAGCTCTCAAGTAGAGCCTATGGCTGGATGATTGGTTGCTGTCGGTGAGATGATTGGTTGGTGTCGGTGAGATGATTGGTTGCTGATGGTGTGATGATTGGTTGCTGTCAGTGTGATGATTGGTTGCTGTCGGTGTGATGATTGGTTGCTGTCAGTGAGATTATTGGTTGCTGTCGGTGTGATAATTGTGATGTGTCTTTATGGAGGAGTCTTGAGGGTGCTAGTGCAGACTGTAGCCCCAGGAGGCGATGCATGACTGAGCACTGGCAGAGGCTCAAAAAGACCAAATTAAAGCAAACACCCAGGAGGAAACTCTCTGTGGTTCACATCCAAAAAAATAATTCAAATTGAGAAAAGAAAATGGACGCTCTCCAGCAAATACTTACTTACTTCTTTATTACTTTCTTAGCAGTTCTGTAGTTAGTGGGTAAGTCTGTTGGCATTAGGACAGGGGTCTACAATGCTAGTGTTAATTGTTGCTTTGTTTAATCAATTAGAGCAATTGATTAGACAGATAACTCAGTTCACCTGGTTACTTGGGTCTGAACTGGGTGCTGATATTAAGGTGAAATTGAAAAGCAGCTGAGCTTGTGGCTCTCCAGGACCAGGGTTGTAGCCCTCTGCAACTGGATCTTCCATAGCAGTCGTCACCAAACCTCTCCTTGACCACTCCCCTTGCCAGAACCATGTATCTGACGTGTTCCACCTCAGCCACACCTGATACAACTTATCAAGCTTTTAAGTAGTATCACGTGTGCTTAAAGGACACATTGAGTACCTGGATTTGGCTGGGAGCACCCAAGGACCAGTAAGGCTTCAGTCAGAAGGCTTGTCTTGTGCCATTGTACAACAGCGAGGAACTCAGCTGGTGGACTGAAGAGTGGCTCCACACTCATTTTGTGCAACATTGTGCAAGTCTGGACTTTCCCAAAATGACAGAGGGTGTGGAACAGGCAAGCATTTTGATTGGGCCATCCAAATTAGTGGGGAAAAAAATGAATTGAAAAGCTTAAGAAAAAACAACTAAATCAGCAGCAACAACATTCACACATATAACTGCTGACCCAGCAAACAATGTGTGGGAGCTGATTAATTTTGGACTAAGCCTAGTGGGCGTCTGACTCTCTCTTCTTAATGTGGGTAAGGAGACATGATCTATGCTCCTGGGAGTGGATCCTCTGCCTGACCTTTGACATTTGTGCAATGACTCTGACTCCGCCTCCTAACTGTACTCAGCAGACGCGGTTAATTTCCACCTGGACGGGTTTTTCCCCCGAAGCGTAATTGCAGTCCTGTGGAGGATTAAATGCTGCTGAGAAGCCGGTGCCACGGGGGGGGGGGGGGTTTGCTCGGGAAGCAGCGTTTGATTTGTGCGACCGGATAACTTTCCCAAGACTCCCAAGTCCCCACTCATTCTGAGGCATGACTCATCCCACAGCACCCTCTGACCAAATCCTCACAGCCCGGAGATCACCGGCCAGAGGTTGCATTCACGCAGTCAAGATGCATCCGCAGTTTACTGTTTACTCCATCCAAGTTCCTCTCCGGTTCTGAGATTCTGTGCTTTCAGCTACGTCTTGCGTGACTTTGTTAACAGATCATTAAGAACAGGCACTGCTGAGGGGATGTATATCTCTGAATTAGTGCCACTCCACTATATAATGTTAAGATATGAGCGGTTTTGTGCAAAGTCACGCAAACGTGTGAATGAACTGGAGCTTCATATTTGCCTATTTTTTGGGAATCATTTTTAAAAATCATTTTTTAATATTAATTGTTCAAGCTTGTTTGGCTGTGATGGATTGGTGACCTGTCTAGGGTCACCAATCCTGATTTTTCTGCGCCTGTGTGTGTGTGTGTATGCATTTGTTTGTGAGTGCGTGCCTGCGTGTGTGTGTGTGTGCATGTGAGTGTGTGTGTTTGTGCATGTGTGCGTGTGTATATCTATGTGTGTGTGTGAGTGAGAGCGCATGTTTGTTTGTGTGTGTGTGCGTGCATGTGGTACATCTCAGAGCATTTGAGTGAAGCCATTATAATTATATATATTCTCAAAAATATCCCCTTTCTCTGCTGATCTTCTGCCTACACACTGCTTGATATCAACAAACCAGATGGATAATTATTCATTATGTTTGCAATGTAGCGTCTTCCCAGAACGAAGGTCAGGCTTCGCCCCACACACCCACGGAACAACCAGTCATTTTGTGGATTTTGCTAACGAGAAAAGCCAGACAGAAAACAAAGCATGATATCCCCTTATAAAATAAGAGGAAATGCTTCTTCAGGTCTGGTTTGCATTTGGGCCTGTCTCACTCTGAGCTTAATTTAACATAAAAATCACTGGTGTGAACATATGTTGGGTGAGACAAACTGAGCCTCATTATGGGCAGTGACAGATGTTCTCAAATGGATGCTCATCCTTGTCAGGGTGGCGGGGGGGGGGAGGGGGAGGGGGGGGGGTGGGTTCTGGAGCCTATCCCAGCATGCATTGGGCGATAGGCAGCCATACACCAGGCTGCTAGTCCATAGGGCACACACAAGTCACTCACGCACATGGGCTAAAACAAAAGCCTGCACCACACCAGCTCTTTTTGGGTAAGATTGGACCCCCCTGTCCGAGAATGATAATTTCCCAACATCAATCAGTGTTCACTCTTGACTTTGTCTCACAGTCAAATGGAAACACAAGACTTTGTCTTCATTAACAGGTTTCATATTTTATTAAAAATGTATTTAACTATCATTTATTTTATATTGTAATAACTGCATGATAACGTAAACTATAGTATTTTTAATAACGTCATTCTTCTCTATGTCTATTGTACCAAATATGTTTCCGAGTGTCTTTATTTTCTTGGAACCAACAAATGATTGGTTGGTTGACTGATTGACTGACATCTTGGCAAGTTCAGAAATGACTAAAATTAGCTTGCTATAGTGCTTTGTGAAGAAAAACATTAGCATTTTTGATTTTGTTTAAAGTGAAATCTAAGGATAAATGGTATTCAAATCCATTTCAGTCTCCTGGGACAAAATTACCCAGAGTGCACTGCAAGTACTGTGATGGATTGCTAAATATGTCCCATAGCTCTCTGAGCTCTGTGGGGACTGGTGGTTTACAGGGTTTGTGTGTAGCTCGCTCTGCTGATCTTTAGTTCATGATTTGTGTTGCTTAGCAACTTCAAGTAATGAATCCAGAACAGGAGCCATTTTCGTTTCAACGTGTGTGTGTGTGTGTGTATGTGTGTGTGTGTGAGTGTGTGTGTATGTGTGTGTGCGTGTGTGTGTGTAAGTGGGTGCGACTGGGCTATGTATGCAATGCACTCAAGTTAAAACAACTTCTAATTAACCCCAGGCAAAAAAGCAATGTTGTTGTTTGTGTATTTTTGGAGATGATCACTGTTTTCCACATTAAGGCAACTATTCAATCAAGCTATAAAAAAGTGTTTTATTACTTCAAATCACAAACAGATTTGAAGGCAGTGGTTTAGTCCTCAGCTATACAAACAAACATAATTTATATTTAGAAAATGGCATAATTGTGGTGTCTGTGAAACCTGCCTTTTTAAGTGAGGACAAAAAAATGTTCCTTTGAAGGTTTGACTTAAGACTCGAAAAGAAACTGTCCATAAATCTGTAAACTAAAAAGCTGAATTATAACCCGAGGGAAATCTGAATATCTACAACAAAATTTTAAGCAGCTTCCACCTGAATTTGTTTTGATGAGCTTGTGCCGTGGGATAAGTAATGACCTGATTTATTTATTTATTTATTTATTTATTTATTTAGTTGGGGCAGTGTAAACTCGAAAATATTAATGACAATGTTTAGGCCTATATGATTTATTGCACCTATATAGCCAAGCATATACAAGTACTCTAAGCAGTAAACTGGAATAAGTTTGATTTTTTTTAATTCAAAAAATGGCAGCATTACGAATGCATAATTAGTTAACGTGGATGTTTCCGCGTTCTTTAGCAGGTCATGGGTCAGAGACATAATATACCTGGAGCTCGGCTCCTCGTCCAAATCTCTGTTGGATTCCTATCTGCTTCAAACACCGACCTACCTCTATCCCCCTGCTGGATAGGATTTCAGTCATTTTCTGCCATCGCCCCCTAGTGGTGGAGTGAGATACTATTATTAGGTTTATATTTTTTGATGATTTATGCGGTATAAAATAATGTAAACTCTCGCAATTTCTTTAATGCTTTCAACACATAGAGCAATGCATTTTTTGAATAATCATTTTAAGCGCAGGCATTCTGCGTTTTGTGTTCCCGTGAGTCTTCTGCCCAAACATACTCCTCCTGTTCCTAGGCGCTTTCATTAGACATCGTCGATGTTATCGAGCAATGCTATGCTAATGTACCAGGTGATGAATGGTGGGAGAGTGTTTTTTTCATTGATCTAACTTGTGGGTGTACCGCTGAATATATAGCCGGGCTGATTTGCATTAGAAAGCTGTTTTCATCATTCGGCTTAACCTTGCCATAATCAATATATCAATTTATTCATTTTATTAGCATTTAATTTGACTGATGAGCCTCAATTTGATTAAGTGCATGTTTTTAATTCTTGAAGTTATTATGCTGATTTATGAGTTTTTGTTGTTGTTTGTTTGTTTAATTTAGTTTAGTTTTGCTCCCATGTTTATTCGGTATTCAGAGTTTTAGGGAGTGTGATAGTCAGAAATATTTATTTTTTTACTTAATTATGATTCCTTTGGATTTATTATCCCGACTTATTGTGATTTAAATTAATTTGATTTATCATCTGGAAGTTAAATTATTAGACATAGATTTGAAGCAGAAATTGCTTAAAGTTATTTTCATGTATTACATGCATTGTGATGTAATTAGTTCATTATGATGTAATTAAGATAAATATGGAGAACAGTCTAAGGCTCCATTATAATGTCACAGAGTTATTGTAGTCTTGTATAATGTCTTTATGCTGATATGTTTCATGTTTGCTTGTTCTGTTAATAATGTTAATTTTCTATTAATGACAAAATATGGTTTAAGTGGCTTAATAATTCTCTCCCTCGCCTCCTCAGGTGATGTGTGATGAGCGTACTGGCATAAAATGGCTGCCGTGCATCACCCAGGTGGGTAGTGGTGGTGATTGAAATGAGTGTCCCTCCATCTCCCCTGCCCCCCCCAACTGTGAAATGCTTTCAGATTTGAAAAAAAGGCACAACATAAATGTCATCCATTATTATAGTAGGAGTATGTAGTATCTGGACATATATTGTAAGATGAATATCCTTTCAGAAAAAATACCCTAGCACTGTCACAGTCAGATAATTCTCTCGATTAAATGGCTGCACCATAAACGTTGATACGCTGTCAGAAAATACAATATTGCTGACAGGCAGCCAGACAGTTCGCTCTGTGAAATTCTGCACCACAATGCTAACATCATGTCAGCGAGTGCCATAGTGTTGCACACGCCGGCAGACAGCTCACTCAACGCAATGCTGCATCATAATATTGATGTTCTGCCAGCGTGGTATCTGAACGCTGTTTCTCCATATCAGGCGTACTGCTACCGTCCTGTCCGAGAGTTTCAATAATCCTGACATGGCGGATCACACTGTTGTGACCAGGAGAGTGATGCATTGTAGATAAGAGTTGCTGTCATAGGAGGAATATTTGTGCAAAAATGGTCATGTGACTTTGGCAGGGCACAGGCCCTTCTCTTCCAAAAAGTGTGCACACCTGTGTACTGGGTGTCCCTTTTGATTGGTACAGCCCAAAATCAAAGGTTACCCCCCACCCCGGCCCTTACCCACCCACAAATTTCTCTGATATACCCATGATTACAACTCTACCGTCACTGCTGGGTCTAAGGACCTTCTAACATAAGCGTTAAACTTCAGTTTAATGTTTAATTTAATAGAGCACAGTGCCAGAAATTTCACAACACAATAACTGAAACAGAACCAAAATTATTTTAAAAATAAAAAATAAAAACCACATATTTCACAAACATATCCATACTTGAATGACAACATAAACGGAGGGCTGTTTTATTTGACATTTCAAATTCATCGTGATTCATCTTTTGTCCAGCACAGTTTACTTCCTGTTACATTCATGGAAATCTCAGTTAGCAGTTATTGGAGGAAAGAAACGGACACAGAAAAAACGATTTTATTTCGTGAAACACCTCCCTGTAAAGCGAGCCGTCCGTTCGCTGTCTTCCGCGTGCGCTGTCGTTACGCTGGTCACGTGATCTGATCTGACCGCAGGATAACCAGCGTAACGGAGACCTTCTCTACTCTGCGGCAAAGGCAGAGGGAGCGAACTTCAGAAGGCCGATATGCCAGGAGTTTATTAGCTGTGTCTCGCTTTGTAAAAAGACCGTCTGCTTGCAAGCACACACTGAGCATGTGCATGTGCATGTGCATGTTAAATGCCCAAGGTCTTCTCTGCATTCCGTTATGACAAAACAGATATGTGCATTGCCACTAATGGAGAATTTGGACATCTTCTGTGACAAAAAATTTAAGTACATAATATATATATATATATATATAAGAGTGACACAGGCTACTTCAGTGATAAGTCTTGGTCTTGTGGTGTACTCAAGTTTACACAACTCTTGTTTCTATACAAAAAATCTAATAATATTTCCCTAAGCATAAATCCAAAAGAGATCAAAGCTGAAGTTGGAAATATAGCAACAACAACCAGGTATACGCTATGACGTCATCCACATCATTATCTATTTTTTTCTTCAAATGCTTAACTTAAACGTACAACAGGAACAAAAGACAATCCAGAACAAACTCACTTCTTGTATTCTTAATTACTTGATTTATAATTCGTCTACGTTTTTACTTAAGCAAATATCAAAATTCTGTAATCTCTCATCACTGAAATACACGGGTAGCAAAGTAGTCCCGAGCAGGACGCTGAAATGCACTTCTTCCTAAGCGTATATATTTATATATTTATATATAAGTGTAATCTTAGAATGGCTTAAACACCAGTATCATTCTTTGCACATACATTCCACACAGCAGTGCCCAACATCGGGGGGTACACAGTTTGGTGCTGATCTATGGATTGTGAAGTGGATTTAACGTGCACCAGAAATAATACAATAACACACAGGAAAGAGAAACAAAATGGCTTCCGTGCCTTTTGTGACAAACCGCTTGTGTTGTATTCCATTGTGGTTGTCCTTGCAGTGGAAAACATAATTATTTTTGTTAAATTATTTATCAAGAAACCATACAAGCAGCTCATTAGAATTCCAATCACAACTTTATAATCAATCAAACAAAAAACGACTGAACGGATATGACGACAGTATCTTTACGCTGGGGTGACCGACACACTGATGCTAAACATTTTTTTTTTTTACAGCTGACACGTGGAGGTGCGTGCAATGTGCCGTTAGAAATTCAGCGTTTCAGACATCATCTTCCACCAGTCCATCAGCTCCTCCTTCTCCTCCTCCTTCCTCTCCACCAACGACTCCAAGTCAAAGTCCACCTGGTCACAAATAATGATATCGTTTTAAAATAATCATTGTCATCATCATCATCATTATCATAACAGTAGCACTACTGTGGTGTTTTTTTACTGTGGTGTTATTTATTTATTTATTTATTTATTGTCTGTATGTAGTGTACTGACCTAAGCAAAACTAATTTCCCTTGTGGACAATAAAGAACATCTATCTATCTATCTATCTATCTATCTATCTATCTATCTATCTATCTATGTGCACAGTGCTACAGCAGCTACAGCAGCAATGCTAATGGAGACAGAGAAAGAGAGAGAGAGAGAGGGGAGAGAGAGGGAGGGAGAGAGAGAGAGAGACAGATCGCTCTGTGCTACAGCAGTGATGCTAATGGAGACAGAGAAAGAGAGAGAGAGAGAGGGGAGAGAGAGTGAGGGAGAGAGAGAGAGAGAGAGAGACAGATCGCTACAGCAGTGATACTAATGGACAGAGAGCACAGTGCAGAGCAGCACAGCGCTGTGCTCCTAGCAGGCAGGTGTCTCACCCTCATGGCAGGACTGTAGGGCACGGCCACCTTCTTAATCACAGTGAGGTATCCGGGCGCAGAGGCCGAAACTTTGTAGTTCCCGGGGGCCAAAAGACGCCAGTAGTCCCCGTCCTTGGCTGCAATCACAGAAAGCCTCAAGGTCAAATTCACCGAAAACCATACTTCCATCCCTGCAAACTCCCATTTTACGGCCGCTTCTCTGGGCTCCGTAACACCCACTCACGATGTTACAGCTACACGTAGAAATAGAAATGCACCACACTGCACATCTCTTCTACAATGCAACCTTATAATGTTATACCTTTGCTCGCCACTAGGTGTCAGCAAAACACACACTAAGTGCGCTACTCTACGCCGAACTGAGGCAGAGCGACACCCTCCCACACAGAGAGAAATATGGATATTTGTGGGGGATGCAGTTGGCTTGTAAAAAACGTTCTAAAAGGAATAACACAACGCAACACTGTGGATAACGCCAAAGTACACCATGTAGTACTTTTAGTTCTGTATATGTAGTACTTTTAGTTCCCTATGCTGGTTCATGCACCGCGTGCTGGTTTGGACACGGTAATCTAGAGCTTACCGGAGGTGAGGTCGTGGTCAATGCCCTCCACAGAGATGGAGGCGTTAGAAATTGGGTTTCCCTGAAGGTCTCGCACAAACCCCTTCACTCCGCGGTGGATCTGCGGGACAGACAAACCACTGCAACTCCACTGCTCTCAAAGCAGACAAACCACACACTCAAACGGGAAACATACGTTCTGCTGCAGGGTCACATGCCAAAATAATTGGAAATGTAAAGTCTACACTACATTCTATAGATAGAATTATTTTAATATTAGCAGCCAATTTTGAATATTTAAATATAGTTTCACAATATATTTGTAATGTATGTAAATATATGATTTAAAAATATATGTGAAAAAAATACATTAATATATAAGTACATATACATTAAAATACATATAGTTCCCATATATTTCCATATATCACTTTTCTGTATGTGTAGACACGCAGGGTCAGGACTGAACATGAAACACATCATAAGACGAAACAGGATTGCTAAAAACGTTGAGCAGCAACAGAGCGTTTCATCAGAGGAAGGTAAGATGGCGGTAAAAGTCCAGACTCATAGTAGCAGTAAAGGCACATGCACGTCTCTCTCCCTCAGTAGCCCTGACACTGGCCCAGCCAGGCGGTACCTGCTGGATGTAGTTGACCAGGGAGTTTCTGTTCTGGTCCCAGTAGGTCTTCAGGGTGTCCTCGGGAGGGAACTTGTCACAGCTGAGCTCCACGGTGATCTCAAAGCAGTTGCTGCTGAGGTAGTTAAAGTCCTGCATTCCTAAACGGAGACAGGGGGGGTGGGGTGGGGGGGGGCTCTGAGTTTGGCGGAGCATGTGCTCGTACCGAAAACCCAACATTCCAGGACAGGCAGTCCATCACGTTCTAGAACAGTCCATTCAGCGCACCCTAGGGTGGGCAGTTCTTCACATTCCAGAACAGGCACAGCCTAATTACAAATGCCATTGTCATCTTTATCATGTAGTTTATCATATAATAAAAATTATAAGAAAAAAAATAAGCTAGTGAGATTTGAATATGGATGTCCACCACATATTATTATTATTATTATTATTATCATGAGGTGGATACTCAAATCTCTGGAGGTTAAGGCTAGCTGTACACTGGTCATGGAGGACAGAGGCATTAGCATGACTGCCCACACTTAACCTCCTGACTCCCTGATCAGCCGCTGTGACTGAACCAGTGCTGCCCCCTCTCAGTTTAAAGAGAGCTGCAATCCTCTGAGACTAGCTGCAGGAATGCATTCTGGGTAAAAGCAGAAAACGGGCTGAGCTAGTGTTTCAGTGGCCGGCGCACACAAACGGCCTGACCGCTCTGAGAAAGCACGCGAGCAGTTGTAGCACGCTAGCATTTGTAGTGCGCGAGCGGTTGTAGCACGCTAGCATTTGTAGCGTGAGCATTTGTAGTGCACGAGCGGTTGTAGCACGCTAGCATTTGTAGCGTGAGCATTTGTAGTGCACGAGCGGTTGTAGCACGCTAGCATTTGTAGCGTGAGCATTTGTAGTGCACAAGCGGTTGTAGCACACTAGCATTTGTAGCGTGAACATTTGTAGTGCATGAGCGGTTGTAGCACACTAGCATTTGTAGCGCACGAGCGTTTGTAGTGCACGAGCGTTTGTAGCACGCTAGCATTTGTAGCGTGAGCATTTGTAGTGCACGAGCGGTTGTAGCACGCTAGCATTTGTAGCGTGAGCATTTGTAGTGCACGAGCGGTTGTAGCACGCTAGCATTTGTAGCGTGAGCATTTGTAGTGCACGAGCGGTTGTAGCACGCTAGCATTTGTAGTGCACGAGTGGTTGTAGCACACTAGCATTTGTAGCGCGCGAGCGCTTGTATCGCATGACGCACCTCCAGGGACGCTGTACCACGCCCCCCCGTTGGTGATGCCGTCCACGAAGCTGCTGTCGTCGTCGTTCTTGCGGCAGGGCGCGCGGTTGGGGTCGGACATGATGGGGTTGAGGCCGGAGTACGCGCGGGCCAGGCTCTTGAAGGTGACGTCATCGGGACTGGCGCTGTACTCGTGAGTGGAGCCTGTGGAGGGGAGAGAAATGTTTCTGTTAGCGTATGTTCAATACAGGCACATGCAAAACAAACAAAATACAATGTGAAGATATTTCAGGATGGATGATAGATTGCAGAACACAGCAAGAACTGCAGATAAAAACTATAACAACTCAACAATCTAAAAATGATTTTAAAAAACCCTCAGTTGGAAAATTAGACTAACGTAAACATTCGCCAAAATTGAAAAAAAAATAATTTTCACAGTTGGGGATTTGCAAATTGAATTTCAACTGACATTCTGTCAGGGGGTGAGAATAAAATCAACAGCCTCTGTTTTATTTCGGTGTTCAAGGTAACGGAAGCTAACATGGCCTCCTTTGTCCTGCATACTCTTTTATGTAGCTCACAGCAAACCCCCGGGTCATGTGACCAGTGTGATGCGTACACCTGCCGCTGCATCTGGTGCCCATTATTCTGTTTCATTCTGTTTTTTTTTTTTTCCGCTCGGCTGTCAGAGGGACTGTAAACCTGCGCAGTAAACAAGCAGAAATGCCCAGGAGCTGGAGCGTAAAGCCTACACATTAAAGTCCCTCCATTCATCCAGGGTGCCCATGCTGTTTATCTTAACCATTTCGTCAGCGCGCTAAATTACACGGCTGTGTGTTTACGGAAACATGTCAATGAACAAAAAAAACAGCTATGCCTTTTGCCTGGCTCCTACATAAATAAAAAATAAAAAGAAATTTAAAATCTGCAGGAGAAGTTATGTTCTGAAGGCTGACAGAATGCATGCGCTGGGGTCATTAAAATGGCTTGCAGAGGGCAAACAGAAAGCATTTTACAGCACCCAGAAAACCACAGGCCTGGCTCCCTTCTGCCAGCACGCTGAAACGACAGGACGTGTGTGTGAGTGTGTGTGTGGTGTGTGAGTGTATCTGTGCGTGTGTGTGTGTGTGTGTGTGTGTGTGTGTGTGAGGGTGTGTGTGTGTGTGTGCGAGTGTTTGTGCGCGCATGTGTGTGTGCATGTGTGTGTGCATGTGTGAGTGTGTCCGTGTGCGTGTTTGTCCATGTACGCGTGTGTGTGTGCCTGTGCTCGCATGTGTATGTATGCATGCGTGCATGTGTGTGTGTGTGTGTGTGCGTGTGTGAGTGAGTGTGTGTGTGTGTGTGTGTGTGCCTGTGCTTGCATGTGTTTGCGTGTGTGTACGTGTGTATGTATGCATGCGTGCATGTGTGTGTGTGTGTGTGTGTGTGCGTTTGTGTGAGTGAGTGTGTTGTGTGTGTGTGTGCATCAGACTTGCCGCTGCGCGTCTCATCGTAAGGGTAGTTCGCCACGACATCTCCACCGTGTAAGTTGGCCGAGAGGACGAAGGGGATGTCCATGATCCAGTGGATGATAGCCTTGGTCTCTGGGGCGAGCTGGGGGGCGAGGATGGGGAAGGGACAGAAATTACCGTTATTATCATATTTATTGCTTATTTATTAAATCTGATTTACTCACCCAACACGGTCACAACCTTTTTTTGACAGGAGTGGGGTCAACTCCTTTTTAATACAGGGAAATTAACTGAAATTCACTTTGCAGAATTGAAAAATGGCCATAAAATTCTATGTAAATCTTTTTTTTTTTTTTTACGATCCAATATTGGAATTTCATTTCATTTTTTCGAATTGACCGAATTGAAATGCAACCGACCCCGGCCGTAGTTTCAACATTTTTCATTTGTCGCCGTTCGTTTCCGCCGCCCCACCTTGGCGTTCTCGTCCACGGCCTTCTTCATGTTCTTCAGCAGGTGGTTGTTGGCTCCGCCCTCCCGCTCGTTCATGTAGATGATGCGGTCCAGATCCGGAAAGTTCCGGTTCAGGTCGATGCCCTGGGCGTTGCTGCGGCCGACGAACCAGTCCTTCATTTCCCCCGGCTGCTTCGGGGGTCAGGGAGAGTGTGAGAAGAGGAGAGGGGGGAGAAGAGAGGGAGAAAGGGGGGAGGGAGAAAGAGTATGACTTTATTTATTTCCATCTGTGTTACTGTATGCTTTCGGTAATGCATTTCAGGCATTTCGGGGAGAGAGAGAGAGAGAGAGAGAGAGAGAGAGAGGGGGGTATGTATTATGTATAGCCTTATATGTCTTTGTTCATGCACACAATCGTGAAAAGAAACCTTCAGCACCACACACAATTGCATACTGATTATTTATGCTCTTACCACACAAACCAAACCAAAAAGACAACATCAAGCTACTAGACAGAGAGAGAGTATAAAATGTGTAAACCATGTTATTTTGTTTTAAAGAAGATGGTGAGGTCCATAAGGGCCTTGTACAATCTGTAACAGCATCTCTGTCCAGGGCACAAAATCATAACTAGCTTGAATGAGCCGTAAGATGAGTATATGTGCAATAGAAATGTGCAGAAGTAAGGCCCTGGGGGGTGGGGGGGGTGGGGGGTATAAGAGAAGGAGGCAGAGGGAGCAGCAGTCTCATTAACCAAAGCCCCTGCTGAGGGCTTAAAAATATCCTCCACCTGCCGGAACAATCCCCCCCCCTCCCCCCACCTCTCCAGGGCACAAACGGAGATTGGTGTTGCAGGTCACACACTCCCCACTGACCGAACCCCCCCCCCATCCCTACGTTTTGGGTGATCATCACCACACAATTCCCCCGTTTGAGGGAATCAGGGCCTCACCGAAAGCTTCCAGTTAGATCGAGACTCTTATTTTGAAATCACGCCTCCTCGTTTTGGGCCTACTCATACCCAGTGCCTGAAAGGGCGTCTGGGGAGACAGCATTAGCTGTGGCATGTATACAAGCAGGCCGTGTCTGGCAGAGCACTGCAAAAGGGGGGACTGGACCCGGCTGGGATTGGTCGACGAGTGGGGGAGGGGGCGGGGCTTCTGTCAGAGTGACAGGCGAGGTGTGAACATGAGTCAGATCACAGGAAGCCTAGACCAAGATGACAGACACCTGTTCTCTGCACCGCCATACCCTGACCCCCCCCTGCCAGCTTAGAAATCAGTTAATCAAAGTCTCACACACACACACACACACACACACACATAATGCGGACTAATTTTCTGAGGGATAATGATGCTGCAAAAGGAATGCTGTACAGAAGTTGTGCTCTGCTATATACTTATACATATACACGCATACAAATATGTATATTTATATGAAAATACATGAAAGAGCAATGCATGTAGGTGTATATATGTATATAAACCCGTCACTGCGCTGGGCTCATGGTGCCGTTACATTAAATCCAAACCATCGCCAAGCGCAGCGCTGTTTTATCCCTTATCTCGCATAATCACGGGCATTACGTCACCTGGGAGGCGGCCTTCTCGAAGCCGTCGGGGTTCATGGAGGCCATGAGGTGGATGCGCGTGCCGTGGATCAGATCGATGACGGTCTCGTTGCCGCGCTGGTACTCGTTGCACAGGTGCTGCGCCAGATAGATGATCAGCTCGCGACCCACGGCTTCGTTCCCGTGCATGTTCCCGATGTACTTGAATTCAGGCTCGCCTGCGAGACGAGGAAGCGCACAACGCGCACACGTCAAGTCTTTATTTTCTCAACTCGGGATTCACAAAAATCGGTCAGGCGAGAATCATGGCCAGGTATAAGAAAAGGTTAAAAGAGGTTCTCCATTTTTATTATTTTTTGTAGAACGGAGCAATTCACTAGTTTCCCCAGCAGAGGGCACTCTAAAGAAATGTTCTTTCTTCACACACAGCGCGCAGAAGGAGCCCAAGCACAGGTTTACTGGTGATTCTGAGACATTTGGTATGAACGACAAATAAGAATAAATATTCTTCGTTTCTGATACATATTTGAGACTTACAAGAAACAGGGCAATTGAGCAATTACCTAAGTCAGGGATTATATAGAATTAAATCCTTATTTCAGGCAAAGCCACTGTAGTTTAGCAACATGCACTTGGTTAGGTGACAATTATGAGAACAGGCCAGGAGGAGAGATAGAACGTGATTTTAGAAATATTGCAATAATCGCAAGGCCTGTGAGCTATTATGTTTCAGAAACCAGCTTGCTGCAGCGGCCATCACACACGGGAACAAAACAAGCCTGCTCCTTTTCCGCAGTGCGGTTTATTGTGGCAAAGCGTGGGTTTCCGTCTCTTGGAAGCGTGAAAGGAACCCGCTTTGCCGAAACGCGCTCGTGGAGCCAAGGAGCCTGTCGCGCGAGCTGCTGCGTTCCACTGTAGTGTGTGACAGATGGAGCCTCGGGGGCGGAGCGAGCCGCCTCGCGACCGCAGAATCAGCGGGGGACCGCCGTGTTTACTGCACAGAGTCCTGACTTCGCTGCTTTCTCGTCTCGGCGCTCAGATTTCAGGGACTGGAGACCTGATAAATCCTGCGGTAGCTCAGCATCGCATCCCTCTGGTACTCATGTTTTTTTTTCTTTAACAAGAAAGCTGCGCGCCACTTATCCGTGGGCTAACTGTAGACCACTGATACGAAAAATGTAAGTTCTTATTCAGTTCTATGCTGTACACCTACGGTGAAGCGAAAAAGAAAAGCATCAGGCGGATAAACGGGTTTTCCGCCTCAGTCAAACACTCAAACTTATAATAAAAGCATAATTAAACATTTAATGAAATAAATGAACATAGAATAAACATATTCATGCACATAACAGAACGTTTTTAATGGAATGTAGGCTGACTAGCGAATATTAAATTCTGTATATAAACGAACTGTTTTTCATTTTCAGATTTTAGGGTGTGTGATGGGGGCCCCTTTCGGGTAAGGTGTGGAAAGGAGTTGCATTACAGAAAGCTAAGATAACACTCTCCACGCTCCCCCCCAAACATATTCTGCTTTGTATATATGTGAAGCGATTGTGCCATCAATCTCATATCCTTCCTTTCTTATGGTCTGTTTAAAGGAAAGGCCATACGCTGCAAAGCAACGTAAAGTAAAAATGTTCAGCTTCCATTAAAAATGAACCGGCTTAGTTTATAATGAGGTGCAAATATTCAATTTTTACAATTAAGTGTTTTTACACAAATGTCTGTTTTTATGGAAGTACTGTCTCTCAACTTTGATTTTAAATAACATATCATAAGTCATGTGTATACTGGTTCTGGGTAATTTTAAAATCAGGTCTTCATTTCTCTTTTACTGTTGACTTCTAAATCCTGAATATAACTTTAAAGCCCCTAATTATGTGCACATCACATTAAAATGGCAAACGGTTTCCCCAGACCGCGTACTTCAAGGGCCTGTATGCAGCTGTCACTCACGCGTCACCACTTTGAAGTTTAATTTCACCAAAAATATATCGCGACCAACCGCTTCTGCAGATGTTCGATTGTAACGCGAAGGGGGGAAAACAGTCCCGGTCTAGCCGGCAGGAAGCGTGTTAATATGAGCCAGTTTAAGGGGGTCGTGTAGGCAGCTAACTGATGGGCGGTTCTCCAGGGACACGGCGAAATCTAATCAAACGCAGGTACGGGGTGAAAAGAACCGGTCGGTTGCTGTAACTCAGCCTTCGACAGGCACTCGCGCACCTGCATCTAAAAAAGCTCATTAACACCGCAGAGGGGAAAATGGCTCTGTTGTTTACGGCCTTGCATGAGAGCTGGAGGGGCGGGCGAGGGAAGGAAAAATCGGCAACACGAAAGAAATCGTGTAAAACACGGGCGCCTGTTTTCCGGCACGCCCGTGTTTCAAGAAGGGGGCCCACGGCGGCTGGCGCGCGATCGCTGTGCGAGAGCACGGCCTCCATTTTACACCGTGGTTTAAACCGCCCGAAATAGTAAGGCCTGCTCGACAGTTTGGTCATAAAAGTGCGTTCGGCTCAGGAGTGCAGATTGCTGTGCTGTATGCAGAATTCATACCTCGCAATCCCTCTGTGTGTGCAGAGAGGAACGCTCATTTATTATTGAACAGGGTGTGCAGATGGAGAGCTTCTCTCTGTATCTGGGATGTCGTCCAAGAATACAAATCCTCCAAACTCCAGAACGGTGCAGAGCCCCCCTGGGCTCAGCTGCGCAGTATAAGGGACCGAGCCCAATATGTGCTGGTGCCATCTCAGGAAAGGGCTTTATTTATCAAGAAGGAGATATTTGTCATGTCATTTGGAACGTTACAACAGAGCTGTCCCACGTCTTCTGGGGGCCGTAAGCAAAAAAAAAATTGTTTGTTGACCCCTCCAAAACATTGGTAATTTCTGTTTTTATTTTTCTTTCTTTTTTTAACGACCTGTCAGAGGAAGGTGGAGTAGGTGGGGGCCCTGGGCGAGGTGAAGTGCCTCGCTAGTGGGAGGGACGATTCTGCATCGCAAACTTCCCTTCAGTAAGCATGCACTGCTCTGGTTAATGTCACCAGTTACTGGAGCAAGTCAGGGTTAAATACCTTTCACTAAGACCCCCCCCCCCCCCCCGCAAAAACAAAAAGAAATAAAGTCCTAAAACTGGCATCCAAAACCATAGCCTTCTGGTTGCTCTCCATTTTGATGGTTTTATACATGTATTAAAAAATTACTGGTATTTGGAGAACAGTGAACGATCCCTCTTTTACATGGAAAAACAGGAGGGATGGCATGCATTACCAATGACCAGGGGGCTTTCTTTCCACAAGAAAATAGGAAAAATGTGCTGTGAGCATAAATAATGTTTAAAAAAAAATACAGCCCTTGCGAAACTTTATTATTGAAAGCAGGCTAATGAACAATCCGTTCATTGTACTGTATGTAAATTCAGTTTGTCTTAAATTTGGAAGCGTCCTGTGATGACTGCAAATAACTCATATTGAGCGCACTTTCTTTTAATTTGTAAATGCTTAAATTATTAATTCTCATATCTTCAGCCGTGTACTGAATGACTAACTCAGGCCAATAAAGGCGTTCGTAATTAAAACGTACAAGGGCGTCTTATAGCTGATGTCCTGTAGCGCAGATTTGGTAACACACCTCCCATCAGTAATCTCTTACCTTCTCTATTTTCAGATGAAAACAAAAGCTAGATTAGTTCATCAAAAAGGAACCTGCCGTATGTACAAATTAAATTGAATTGAGCGACCCACAGTCCGTGAGGTAATTGAGGAGTCTTACACTGGTACACCTTGACATGTATCATCAGTGCATCACATGTAGCCTACCATTTATTCACCATTAGCTTCGTTTGCTGATATACAGGGTCATTGTGATGCAGGTGTTAATTGCTATGGTAACCCCAGCAGAGAATACAGACATTAATAGCATCATAGCTCATCCCTGTATCCTCAGCCAAAATTCAGCAGGAGGCACAAAGGGGTGGCACTATGACATAACGCTCGGGGAGGTTGTGGGTTTGATTCCCAGGAGGGGTAGTGCCATTGTGAAAAGCACTCAACCTGAATTGCTGCAATATCAATATCCAGGTGTTTCCAGAGGAAGGAACGCTAAAACATACACTGCTTTGACTATCAAGACTGGATGCTGGATAAAACACCAGAGCCAGAATGTGATCTTAGTCCTTGGAGTGCGTTTCCACCCTGGATGTGTGCCTTCAAAAGCTGGAAATTCAGGCTACTTGCATGTGTTTATTAAATACTCCTTAAATACTAATCTGTTTATTTAATACTCCTGCCCTAAGGGTACTTAAATGAGATGGTGAGCGTGTTCCTGCGTGATCTGTCTCATCGTCAGTGTTCACACAGCAATGCCTGTGTCCACGGCTGCGCTGGTCTCGATCCAACGTGTCGTGTCCTGTCTAATCCAATTACTGAAGCTTTGTTGGTGTCACATTGACCACTAGAGGGCGCCTAAGCAGAGAGGGGCTGTCCCCTGAAGCACATGAGGACCTAATAGGCTGATATATATATATATATATTGCAGCTGGATATTTACACAGGCATGTACCCTGATCAACAACAGCAGATATGCAAACAGGATTCCAAACCTCCATCTTTCTGGGTACAGATCCCTAACCATTGCACCACATGACTTCCCCAATTCCAAGATGTAGACTTCCAAATGCCATTGGAGAAATATCATTGGAAAAAGTGCTAGACAGCATAATTGGGCCTGCTGACAGCTGGCAATGCACAACGACGAAGGATGTTTCTGGTTACACAATACATTTTATAAAACTGTTCCATTTTGCCTCTATTCCACTGGTATGGATGTATTACAACCTCAGAAATTCCACATACAAAATGAGATTCAAAAATATTTTTTGTTGTTGAAAAATAAAATGATTGGTTCACAAATAAATGTAGCTGATCTGCAAATAAATGCAGCTATATTTCACAAATAAAAATAACTGGTTCACAAATATAGTTTTTGCGCTAACAGACAAATCTCTCTCGGATAATGACTCAATGTGCATTTACGCATCGCCTGGCGCGTGTGGAATCGCTTGCATTTATTTGTGGATTTTTGAGACGGTTTTACAGCAAGACGTGCAAAAAAAATCCAGTTTTTTTTTTTCACTGAGTCAGCCAATCAGATTTTAATACATCCATTCCCTAATGCCCACATTACTCCAACCAATCGCAGCACACGTGTGTTCACTGAATCGGGGTTGTGCTCTGTAGCGACGACAAGACAACCACTATTTATTTATTTATTTATTCATTTTTGAGACAATAATACCCCCAAACGCTGGAGCCCCACCACCACTCTTTTGGGGCTCTCCACTCTGCACCCAGTGGTGTGCAGTTCTGGATATTTTATTTAAGCAATTCAGTACCTTGCAGGGATTCAAACCCGCAACATGTGATCTGTGAGCCCATTGCATGATACGCTCCAGTACTGCTATAGTCCACTGTCACCACAACATAGGCAAATGCTCCTAGCGTTGCCGTGGATGATGCCTGCTTTGAAAATGAATGAAATTCAGGAAGCATCCCTTAAGATGGTGCAGCTGTGAATAGATTAGCATAAAAATAACAAGGAGGCTGAGAGTGAGCTGATCCAACACCGTGTAACTGCACGTCCATTCTCTGCATCCGGGAAGAACACAAAAATCTTTTTTTCCAACTGTCACTTTTGGTTTGTTGACAGTTGCCTTCTTGAATTCACGTAAAAAACAACTTAACACTAACCTAACATCTCCCAAAAAGCTCTTGTGTAGCAACCTTTTCTTTTTTTGCTTCTGGGGTACTGTCACTTTAAATGTCAGGGGTATCTGTGATTATTGTGATGTCATGTTGCCATGATTACCGGTATGTGTGCGTGTGCATGCGTGTGTGTCGGGGGGCAGAATATAAACGGACAACCTCGAGGCTCATTGCATATGCAGTGCCTCATTAACATTAGTAACACTGGGCATGTGTGTGTGGTTCCACCTCTACTCCGGTGCGTGACTTAAGAGCACAGGCAGCAAAATAAACAAGATGGCGGTGACCCCATTTCACGAAACATTTTTTCCACAAAACACTGGAGCCCGATCCTAAAATCTCCACAAACGCCAGCCTGTGGTGGCAGGGGTAAGGAGAAACTCCCTTCCCAGAACAATAGGAAGAGATCTCAGGAGGACTCAAGGGCGGGGCAGGGGGCTGTTGTCCTTTGACCTTCTGGGGCCTGAGTTAGCAACGCCAAACATGGCCAATCGCTGAGTTTTCTCATCAGTCAGTTGTCCAAAACGAGGCTGTTTTTAGACAGCGATGAGACGTTAGCTCCTTGCTGCTTCGTCCTTATTCAACCTCAGCATGGCTGTTTAGCTGGCTAGCAAGCGCTAGCCTTCTCTCCTAATTCAACATGGGGCGACATAGCTCAGGAGGTAAGACCGATTGTCTGGTAGTCGGAGGGTTGCCGGTTCAAACCCCGCCCTGGGCATGTCGAAGTGTCCTTGAGCAAGACACCTAACTCCTAACCCCTAACTGCTCTGGCGAATGAGAGGCATCCATTGTAAAGCGCTTTGGATAAAAGCGCTATATAAATGCAGTCCATTTAACATGTTACAGTTAAAATTAAAAAAAAATCATAAATCCATAATCAGATTTTCCAGACCAAACATTAGTCTGATAAAGGACCATATGGGACTTTGGGATTCATGGAAATAAAGATAGATCGAAACCCATTAATGTCTATTTCATCCTATCTCAGAGTTTTGGATGGAAACGATGAGATCACACTCTAGGAGTGTACCGGAATAGGTTTGTTTAGTTTGTAATTTAGCGTGGGTTCAATAGCCATCAGTCGGTGTCAAGATGCGAAGGTGTACCCTATCATCGAGTCAACATGGATACTGCTACCCAGCAACTACACCCTGAGAAATAAAGATACAACAGAGGTACATTTTTGTTCTTTGTGAAACAAATTTGTCGAATGTACCCTTAAAGTACAATAATGTTATACTGGCACTAAAAAGCACCTTATGAGAAAAAAAGGGACAAATTATATGTTATGTAGCTACAGGGTCATACCTTTTTCTCCTGATAGTGAACAGTGCCCCACACAGTGACCTATCAAAACTCAAATCAGTGTGTGTGTGTGTGGGGGGGGGGCATGTATTACTATCTTGTGAGAACAAAATGGCCCCACAAGGATAGAATGATGAGGAAAATTACACAAGGTGGGGACCTTTTGCTGGTCCCCACAATTTCAAGAGGCTGTTTTAGGGTTAGGACTTAGGGTCAGGGTTAGGGTTACAATAGGTTAAGGTTAGGCATGTAGTGGTTGGGGTTAGGGTTAGGGTTAGAGGTTACGGAATGAATGTAAGTCAATGGGAAGTCCTCACAATTATAGCAATACGAACATGTGTGTGTGTGTGTGTGTGTGTGTTGGGGGGGGGGGTCTTGGAATACACAACGTTAATAAAACATTTAGCTGCTATGGCCCTGCTTAATGTACTTTCACAACGTCAGTTTGCCCTGGGAGTGAATGTAATAAAAATGGCTGAATGTATGATGGAGGAGATGACGCAGAATGGGGGACACGCACATAACGACAGCCGTCGCGGCACACACACACACACACAAGCGCAGTTCCCCACACACACACACACACAAGCGCAGTTCCCCGCCTCACAGAGAGAGGAGCAGGCAGGCCTTAGTTCGGCACGCGGCCAAACGCTCAGAGTTAACCGTTAATTACGCGCCGACCGAGTTCGCGTGAACCTAAATGGCGTCTCCTCGGAGACAGGAAATCGGGAACCAAGCTGGGCTGAGTGGCTCGATCTCATCGTTTACGCATTCTTATGTTTGTAAAGTGCCCTCCATCGGAGGTGGCTTAATGCCGGACATTCTGCTGCGCGTAATTAAAAAAAGTGGAGCTGGGATGAGGTCGTCTTCCGGTGAAATACTTCTGTATTAACAGGGCAGGCTAATTAGAGTAGCTGGAGATGTTTGGTGGAGGGGGGGGGGTGGTGGGGGGCGCCAGTCTTTTTTTTTTTCTAAAGACAGCGCGTCTCCTGCATGTCATTTTTGGGACATGGCACTTCCTACCTCAGATGCTCGTCGTATCAATGCTGCAGAAATGATCAGGTGCGCAAAGGAGAGGAATTAAGGTTTAGAACAATGAGTGATGTGTGTGGCCCGGGTGTGGCACTGGAGCGTGCCAAACTTCACGAGCCGGAGATGGGCGGGGTAGATCGCCGCCTAATTGAGATTTCTGATTTAAGACAAGACAAGAAACACAATCTACTGGCAGGGAAACTTGAAATGGAAATGTTTGGGAAAGATTCCAGCAATTTGTCAAATTTCAGTATTCAGTACTAATAAATCTCTGTTTTTTTCCTGATTAGCCAGCTAAATGGTAAATGGACTGCATTTATATAGCGCTTTTATCCAAAGCGCTTTACAATTGATGCTTCGAATTCACCAGAGCAATTAGGGGTTAGGTGTCTTGCTCAAGGACACTTCGACATGCCCCGGGCAGGGGATTGAACCAGCAACCCTTCGACTGCCAGACAAGCGCTCTTACCTCCTGAGCTATGTCGCCCCACCAGCTAAAGTAGTGGCCATATGATTAATGATCTGGGGAAAACAGGCCTGTAGCCATTCTAGAACATCCTTTAGGATATATAAAATCCTTCAGTATATTGACTTAGTTTAGTGTTCTAAGTATGCTACATAATACGGCGCCTGTCCAGTCATGTCTTCATCCTGTGATCGGTCTGCGGGCTTCACGGCTTTTGCTGTCTTTTCCCCGTTTGCCTGAAAGACACATTAAAGCTGCAAGGCGGGTTTCCACCACCAACGGCTCTCAGTTAAACCACTGAATCATCCCGCTGCTCGTTTTTTTTTTCCCCCAACGTCGAATGACGTTATAAGGCAGGTTGATGACTCTGCGATTAGAGATCAGAGAAGGGGGGGGGGGTGAATCATTTTTCAGAGCGGGAGTCCATTAAAGCTAACAAAGCCGCCCGCGCTTATTCACGTCGTCAGTGACGAAGCAAGTCGTTATCAGGCCGGGGCTGCGTGCCCGTTCAGATGCCGCTTCCCCCCCCCCCCCCCAAACGTCCTTGACATCAAAGCGCGAGTTCCGCGCGGCTAGGCGTGACGCATCACGGCGGGGGAGCGTGGGCGGCGCGCGGCGAGCGGCGCGGGGCCACAGAACAAAGCCGCGAGCGCGTTAAAACTGCATGAGCGCATGCAGAGAGTCCTCCGCAGCAGTATTCGGCAGGAGAGGAAGGAGAGGAAATGTTAAAATAATAATTAGAAAAAAAAGCGAACCCAAGCAAACGATCTCGAGAGAGAGAGGGGCAGATTGTTTATCTCCTTTCCAACGCCTGACGTTGCAGCGGTGCGGGGGGTGATGGGGGTGGGGGGGTGCTACTGCAGCAGATTGTGTGCACAATTATTCACGCTAGACTCTACAGACGAATTTCCATTACGGGCTACGGTTTGTAAATAGACGGTAAGTAAATAAACACCGTAGCCTTGCTCAGCTGTATTCGTCCTATATTGGAGATATGGCTTATATCGTCATGAAATCAAAACCAAAGCTTAAAGGCTTCATTTTTTTGTTTTGAGGACACAAGACTGTCGCAGATAGGTTACATTAAGCATGTAAGAAACCACAGTGTGTTTGCTATAGCGGTATTTGCTTACCATGTGAAATGCACTTAGTTTGTAACTAGCTTTGGCTAAAAGCTCCTGCAAAATGGCTACATTGTAAATTGTGATTGTAATGACGTACTGTCCCAGGGTTTTGTAATGGTAAAGACGGATGTGTCTGGCATTTAATGGATGCAATTCTCCCTAAGAGCAGTGGAACATACTGCCAATTTATTGGAATATATTATCAGGATGGGAAAAAAAAAAAACACTGCAGTGGTTCACAAATATATGCGCAGATACTGAAGCAACAGAAAACAGACGATGACAGTTTGTAAATGAATTTGAAAATGACAGCATCCCGAGCCCTCTCCTTCATACCATTCAAATCGGAGACAAAAGAAGGGGGAGACAAGAGAAGGGGATAAATAAGAAACACATCTCAAATATTACAGGAAGGTAAACTAAGCATCTTCATAGCCTCTCGCTTGTAAGATGGATTCTTGTCTTCCACACCAACATCTGGCCTCTTAGACTGGCCTCTGCTTTGTGTTATGAATACTACTGGAGAAGGAAAACAGGGCTGTAGGCTTGAACAGCGACACCATCAGGGCCGTCTTGGTTACTGCTTTTTGGTTGCTGCTTTGTATGTTTGTATGATTTAGATATGTACAAGCTCTCCATAGGTCTCTGCACAGCCCTGGTAAGATCAGGTTTTAAAGATTTAACACTTAAGCTGTGCAAAACAAAATTCCTCAGTAGCCCCGGAATGAGTAGGATATAGCATTACCCTGCTAATAAGCTAATCAGGAAGCTAATAAGCGAGGACTGATGAATCTGTTCATTAAAAAATATTGTTATCGCCCTGACATGGCCCAACACTGGCAGGATATCAGGTCATTTCTCTCTGAGCGGGACAAGCTCTGGGTGCCAGCTTTATGTGGGTCAATGTAATTAGCATAAGGAAATTCAGTTTAATGCGCTCTAATAACTGTTTGTGATGTTTCTTTCATTTCGTCAAGTGACCACAATTTTATTCGATGACTTGAACATCCGGTTTTGAAAATCAGCGGTCATGTTGAAAGGAGAGAGTCCAAATAAAACTGGTTCACTTCATATTTTGACTTTGAAAATAAAATAGTTATATGAAGAATAATTTATAAATTATGCATTTTTTGTGCTTTGGAGATATTGACATGTCCTATGCCAGTAGTCACACTTAGCAAATGATATTCCCTAAAGAATACAAATTTGTTGTATAACCGCAATACACTTTTGGTCTTAAACCCACATACAAATAGACTTCCTAGTTCCATTTGACCTGCCTTCAAACACTTTTGGGAATCTAAAGCTGAAACCTGCTGAATGTTTTAATTGGAGGGGTGAAGGGGTGCGAGCATCACTAATACAAAATGGAGCAGGACTACTGATATTAATCCCCAGGGTCCCACCGGCGTCCATTTTGATCCCAAAATACCTCTAAAGTTGGACAAAAGCTATGGCGAGTGGGAAAGTAACAACATATTACAGTACGTCTTGTGTACACATTTCCTGATTCTGGGCCAAGATCTCCCCCCTCGGGTTGGCCCCTGAATTTTTTTTTTTTTATTCAGTTAAAACTGAATTAGATTAAGAAAAAAGAAAAAAAAAAAAAAGATCACTCTTTAACGTTTTCACAAACACGCAACAGATGCCCTAAAAATATTTGTTTACCGTTGGGCAGAGTCGGAACGGAGGGATGCGGTTACAGGGCGCTAAGGCTAAAAATGAAACTGTATGTGCCACGATTTTTGGAAACGAGGGCTAATTAACCCTCTTGCCTTCTATTTCTGCAGCACATGTGACAAAACACGTCACCATTTCTCCTGAATGGAAATGCTGGAGGCTACTTCGGGACAGAAAAGCGTTTTTCCCCCCCCCCCCCCATTCTGATTCTGTGGTCTGCACGCAGATCAGGGGTAATATGATTGACACTGGATGTTGGCCTCGTCACTGCAGAGCACTCTATGGTTACCACTTTCTGAATAGAAACCAGAGAGGAACTCCAACACCAATCATGACGTATGTTGGTGACAACAAAGATAACAACGTCAATGGTGATTGGTGGCTCCACCTCCGACTCTTTAAACTGGAGGGGGGAGGAGGGGGGGGTTTGGGGATCTGACCCCTATTAATTGAGACTTGAACCCCCACTGAATGAAATAAAAACAAACGGTTAGGGGAGGACTACAATCTTAAACAAAGTAATCATATTAAATATTCAAATTCAACTGTTTTCCCCGCCATTTTCAAAGTGAAATTGTACTGAAATTTCAAACACCCCTACGGTGGGTCATACCATTGAGATTGCCCGTGCCAGCTACTGTAGACCCACTCAGTACATTAACACATTAATTGTGAAGAGAGAATGTACTACAGGGTTCAAATAACGGGGGAGCCAGGGGGGGCACCCCCAAGAGAGACCTGACCCCTCGGGTCTGAGATTGCAATCTACCCCCAAAATCCCCACCCCCCAAAAGCCAGAGTGTCATTTGAAACCTGGTGAAATGTACAACATGAATCCCAGGTGTTCGGATGTCCATTATCACACAATATAACCAATGACCAGGCATCACCTGGTCCCCTGGTCTCCGTTCTGCTGCCACATGTCGCCTGGTCCCTGCCCCGGCTCGCACCAGCACCCGGTCACGCCTCCTGTCTGTTCTAGCCCCACGGTGGTGGAATGACCTTCCTGTGCAAGTCAGAACAGCAGAGACCCTGGCCGTCTTCAAACGTAGACTGAAGACTCACCTCTTCAAGCTACATCTCACCTCATCACCCCCCACTACCCTCTAACATTTTTTTTCTAAAAAAAAAAAAAAAAAAAAAAAATAGGGTGTACAATTCACACTTATACCTAAGCAAAGTTATACCTATTGTAGCTCTCTTGCAGGAATGTTGTAAAGCGCTTGTCTCTGAGTTTTGTAATGCACTTGTTGTAAGTCGCTCTGGATAAGAGCGTCTGCTAAGAACCTATAATGTAATGTAATGTAATGTAATCACGTCACAACTAATGGATTTTATAGTAGAATGAGCAAACAGCTGCTTCGATGCCTGTTTTGTGTGTGTGTCCCCTTACACCTCAAACAGGATCATTTTAATCGAATCACAGTTTGGTAAATGTGAGCTTCAGCTGAGAGGGCACATAATACCTCCCCTTTGCTTCAAAAAGCAAAGAAACAACACCAAATGGTCGCATCGAATGTGGCTTAAAATATAACGACTCGAGTGGCTTGCGACATACTTAATCCACAGTACACTGAAAGGACTGGTGGTAAGTGCTGAAAAACGTCTGCAGTTTCCTCATCACTGGAATGAGTCACCTCCATTTTAGCTTCCTGGTTACGTGGTCGACCCCTCAGAATCACCCTGACGACACACAGGGCCTTTGAATCGGAAATTCATTTTATTTCTTCCCGCAATACGTCCGATTTTATTTTGACGTTTTCGGCGCGCCGGAAATTTTCCACTGTTCACCGAGGCTGAAAATCCCTCCTGCCACACGTAACACACGACATACGAGATGCGTTTTTCACGTGAAGCAGACACGCTTCGTCTAAATAGAAGAGAACTCGTTCAGTTACCGATGACAGCAACTACTGTAAGGCAGGCTGCTCTAATCGCACCTAATGTTATTCCTGACAATCTGAGGGGTGTATAAACGGACGTACTGACAGCTTATTTAGGGAATGGCAAAAGGAGAGCAACAGACATTTGGGACAGTACCAAAATGTCTGCTCTTAAAATCTGCAGACTGCTGTCAGGTTATTTCACGCTACTATGCTACCATTTCATGCTTATGTTGCACTTTGTAATCCTGTTTGGCTAAGTGATATATAAAAAAGATGTATTATTATTATTATTATTATTATTATTATTATTATTATTAAATAATGCAGGAAAAAAATGCAGGAAAACAGACAAATACCAAAACATTCTTTTTTGAAGGATTTCAATTTGTGCTTTTTGAATACAAGGGAACATGGAAGGCGACCACAAAATAAAATAAATCTGAATGTATACATTTAGTTTGTGACAATCTCTTCCAAGTCAACAATATCTTTTTATCGTGTATCTGGCATTTTGCATACTGGTCAATACAGCACTGTGCTGTTGCCCTGTGTGTTTTATATTGATGCAGGAAATTGACGGTATAAGACCTAGCAACAGCGCTTAAACCAGGGATGAGTTAGCTATGGTAGGAAAGGCTGTGAACAACAGTGTGTACAGAGCTAAAGGTCTTCTAGAGTGCCACAGACTTCCTGCCATCGCCTATCGGGTCATCTTCGTCACAACGAGGTTGAGAGAGTGTCTGGTTTTAGATCGCCCCCACAATGAGAGACCTGAGAACATGCCGAAGGGGCCAGGTGGAGCTCGTTTTCTTCCCGAAATCCCCCAGGGGCCTTACCACCAAACCAAAAAAAAAAAAAAAAAAAACGGACCATTTAATATTAGCCACTTAAAACCCTTGGGTCTGATCAGAGAGGATGGGGTGAATTTGATTGGTTCAGAACTGAAATTACTCTCTTGAGGAGGTGAAAGTTATAGGACATCAATGGCTGCTCAATCATGGGGGGCGGGGTTGGGGGGGGGGGAGACAAATCTTTTTTCAACTCACTCTAAAAACAGTGAGTCTGTTCGTTTGGACATAAAGATGACAATAGAAGAGTAGTAGGAAAAGGCGTTTAACTGTCATGGGAGGTTGCTGTTTGTTGATTACCTTTGAATGTCGCATAAACAGACGGGGTTGGAGGAACATACACGATGCGCATGGACTGGCTAGCAAAACATTGCATGATGAAACGAGATCCAGGATGGCTGGTTAACCAATTAGCATCCAGGACGGAACTATCCGTTATATAATTTTCATATAACCATTACTATTTTTTTTACTACTGGCCATGCTGACTTTCCAGGATTTGCATTTAAACGGGCACAATGCTACTGGTAGGTCAGTAGATAAGGAGACAAACATGGAAATACAGTTCTTAAAAATAAAAAGTATATATATAATAGTGCTGGCGTTTTTTTTTTTTTTTCCATGTTTCTTTTTGTCTGCTGAATGAATTTAGGATATATATTATTTGTCCAGACCCGGGGTGAGCGGGCACCAGGTGCTCGGCGCGTGCTGCCTGTTCTCTCCACAGCACGCTCGCCTGGCACGCGTCCCCCCGGGAGGGAAATTAGCGCGCTCGTTTGCACTTTGCTGAGGCGAGAGCCCATTAATAGCGAAGGCGCCGTCTTCACTCGGCTAAATGGATCGGTGTTGACCAAAGCTAAGGAGCGCCGGAACAGCTGGTGGAAGTTGCGGCACAGACGCAATCCAGGGCTAATGCATTAATCACGTGCCAACGATTCATTTTTTAAATATGTTGTATCATAAAGCGTCAGGCACATTCTAAGAGTGCTGCCCCCCTTCCCACGGGATTAAGCATGCTTAAACACGTACGCTGTCAGACGTAGCAATCACAAATTAAAAGCTAATAGGCGGTGGTGGATGTAAATAAATATTGCTCTTTCAAACAAGGCGCAGCCCAACGTGGAAACTGAGACACAAGGAGGAGACAAGATGACGGGTTGCTAACAGATCTAGCGTTTTACTTCTCTGTAGTATAGCTATTTTTTAAGATTTTTTTTTTTTTTTGAGTGGAAATTTAAACTTTGCTATTTCATTCATATAAAGGATGTTACTTAAACATTCAGGTAGACATATCTTGAAGTGCGTGTCAGTGTGGGTGTGTGCGTGCGTGCGTGCGCGCGTGTTCAGGCTGAATCATTATGATATCCCAGAAATTTCCCTCCAGAAAGGCAAGGACGCACATACGTCAGAGCCGTTTAAGGGGATGTAAATACATGAGGAAAAAAACACGTCTGAATGCGTATTTAGTAATGTATCTGCAATTCCGTCTTTTCATGCTTCATTCGGCGCATACAGTGCAGGAGTTAACGCATGAATTTTGACCAGAACAATCCAATTATGCTTCTGAATGGAATACAATCCGTTGTACAGCTACCATGATTATTGATTATTATTATGATTATTATGTTGCTTATAATGTTTAACATATATTGTGATTGCTGCCAATGGATAATATTACAGCCAAAATGTATTTTGAGCCTTGATACTGAAATATATATTTCTGTGATGTTGAAGAATGTAACATTTTAAGGAGGACTGTTTTCAAAACATACTGTAGCTACACTGCTTTTAACAACCCTTTAAAAAGCTCCCTTTATTTGGGAAGAACAGAAAATTAGATAAACAAATCACCAATCCCAGCCCAAACTCCCCACACTTGATCCCAGATGAGGGGAATATATCAAATGATATATCAAATTGTATAACAATCAATGATAACGTTCTGGAAAACTTACCTACCATTATCAGTGAATCAACATTCAGACATTTTAGAATCTTCTTTAATTTGACTGTATGTGGACCCAATCAAATGTTTACAGACATGATTGCATCACTTTCGTTTTCAGCACACGACTGATACATTCTGACCAAATGAAGCGTGGCTCTATATTTGGAACGTGTTTCATTCTTCTGTAGTATTTTAAGACGGGAGGGTAAAGTAAGTACATTTTGTAGAATTCTAGTACATTTTGAAACATTTGGAAATCTCAGTATTGAGCACATCCATCCTATTTTCAAATCTTTCTTTCAACTCTTGTGTTAAGAAGAAGAAAGTCCCTGCGCTCTGAAACAGGACACTGGCCTTCTGGTTTTTTAGAAGAATATCCCAGCAAGTGGATCTCAAATAGCGACAGCGTGTCATTTTGGCTGAGGATCGCTTTATCCTGTCGGCGAGATAATGACAGTGACTGGATCTGATTAGTGGTGGAGAAGCGGAGAGAAGAGAAAAGGTTTCCGGCCAACCATCTGAGCGGTTTAAAACAGATGGGCAAGCTATCTCTAAACGCAACCACAGAATTGGTATACAGCATTAGCATACCATAGAATGGATGCTGCTAGAGCATTAGCGCACCATAAAATTACTCCTGCTAGAGCATTAGCCTACCATAGAATGACTCCTGCTAGAGTATTTACTTTACCATAGAAAGACTGCTGTTATGGCATTAACTTAATATAGTAAGAATTATGCCTTTTAGGGTAAAGGTATCCCTTATCTTCTTTATAAAATGCCTTGCAGAGGTTGTTATTACCTCGCAATCACAGTCAAATTAAAATGATGTTTGTCACACAAACCAATGTCTTCGTGCTTAATTTGATTGATGAACATGAGGCTTTATTCTTTATTAATGCTTTTATGTATCAGACCATAAACCCTGTCGTTGTCATAGCGCTGGTGATGTGTTGATGACTGACAGCATGTAGGCCCGCCTCTTCTGAATCACATCCACACAACTGCCCTCGTCTGTTCTCACCATCTCGCCAATTCAAACAACGTCTGTTATTTTTTTGTCCCACGCAGACAAAACAGTCCTTAATTAGGCATGAAATATGATCTTAAAGAAACCAAGGAGAGGTTTTGTGTCTCAAGAAATATATAATTCTGCGAATGGGTTTAGGATTTAAGTGCACAGACACAGTCTTCTTTGTCTGTAAACAACTGGAAAACATCGTCTGTTTCTCCTGAGAGTTGGTTTGAGGGGTGTGGCCTGTAGAGTGTATTTTTGTGTGTGCTCTCGCCCCTGATTGACAGATACTGAGTGACAGAAGAGCTTTGTAACAGAAAGGGGGAAAAACTCACAACTGTGTTCTGCAAAGGGGCAATCGTCAGGGGGAAAAATGCGCATGCATGCCACAAATATTGTAATTGTGACTTTCTGCATTTTGTTTGGCTTCCAGGAAGCAAGCAAGGAAATATGTAAATGCAGCTTTTACTACATGAAGCAGAGATGAATCTACTATGCTCATGCAAATCCTATTGTCTAGATGTGCCTTTAAACATGTGGAACTTTTATTATTCTCTTAGATGTCAACTGGCTTTTGTTCTCCATGTGCTGTTTTGTTGGTTTGCAATTTACATTTTGGTGCACAAGCTGACTTTCTCTTTATTCCTACTCTCTACTTTTATTTCCTTTTATTTGAAAATAACTTTGAAAGCTATGTATGATAGTACAAATAATACTATAAAGCACACTATTCTTTTCAATTTTAGTAGTAGTATTAGCAGCATCAGTAGTACTAGCAGTAGTAGTATTCACAGCAGCAGCAGTAGTAGTAGTAGAAAGGTTCTAATGTTGTTCCATGGGGATTTTTCTGTTGATGAACGGAATTGCAGTTTGGTCCCAGTTTTGAATGGACCGAACTCGAATTGCTACGCCCAAACCTGTGCATAAGTATGACGCGTAAATGCATGCGGTAAAAAACGTTCCGCTCTCTGGCTCCTTTCCCACCCTCGTTGGCTCGGCCATGTTGGGTGTCCCCCGGCAACGCGTTGATTCTGAACACGTATAAGGGGGGGAAGACTGCAATGACGCAGACACCCCATGTGGCGAAAGGCTGTGCCGCTTTAATATGGTCAGGAGCGGAGAGACGGGCGATGTCCTGGACCTAGAGCGTCTCCAGACGTCTCCAGTCTCCCTCCCCCTCTATTTATATCGCCCCTGTGGAATGGGCGACGCGTCCCTGCTTCTCTTTGGTCTCTGGGGCAGAGCAAGTCACGCCAAGATTCTCTCATGTCAAACAGATGACTTGGGAGTGTGTGGGAAGTGTATGTGTGTGTGTGTGTGGGAAGTGAGTGTGTGTGTGTGTGCATGTGTGTGCATGTGTGTGTGTGTGTGGTATGTTTATATTAAGGAAAAGTATTAATATGTTCAAGACGTAAATGTGGAATCCTGAAAAAAACAAAAAAACACCCCGCATAGATAATTATATGGCATAAACGGCTGTTATTATTTAAAATTTACCGGGCGGAATCCTTATTACGTCGACCAGTATGGAGCAACAGACACAACGTTACAGAGAATTATGAATTATTACTGAATATTATTTGTTCTGCGTACCCTCTTATGCAGCCAGGGTGCACTAATGATGCTCATTCATACAGCTAGACATGGAGAGATGGGCAATGTAGTACACTTTCCTTGTGGGATTAAAATGTGGTCTGGTCAGCCTCGTTTTTGTCAGTACAATGCGCCACATGGCTCCCCCAGCAGCCATTTTCTGCAGGTGCAATGAGCTTTGCGATCATTTTTGCGGGAATGTGCTGAAAAAATGTCACTTCTGATTGATAGAGTGTTATAGATTTATGTAGTCCTCTCTACCCTGAAATAACAATCCTGTTTGCAGTATGTATACCAAAATCCAATCGTATCCAGATCCTTGGCAAATCTCCCTGCCATACTAGAGTGATGTATGTCCTGCTTGTTTACAACACAAACCTTTGCTGCAGATTGTCAAACTGACAGGATATTTTTGTAGGCTGATTAGTTTGGGTTCATGCAGACGTGCTCGACATTGAGACAAAAGGCACGTGCTTCCACTTATTTCAAAGTTAAACTTTATCGGAAGAAAGTCAAACTGCTGCCACGGCGCTTTATGCAAAGGAATCTTAATTAGGCTCTTAAACGGCTCCAATTAAAATCTTTCCTCTTTACATCTGGTTGATTAGCAAAAAAGGTTCAGGAAAGAGCAGCAGCAATTTCCTGCAAATCTAATGGCGTGTGCGCGAGTGATAAATTAAAAGCTGAAACGGACAAAACGCAAGGAATCCCGAACTGCATGTTTTCGGCGGACTGATGGGCTCGGGGAAAACATAGCCTCGGCCAGCACTGCATAGCAACCGTAGTTCTAATCGCTATAATGGAAAATAAACCGCGATTGCTAAAGGATGATCAGTCTGAGCCTCGCCGCAGCGTCCAGATGGCCCTGTCAAATAGACCGGCAGACGGTCACACGCTAATGCACCTCAGGCCAAGGAGTCCGCCAGCCGACGAGGTACCACGGCTCACCGCGATAATCCTATCTGTCGCCACGGCAACGGCTATTTTTGATGAACCTTAAATTTCAACGCAAGCTTAATAGCGCAGGACTCCGTCGGCCGCTCTGCTTCTGTGCTTATCGTAGCCTACATTAGCCCCAGTTAGGCGGCGAGGAGCAGGTTACCCTAGAAACCAGACTCGAACCAATATAGAAATTCATCTGGATGTAATAAAACTCTCGGTGTGACTCATATGGTACTAGCCGGATAACTAATGAGATATTTACGAATGCATGGTTTTCCTTCAGGCCTACGCTTTTCGAATGCACACGCGTCAACAATGGAGACTATTTGCTCGCTTTGACACGCGCACAAGGTACAAACCACCACATGCAAGTCTTTATAATAAATAATGCGTCAAGTTCTGGTAAAATTTGCCAAACGTGCATTCCGCTGTTCTTTTTAATCATTTTGTAATATCAAAAATCTATTCTGAAAAATTAACGTAATTAAATCAACACCGTCAAAGGCTATGGGTTATTCCATTGCAGTAAGGACTAAGGCCTATATGTAGAAGTTAAATTTTTTCTGAGCAAATGGGCCTACATATATTTTTAAAGCCAAAATAAATTTGCGTCCAGTGTGGTTGAATATTTACATTACTTGAGCTGTTAGTCGTGTACACACACCAATAAATGTCGGTTGAGTTTTGATAAACATTCAACAGAATATTATATAAGCTTATTAAACCATGTTTATGAGGAAAGAGTTATTTCAAGGAATTTATTTATTTATTTTTTGTCTTCACTGTTTTCATCCTCATTGGTTGAAAGTGTCCCATGAATAGGCTATAGGCGTCACCTTGAGGCACTTCTACTGTCATGGCTTCACATAGGTAAAGGAGGACATGATAGGTGAACGGGATACAAAAATCCTATTCCGTTTAGCCATAGGCCCAAAAAATAAAAATAAAAATAAAAAACAAGGAACCGGAAGTGATCTGAACCACTGAAATGGCAACACTTTGATGGTTCATTCATGGGCTATTCCACTGAACTCAAGTTATGGACAAGGTCCAGATAAGGCAACTGAAATAAAACATCTACTCTTTATTCTCTATTTCCAGTTATACACCTCAGCATTTTAAACACAAGGTAAAAGTCCAGTCCAGACTCCAGTTAAATTACTGTCTGTTCTGTAGATTTGGAAGCTCCCACGGTAGTCTTTCTTGGTCATTTACAAGAGGCTATGAAGCCATCGTTATTTTCCAAAAATATTTATTGTTATTCTATTGTTTCTACAGCATCCAAACTATACATTTGTAAATAGTGACATCAATGTACACTCTGTCTGCCTGGGCAATACACAGGAAGATGAGTTTCGACATGTCCAAGATCGATCAGAAGTACCCCCACCAGAGAAAAAGTGCACTCTTACTGGTGTTGGTTTCACACTGAATATTTTACTGCATGTTTTCTTTAACAAACCGAACGACAGCCTTTTAGAGAGCCCAGTGCATCTCGCGTCATCACGCCCAGTGTGGGCATGGCAGGCGCGCGCACACGAAGGGAAACGATAATTAATTGAAATCGATCGATGAGGACAAGTTTGCACTCATCGGGGGAACGCCATATTTGCAGGAATTACGGGGCGAACTCACCTCGCCTTTCACACTCACTGGAGGGCATTCAATTTAATCAGCCGAATGCCACGGCATTCTGGGAAAACGTCGCCCTGGGTGTGATTTAGCGTAAACACTATTCAACTGTTCTCTTCGGGACTTCAGTGCTATGTCTGCGGAGTGTAGCACAGCGGGTAAGGAACTGGGCTTGTAACCGAAAGGTCGCAGGTTCGATTCCCGGGTAAGGGCACTGCCGTTGTACCCTTGAGCAAGGTACTTAACCGAAATTGCTTCAGTATATATCCATCTGTATAAATGGATACAATGTAAAAATGCTGTGTAAAAAGTTGTGTAAGTTGCTCTGGATAAGAGCGTCTGCTAAATGCCTGTAATGTAATGTAATGTCTGCTTCAAGTGCACATAAGGTTCTGCTGTGATCCTGACTTCATATATATATATATATATATATACTTGAATAAACAAATAAACCAGTGATAGCATTATTTGGACATATTGAACAATTCTCAATTTGTGCTTTGTGAAATGTGTGCTTTGAGCACATCCATTTAAACATTTTTTTATGCTTAATAAACGAATGCCAAGTGAATTTTAGCAAGAAAGTTCATATAACTTTTGGATCAGAAATTTAATACAGTTTTAAAAAAAGAACAGAAAGTTCTTTTTTGCAGAACGTAAGTACGTGCCCTTGAACGGCTACACGGTGAAGCATAATTCAAGCAGAGTTATTAGACTGCTGTTTACGCTGTCAGACGGTTAGTGTTAAATTCACACACAGTATATTTTTCTGTCTGAGGGCCTATGTATAATTATACATAACCCCACTGAGAGAGAAATGTACTCTTGTCAGGGTGAATTTAACGGCAGTCCTCTGGCAGTGCAAACAATCTAATAATTATTATTAATTATTCTGAATTATGCTATGTCCTTTGCCTTCTCTTTCATTCAAACAGCATGCCATTAATATAAACCAGAACGGAGTGTAAACTGAAGAAAGAACGAAAAAAAAAAACACCAAATACGCAAAGGCTGAAATATCGGTCTTTCACTACACAACAGCAGTTTCTGGCTGCCAATGTCAGGCTGCTAATGGGGGAAACCAGCAGAGTGACATTTAACAACTCAAATACAAGCTGCTTTTGACGCAGACACCCAGAGGTGTGGCTATTCAATATCCACAATGGCCCTGTGTTAAGAAATACCCCCCCCCCCCCCCCCTTCACTGTGTGGTCTGTGTTTCATTAATTTCTCATCACTCCGGGCATCGTTATTCAAAGAGAACATCTGCTGTTCCGGATAAGGTATTTGCTTGTAAGCACACGCACACACACACAGACCGAGCAAAAAAAACATTGTAAACTAAGACACAATTCCCATTTTGTCTGTGCCCCCCCCCCCCCCCCCCCCCCCCCCAAAAAAAAGATCTTTACCGAACTGATCGTTCTCAGTTGATCTATGCAAAACACGGCTGCCTCTTGAACAGCGCTGCCGCGCGGAGGCGTGATGGAGATATTTGAAGTTGCAGCCTGGATTATATCATAAATCATTGATGAATTGCGGAGCGGGGAGTATTTCTGGATGCCAGGGTCAGTCGCTAAGAGAACACGGCGGCACCAAGACCAGACCAGTCACTCGGGGGAGACAGACATGTCAGGATTGGCTCAAATGTTGCAGCAGGACCGTTATAAATGCAACATACTGTAGACACTATATGCTGGAGAGAGAGAGAGAAAAACGTTTTTTCGGTGGTTCTCTGTTCGATCACGGAGACTGGTCAATCCATGGTTACAGTGCCAGGAAGACATGTACAAACAGGGAGTCACGGAACTCTGTCGATAACTCCGCTTCAAAATTAAAATGAAATAAATGCTAATTCATTTGCACGGTGGCCCGTCAAACATGAAGTAGGCTGAATCCGATTGACTAGCCTACATAACAGCAAAATGCGTCTTTTGGAAATATCCTGGCATCCATCAGATTATACAGTTTATCAGTGCAATTCAAATTTGCCAAACATCTCTTAATTTGGTTCTCATTATTTCAGTCGTCCATTTGCTCAACATGTTTGCTTTTTTCCAGTGTGTTTCAAAATACATCGCAGGCCCGTCTGTTATTGCACCGTAGTTACACGACACATAGGTTACAAGGTGATTAGTTACGAAGCGTCACGTAATTGCATTTTGGCTACGACCGCCCACGGATATTGAGTCATCGTTCCAAGCAAAATGACGACGATGGCTTTCCATTTGCTAGGAAGCGTACGATTTCTATCGTGACACAGAAGGAAAATTATGGGATTCGAATAATGAAAGTATATATGAAAGTCTGTAATTTTCATGCTAATACCGTTCAAATGTATGTGGTACTGTAAACGGGAATGATGCATTTAAATAATCATGGATGTGGTCTACTATATATATATATATATATATATATATATATATTTACACACAGACACACACATTTATATGCAGGATGGCTATATGTAGCCTAATGTGCATCACTGACCGGGTTCGTGCACGCCAGGGTTGTCGGACATCTCCAGCACGAGCAGTTCCCTCCCTTCGAAGCTTTCGCCGATGGTGTAGATTCGGCTTATGGTGGGACACTGCAGCCACACCGACACCAGCGATTTCCTCAGCTCCTCGTAACGGTGGTACTCGAACGAGATGCCCCCTTCCTCGGCGGAGCTCTTCTCCTCCGCCGCGACGAGGGCTGCCAGCGTCCCGCACACCACCAGGGAAAGGAATAATTTCATTTTAGTTGCTTCTGTTTCGCCGAGTCTATTTTTTTTTCTGGATAAATTCTTATCTGATATCCACAGCCCTCTCCCTCACTCTCTCTCTCTCTGCTTCTGCACCGCTTAATGCGGATGTGCGCTCCGTACCTGTCCACACGCAACTACAGCAGTATTACGTATTGGATACACAGCGCACAAGCGCTCGCTGTGGGTGAAAGGGCGGGGACAGCCCTTGGGGGGCGTGGCTTTACTGTCGCGCGCAAGAAATGATACATGAGCGTATCTGTACCAGAAGAAGAATATGACAAATAAAGATGTGCACTGAAGTTGCACATTTAAAATGTGATGAAACAACAAATTATGAATGAGTTTGGTGAGTGCTGATTATAATGTATGAGGATATTTTATGGAACATTTCTAAAACGGAATTTCTCAAATAATCAGAATTTTTCCTGTCCCAGAGACAAGATGAAAGCAATGAATTTGATTCATTTTACAGGTTGTTCCAAAAGCAGTGTGTGAGATATTAAATCCCAGTTTCTATGTGATATTTAATGCATACAATCAGGGTTACATGCCACTTTGTGTGGAGGCAGCACATTCTCCCCCTGCCTGCATGGGTTTCCTCCAGATGTTCTGGTTACCTCCCGCACTGCAAAGGCATGCAGGTCAGCCTAAACGGGGAGCCTAATTGGCCTGTAGGTTTGAGTGTGTGAGTGAATTGTGTGTATGTGCCCTGCGATGGACAGGCAATCTGTCAAGGGTGTATTCCTGCCCATCACCCAATGTATGCTGGGATAGGCTCCAGGCTACCCCCCTCTTTTCTGCCATCGGTAAATATCTCTAAAAAAATTATGGTAAAATGCATCAGATTATTGTTTTAAGCATACATGCGAATGAACAAAATGTAAATTCTTCACATATTTAAGGAAGTATTTCATCACACAGTGAGTATGTCAATGTGTGGAATATCAAGTGACGGAAAAAATGTTGATATTCTATTTATGTTTACTTTCATATTTACTATTACTTTCTTAATCTTCCCCGACCCCCTACGGTGTCACCAGAACCCTCATCACCAGTGCCACCACCACCTGGTCACTTTGGCGTTTTCTACCTTCGTTTCGTTATATACCTGTCCCATACTGCGTAACGGGCCAGCATAACCCCCCTGTTTGCACTGCATTTTAACTGTTTAAATCTGTTCACCACAAGGTCGTGTAGCGTGAGTAAACTGTCAGACGACATTATACAGTAGTCTGTGGATGTAGGCTTTTCAAAGCCTCTGTGAAACTATCCTCCCATTGGTCGTCTCCCACCCTGCAGTAAATCCAGTCCTGCAAAGCATGACCACTGGTCCACAGGGACACAGCCGCCCCCCCCCCTCGCCGAGTTTTAGGAATATGTCTGAACAGCAGCTGAAACAGCAGCTAATGCAAGTCGGGGAACGGTTAAAAAAAAAAAGGAGGCGCCTTTCATCCATTTGCAGCACTTCTGTGAAACGCGCCACCAGGGTAGTGTGCGGAGTTGTGATTACAGTCGCTGGGAGAGAGAACAAAACACAACCGTAAAAAAATGCCTGTTCAGAAAGACTAGCTATTTCTTTTCTTTATTTATTAATTTGTTTTTTAACTTATAGAGGCCTAGTGACATAGTACATTTACAGGCGGCCATTCGTCTTCACTGTAAGGAAGCACGAAGTTCCGGAACACTGGCAACATTAATAAAATACACAGTAGTCTCTACCTACGACAGCATAAAGCCTGTAGATGCTTGTGCAGTAATGCAGAGACTAAATTATGTATTTTACTTTACATTTGTTCACAAGCTACAAAACCGTATTTAATGGTTCACCCTGTGGGGGGGGGGGAAAGCACACTCTGATACGCTTAGTTCATCTTTCAGCTAGAATTTTATTTGTATGAAATGCAAAGACAAAGAATGATTTGTCCCGATTCTAGAATGTGTCTGTGTCTGTGTGTGAGAGTTCTATTAGTGTAGCACACTGAGGTCACTTCAAAGGTATCACCCAAACAAGTATGAAATCTACATTTGTATGAAAGCGGCTTCCTACTTATTTTCAGATGTGGCAGATGTTCACCATACAGCATTTGCTACTGTTCTTATTGACCCTTTAAGGTATACAAGATATTTGATTGGAATGTTCTTAACTGAACATTCCAATTCTGATGCAACAATCACTACTGGCAATCGAAAGCAGTGGAGTTCTAGAACGCTGACATAGAATTTTGCAGAACCATTCCAAAAAAACCTGCACTTCAAAGGGTCGAACAGAAAATGGGGGCAAAGTGTTATATACTGTAGTTTTCAAATGAAACATCCCATATATCATCTCTTCCGCTTCCACTGACATTTCAGAAGCCCAGATGCACCCTGTGCCCATACAAAACAATTTCAGTCTTTGTCCAGTAAGGGCCAATAATATACTGTGTTGTTCATATACATTATTACATTACATTACATTACATTATAGGCATTTAGCAGACGCTCTTATCCAGAGCGACTTACACAACTTTTACATATTGAAAAAATAAACTTGCTTGATGTCCTTTACAGCTTTGCAGATTTTCATTTGTACAACTTTCTAATATCAACAAAAATGCTATTTCAGTTTAACATACTTTAACATGCTATGTCCATGCAATTTTATCCAATGGTATTCTGAACATTTATACAAATTCGTCATAAAGAAGAGGGAAATCCGGCAAAAAAAAAGGCTCCATATTTTTAAACAGATTTGTGTTCCAGCAATCTTTAGCTGGTAGATTATTTTCAAGATATTTCAGGTATAAAAAAACTAATACAAAGCTAATGTCTGAGCAAAATAAAAGGAAATAGTACAGTGTTTAAGTCTGACATATGATATGTAAAGTGCTCTGCAAAATGCAATTTATTACCCTTTATAAAAGTGTTCAGACATATATACAGTGAGTGAGTTTCATGTAAAGCACATTTTGGTCTTTAATTTGTCCTGTACGCACAACTGATAATCATGACTTTCCACTTGCTGATTTCCGTCGCGATGCCTGAACCGTGTGAGCTCACTGCAGAAAGGGAGAGCGATGTTTTTCTTCAAAGAAAGGCACTCTGGGTAATTTATTTCGGAGAAGAATTATAATTGCATGCCGACGGAAATCTCACCAGGGAATCTAATAAATTGTTATAATTATTACATGTTGCAGCTACTTCCATGGTAATATCAGAACACTGCGCCACAGATCCTGCCAATAGTAAATCTGCAATAAGTAGCCATTAGAGTCCAGCAGCAAAAGGGATTTGTTTTGCACACACTGACATCAGTGCTTTGCGACACGGCTCAAACCTAAAACTAAAACGCTAATGATGATAATCGGTCAAATTAACGATGATGCACCGCGAAAAGATGAATTAAGAATGCTAAAGTCTGGAAAATTTCCCCGTACTAAATCCCAACATGACTTTGGCCTCCATTCAATCTAAACCACCGCGTGCTGTCTTTTTTCCAGCAAGCCGCTTTTTTCTTACGCAGCGCGCTTCTAGGTTTCAGCAACCGCCAAAACCGCGCGTGGGCGTCACGTTGCATAAGTATCGGAGAAACAAACGTTTGCGTACATTATAAGTCAAAGCGCCGTGTCGGGATTTAACGAGGGCCTTCTCTTTCTTTTTATTCGTGCCGCGTTCACTGTTCACGGGACCGAACTGAACAGAACCAGAGATGAGAGAGAAAGAGAGGGGCGTGGGAAAAAAACAAACCGCAAAAAACAACGAAGCTTCCCCATTACTTCACTGCTCCTTCTTCAGATCCTGCTTGTGCTGGTGGTGCTTGTATTGCGAATCCGTGCCCAAGAGCTTGTCCCACCAGGTAAACGTGGAGGCGTAGTTTCCCACGAAGTTCATATGGTGGAAGTCGTGGAAGCGAGCCCCAGCGTAGAAGGGAATTATGTGCAGCGGGTTCAGAGGGATGTCGTAACCGCTGAGGAGAGAAAAGGAAAGGATCCCCTGAGGAGGAGCCTGGCAAATTGCACTCACTCTATGGTTTGCTCATTACAGCTGACTGCTTCGCACTGCCCCCTGGTGGTTCACATACATCACTACACCCAGACAGGGTCTGGATTTTGACTAGGCCCATTACCAGGACCAGCGCCAAGCCAAACCATTTTAAATACTCTAAGGCCTTTCAACAGAAGTGTAAAACGAGAAGCTAGTAATGAAATTTGGCTATTTGTAAACTAGAAAGAATTTTTTTAGGTGGGGTAAATATTCTGCGAGTTCAGTGCATGCAATGGTTTTAAACAAAGATAAATATCTGTATCTATATCCCACATTCCAGAGTGGGACCAAATGTTATCTGTTGAAGAGGTGAAATAACACTGGACATTTTAACTGCTCCCCCATGCGTCCCCCCCGGGACCCCCCCCCCAGGCGTACCTGTGGACGTCGATGGTTTCCAGCAGACGGATGGTGACCCAGGCCCACAGCAGAGTCACGTGGTTGCAGAAGATCATGATCCCGATGAAGAACCCCGCCCCGAGGATGATGGTCTCCGCCGGGTGGGCGTACTCCGCCTGCATTCCGAAGGGAGACTGCGGGGGGGTGTGGGGGGGACAGCCGAAACAAAATTTAAACAAAGGGGCAGCACGTGACACGTGACTTTCATCCCACTCTTCCTTCACTGGATCCAGCACTTACTGTGCCTTGTATTATTGTCTTGATTTTGCAGCTTGTAATACCTCCAAGTTTGACTTAGCATAGGTTAGGTCAGAGTAATTTTCACTGTGTGAACTGGACTCAATGTGTTCATAATGTGTTCATGGCTATGAATAACTGTACAAAATGAGTATTGTACCGTATTGGACCTGTGTTTTGTAGTTGTTCCAATGACCTTCGGTATGCACTTATTGTATGTCGCTTTGGATAAAAGCGTCTGCCATAAAAATGTAATGCAATGTAATGCACCCTCAAGTGAATTATCTTCAGACTATACAGCCATTAATTTCCCAAAGCACTCGGCAGTAAGACGCATCTTCTTTTAAATTTTCGACTGTGATTTACTCGGTTAAAATGTCATACTGTAAATTACTGCAGAAAAGGGAGTGCAGAGGCTGAAGTTCAGGTCTGTCTGGTTAATGATGTCACAGCGTACATTACTCTAAAAGTTTTTTTGTTGCCCTTCACCATGACTAATGCTTCTCTTTTACAAAAAAAGAGAAGATATTCCTGCTATTGTACCTCTTATAAGCGTTCAAGATCAGTTTGGTTCCTTGAATACTGAAATTTGGCAGGACCTTTTGGCTGGACCTGGACATGAGGTCTTTGCAATCTCAAACAAGTTGCAAAGACCACATGTCCACTTCCTATTGGCCACATTTGAGCTGCATGAAGATGGGTAAACCATGGTTGGGGAGACGAGGGGGGGGGGGGGGGAGCGGTACTCACGGTGAACTCGTGGTGGACCTTGTGGATGTACTTGTAGACCCTCCTGTGGTGCAGGAGTCGGTGGAGGAAGTAGTGCCAGGTGTCCTCCACCACTGCGCAGCCGAAGCACTGTGCCAGCAGGTAGGGCCTGAGGTGCAGGTGAGAGCATTACCCACAGTTGCACCGGGAGGGGCCGTATCTGTTTCTGTGTTTCACGCTCAATTATTTAATCAGCCCAACCATTTAGTAATTGATATTCTAGCTGCAGCTGAAGACTGTTCCTGTGTCCCAACATGAAACATGTTATTGTGGCCTAATCTATGATTAAACCAATGTAAGTGTGTTGAGCTAAATTGCCCATTTGGCCAGTGTAACGGGTGACACATAAAATGGAATGGTACATGGACTGCAGTTATATAGCGCTTTTATCCAAAACGCTTTACAATGATATCTCTCATTCACACACACACACACGGTGAAAGGCTGCTATGCAAGGTACCAATCAACTCATTGGGAGCAATAAGGGATTAGGTGTCTTGCTCAGGGACACTTTGACACTCCCAGGGTGGGGGATCGAACCGGCAACCCTCCGACTGCCAGACAACCACTCTTACCTCCTGAGCTATGTCGCCCCTATAAACCTGCGTACACACCGGATGTACCGGAATGGAATTTGGAAGACCCGGCACAACCAATCACTCTCCACTTCTCAGACCGCTGCTCTGTGTTACATGCCCATTGTACTTTATGATGCCAGCAAGACTTCACTATCAGCCAAAAACTGCACTGCACTGAATGTGCAGCAATGCAGTGATGCAGCTAAAATATCTGATCTCATAAACTACATATTTGCACATTTGAATACTCGGCTGAGTAGTGCTATTAAATCGTTTGCAGAGGTTTTTATTACTTGAAATGCCACAGTAAAAAAAATATCCAGCAGAACAACAATTTACATTTAGATATTTTTGTTCTGCAAGCACAGTTTTCTTCTCTAATAAATGTATTTTCACAAAAACACTTTTTTCTTTGTTTGCTGAGCTGGCGGTATTTACTTGCTCTGTTAACTTTATTAGCTCACGCTTGGCCAGGTAGATGACAAGCTGAGTCTACGCTGCCTGGCTCTCAGTACTACACTGGCTCTCAGAACTACACTTCCCATTGTACTACTACAATTTCCTGATCTATGCACCTGTGTTTGCTTATATCCAAGTTGCCCTGGATAAGTCCTGCTTAAATACCATTGATGTGGTGTCATGAGTTGATAATATTTAAGCTGTGTAGGTGTTAGACAGCTGCATTCTGCTGAGCCAGGAAGTAAAAAAACGAAGAAAGGCCACCATGATATGAGCTGCAGCCAGGGAGATGGTGCCTGTGTAGTATAATGGGTAAGGTGCGGGTCTTGTAACATAAAGGTCACAGGTTCGATTCCCGGGAGGGACACTGCTGTTGTATCCTTGAGCAAGGTACTTAACCTGCATTGCTTCAGTATATATCCAGCTGCATAACTGAATACAATGTAAATGATATGTATAAGTTGTGTAAGTCGCTCTGCGTAAGAGCGTCTGCTAAATGCCTGTAATGCAATGGTGCCCGGTAAGTACCATCTGGGCATGGAGTCCCAGTCGTAGGGGATGGAGAAGAACTCGGTGAAGTGGTACGTCCCGCAGATCAAGGGCAGCTGAATGCAGAAGTGATTAAAGAGCAGCACCTTGAAGCACTTCCACTGCTTCTCCCACGTCTCTGGTTTGTCCTGTAAAAAAAAACAAATAAAAATTGTAATAATAATAATGGAAAAAAACACCTTCAAGAGAAGTGAAAGGAGAAAACTGTGTCAGGAGTGGCACAGACTATTGCAGTACCGTGTAGTTTTTATTATTTTAGTTGAAAAAAAAGATTACAGCAATAACCATTGAAACTCTAGCCTATAAAAATAAGAGACTGATAGGTTCCCTGTTTTAGTAACTATGTAGTACTATATATATATTAGACTGTATGTAGTGTATTGTGTTTCCTTTCCCTACCATGCTGTGTCTGTAGTTTGTATGCCTGTATGTCTAGCACCTCTGTAGTGTGTCTCCGTATAACACCTCTAGTGTCTGCAGCAAGGAGGTCACATTCCTATGCTAAATGGCTGCGAGGGTCCACAGGAAGGGACAAGACCATTTGTCTCCGGTCCGCCCCTTAACTCAACCTTTTGATGTGTATGAAGGAAAACTGTATATCTAGACACCACACAGTGTGATGGGCAGAGATTCTCTCAGCGCAGCGCCCGAGTGTGCTGGGTCTGTCTCTCCCTTGCGCATTGAATTAAACCACAAATCCTCTGAGGAAACTTTGTCAGCGTGTTCTTCATCGTCCTGCATTTGACTCCACGAATAAGGGCAAAATATCCTAACAAGACCAAACAGCGAAGATATTATTTCAATGACGAGTCGAATGTGGATGGCATCAGTTGAGCAAAATACAAAAATGGAGTCCAGATAATGTTAACTGGTCCTGTTAGCTAATGTTAAGTGGTCTGAATGGTAAACTATTTAAGGTACATGCTTACTCTTCAATAAAAAGGCCAATTACAGTGTTAAAAATGATAGAACCAGGGATTTTGATGAAACACAGTGTTTGCCAGAAGAATCCCCACCTGCTGTATTTTGTACTTCTGCATGAAGGGTAAGAACTGGAAGATAAATCCGGGGAGGCAGAAGACGAAGTAGATGAACTCGTGGACGAAGAGGGAGCCCCACGTGGCGATCTGGAACTTGGTGTAGTTGTCCATCATGTAGTCCCAGGCGTCCCTCATGGGCTCCTGCAGCGGATTGGCCGGTAGCAGCGAGTCGACGTACTCCACGGCCAGATAGGCAGTGCCCAGGATATCAGCTGTGTGGTTCACCTCCATCGCGGCTCCGGTTATACCGACAGATCGCCCGGCTCCGTTGACTGCGAGAGTTAACAATTGCTTTAAGTACCGCATTACATTATTACATTACATTACAGGCATTTAGCAGACGCTCTTATCCAGAGCGACGTACAACAAGTGCATGAGTTCAAGGTGCAGAGGTGCAAAAGAAACGCACTAGAGTGAGGTAAAGATCGTAGTGCCAGAAGTGACCACACAGATCAGGACTCCAACCCTGTAGGGTAACCTGTTCAGCAAACAAACAAACAATCCTGCCAAGTAGGCCTACAAACTAGCACTGAAATCACATTTGCCTGATCAGAATCAGACAAAAACAATCCTGCCAAATAAAAACTAACGTGATCGCATTACTGCTTAATAACAACACGCAGCAACAGTACAACAAATAAACTATTGCTCTAAAAATGAGAATAATCATCATAATTAATTGGAAATTACATCAGAACGGGATCATTTCTTTTGTTCTTTATTTCACTTTCTTTAACGTCTTTAACTTACTTAGTTTTTCATTATTACTATTAACATAAGATAATAATAAAATAATAGTAATAGGCCTAATCATATGAAGGAAGGAAGAAGGAAACTTTTACAAGAAAGTGCCTTTTACAGTTAGTGGCTGAAGTGGCAAAATGCACAGCTAGATAAATTAATTTAAAAACATTTCACATGACTATAATGCTTGGTTTTGATGGTAGTGCGTCTTTTGAGTATTAACAAATAAAAGCAGAAATCATAAACGCAATTTTCGCTCTTATGTAATATGTTCATACATTATAAATGCCATTTGAAACATGAACAACTAGACATAGTGCGATTTCACACCATGCAGCACATCTAGATCGAATACTGCGTGCACACATTCTAGAGCCAATATTTTAAATATCTAATTATATCAACAGTACCTCACGCATCTGTAGCTAGTCCACTTTAAAAGAAGGTATCACTGAAATTCTAGCCAGCTGGCGGATAATACTGTACATTGTTGAATTGGCGACTCACCACTTTGATGCGTATTAAAAAGTCGCATTTAGTTCAGATAATAAAATACGACATTTTCAATTTGCACCTTCTAAACACTTTTCGAATCGCCTTATATAAAAAAGCAAATGTTACGATGCAACCCCAGCCAGATGTAACTGTTCCTGGTCATCAATAATAGAATCACCCGGTTTCATAACTTTGCTTCGCAATGCTAGTCAGACGACTCGTTTGCCTCTCGCTCGATCGCCAGAAATCTTAACATGTAACGATTATGTCAAATAAATACCAGCTATAAATATACATTATGTTGTTCAGAAATCTTTCCTGATTCTGACATCCCAAATGCAAGCAACAACTCACCTTAGCAAAGAGAAGTCTCTACCTGTTCCGCACACCGTCGTTCTATGCAGGACATGTACAGGAACGATCCCAACGGCGATTGGCCAAAGAAAAAGGAGACTGACGTCAACGCGCACAGCTCACGCAGCGATTGGCGAACCGTATGGAGTGATTATAGTAAGACGGTGAGTTTCTGGAGCAACGTCCAATGGATGCGCTGAACGCCAGGCCTGATTCTCACAACCAACAAAGCGTGCTATTGAACAGGCTTGCGTAACACCGGAGTATTTTATATGCATTTGGGGGCGTGTTCGATTCCCTCTCCGATGTGCACCACCGCATGAATGATGATCCTAAAATATAAAGATTACCCGTATAGACCGGTATATTTCCACTGCACTGATTAATTTCCTCCCAATTGCACTGTGACTGAGAGAAGACCGCAATGAGTAAATATAGCATACAAGAGCATTGCTTGTTTGAAAGTTTGAAAGTTGCCACCACAGAGAAGAAAAAAAAAACTCCAGCTGCTCATTTGCTGAAACAGAGACACTACAGATCTAAATTCAAGAAACATTTGTTATTATTGGTAATACTACTGCTACTACTACCACTGCTAATATTATTATTATTATTATTATTATTATTATTATTATTATTATTAAGACAATGAAATAGCCTAAATGTAAATAATAAGTTATTAAAAAGTAACTAAAAAACAAATAGATTCCCTTGGTCTGCTATAGTTTTATTAATCAATAATAATTTAGATTAATTACTTTCTCTTCCCTCTCTATGTGCAAGTCTTCAGAAGGAACACAGAAATAAGGCTTGGACATTTCCTAAAATACAGTACAGTCAGTCATTTCCCATCAATCACTCTTATGCAGTGAAATTACAGTTTCTCCTGAACTTAATGTAAGCAATTGAGTACTGAGGACATCTGACGTGAATATTCCACAATAAAGGATAAAGGCCATTTGAATATGTTGTGAATGACAAATACTAAATATTAGATACTGTCAGCTAAATATGATAAGATACATTCATATTCATATATATATATACATATATATGTGTGTGTGTGTTTCAAAATAAAATATTTATGTCAACATTTATGCAAATTACTGCATTACTGTAAACTTCGTGTAAGAACGTTTCCAATAACATTTTGCCATTCACCGTTTCTTTCTTATCTGTATTTGTTCATGGCTGTCTCCTGATGCTAATCACATGAACAGGACTGCGCATAAAATTTACAGACAGCCGGCGTTCGTCATCTCATATGCCTGGGATACGCACAAAGGTCTGCACATGTGTCATGAATCCCACGTTGGTTTTTCGTGGGGAACATTTTTAAGAACAAGAGTAAGAATGATTTAGGGTTTTAGTTTTGTGAACGAGGCTCCGTTCGGTCCCGTGGCAGTGTCACTGGGTTTTCTGCTGCGCTGCCCTCTCCTGGAAGTCTCTGTACTGCACATTTGTCCCGAAGAGCTTGTCCCACCAGGTGAAGCAGGAGGAGTAGTTCCCCTCGAAGTTCATGTGGTGGAAGTCGTGGAACTGGGTCCCGGCGTAGAAGGGAATGATGTGCATCGGGTTCACTGGCGGGTCATATCCGCTAGGGGGCGCAGAGATCAGCATGAACATCACAAACAGCGACACTGCCCGCCAGACGGGTGGCACAGCCTCAAGCCGTACATCGAGCTCCCCGATGGGGTTGCAGGTTTGACGCCACACCATGATACACCCTTCTCTATCTGTTACCCTCACTGCTTTCCCCCTGCCTGAATAAAGGAAATAAATAAATAAAATATTTCAAACTGTAATCGCACAAATAGCCAGCAATAGGATGCTATGCTTTCTTGAACACACAAAATGAGTGGAGTTACCATCATTGACTCCTTGACTTGAACCAATCAGGGTCCTGTTATTGGAGAACAAGGCATTTTGATTGTTTTATATGGGTACAGGACTTATACTGCAGCACATAGGAGCTTTGCTGATAATGGATTTCACACCCATCTTCCTGTCCATTGGGTATCCCCTAGAGATTCACTGACTTTTACTGGACCAAGATTCTCACAGTGAAAGAAAAAAAAAACCACACTATGACACTAAGACAAAAAACTAACGCTAAAAATAGTTACGTGAAAAGGTGAAATAACTTCCTGCTGAGTACTGTCAGAATTCCGGAACAAAGAGTACTTTTTCCACAAATATGTTGTGGTAACTTTGAATTCTCCTTCTAGCTTGACAGCAGCTGTGTATTTTGCATTTATTTTGAAATAACGGCCTCCTGCAGTCTGTTACCTGTCCCTGTCTTCTTGTGATGTCTCAGCTCACCAAACTCCAAGACAAATGTAAGCACAATGGCTTCAACAACACATCCAAAAAAAAGTTTGAAGCAAATTTAATGGCGGGGAAATAATGGGGGCTACATTTAGGAAACTCATGAAATTGAAAGACTGCAGACAAGAGCACATCTTTGAGCTCAAAGGCCTGTGATATTGACTTGCTGTTGAGTCTCCACATGTGTTTTCACAGCAAAGTTCTCAGTGCTAATGTCAATGTCTAACATGGCCACATCTGCTGTATTACAGTAAAATGCACTCTTAGCAGAACTGTTTCTATGCTCTGAATTTAGCTGTGTTGGGTTGCGCATCAATGGCATATAACGAAACACTAAACAGGTTTCCCTGAATTCAACAGTCTGTCTACCCCCTGCCCTGAAATCAGATCGTTATCCATTACCCAAAACAAAATGAAGTAGCTGCTACTTATGCAGAGGTACCAACAGTGCAACCCCACAAAGCAAACAGTTCCGTATTATAAACTCATGATTGCACATAATTACCTTTAATGAAGCAAAACAATTTGATTGCTTGCAACAGGGATTCAGTCATTCTGGTACTTTAATTTGCTGTCACAGTACACATTGTATTTAATGAGTTTTATGTTTACTTCTTTTTTTGGTTCCTAAGTGTTCTGTAAAAATCAACAGACGCAGGAAATTATTAGAAAATAAAATCGCAAATAAATTCCACCATTTAAGCAAACTTCTTTGGGACCAATTGTGTATATATGGTTGCTATATCATCATTGTGTTTGGAATCATAATTTACAAACAAATTTAAAATATGTGCTGGATTTCTGGATCTCCCACAGTAAACCTGTAGTACCCCAATAGTCAAATAGCACTTCTATTCTTTAAACAAAAGCTCTTCCTGCATTGTGTTGAGGCCTTGCTGGTGTAGCAACGATCAATTAAAAGGAACATCGACCAAAAAGGATGGAGATAAAAAAGAAAACTAGGCTGAGGGCGGTACCTGTGGATGTCAACGGTTTCCAGCAGACGGAACAGAAGCCAGATCCACAGCAGAGCCAGGTGACTGCGGAACACCATGGGGCCAATCAGGAAGCCAGCACCCAGAATAACGGTCTCCAGAGGGTGTGCGTACTCCGCCTGCATGCCAAAAGGAGCCTAGCAGAAAAAGAAAAAAAAAAAAAAAACATTTTCGTTTTATTTCCGTTTAACTAAATCCCAAATGAGACCTTCACTTGGTTCATTTATTCTTCTGCAGTTATGGCTTTATGAACTTCATTATGGGCGGGGCTACAGAGTGCTGTCCAATCACTGACCCGCGTGAACTGGTAAAAAATACTGGTCGCCATAGCGAAACACCACGATTGGGTCAAATCAGCATGACCCATTTCACAGAGCCCTATGCTCTCACCATTCCAAACATGTGGCAACTGAAGAAAAAAAATCGCTAATTGGCGTGAAGAATTTCCAAACACCTGCTGCGTAATAAATGCAAAGGCAACGCAGTGCAAATCAGCAGCTGGTTTAAAGAGAGGCTCGCTCAGTGAACTGCGGAGGTGGTGTGGTATTACTCACAGTGAACTCGTGGTGGACCTTGTGGATGTGCCTGTAGATTCTCTTGTGATGGAGGAGTCGGTGCGTGAAGTAAAACCAGGTGTCATCCATGACTGCGCAGCTGTAGCACTGCACCACCAGGTAGGGCCTTGGGAGAGAGACACAGGCAACTATCCAGCTGTGTAATCGCACTGTACAAACAATCTGTGTAATTCACCCTGGATAAGTGCGTATGCCAAATTGTGAAATTAAATGACTTCACTGCTGTAGCACAACATTGCAATCACTTGCCCTGGAGGGGGCGCTGTTTCTGCAGATTTAACTCCGGTCCTGGAGGACTGCAACATCTGCATGTGTTTGTGTCTCCCTTTTAATCAGTAGCCAATTTAGGCTTTAGAAAAAAAGGTGTGTGTGGATTCATTATCCAATAATTAATGACACACGTACCAAAACACATTAAAAACCTGCGTGTGCTGCAGCCCTCCAGGATTTTGAGTTTGAGATCTTGGCCATAAATTATGGCAGGGGAGTATAAACTGAAAGGAGGCAGTGGCAGTACCATCGGGGCATGGACTCCCAGTCGTACGGAATGCCAAAGAGCTCGGTGAAGTGGTAGGCACCGCAGATCAAGGGAATCTGCACGAAGAAGTGAGAGAGCAGCAGCATCTTCAGGCACTTCCACTGCTTTTCCCACGTCTCCGGTTTATCCTGTACAAACACAACATAATCACGAGAAGTGGCAAATTAATGAAGAACACACTGGCCCTGTATACGTGCCAAGCATAACTGTGTGGCAGACAGTATCGTGTATTAGTAAAAAACAAAACAATAAACAAAGACAGAATCGCAGCTAAAATATAACATACCAAGGAGATCTACATAACAACAGGTCAAATGACAAGAATGAAAATTGATACCAGTGACACAAGCTGAAGTAGTAATTCAGAATTCTCAATCACACCCCAAAAAAATCTCATTTGAAGGTGTTAGCAAAAATAGGTGGCATATGGTATAGAGAGAAAAAAGATATGCCTGTTTAAAAATGCATAGAGACATGCCAACAGACACACACACACACACACACACACACACACCCTCACACTCATGAGCATTAATTCCGGCGAAACACCTACCTGCTGTATTTTGTACTTCCTCATGAACGGCAGGAACTGGGAGAAGAAGAAGGGTAGGCAGACGGCGAAGTAGACAAGCTCGTGGAGGAGGACCGAGCCGCACGTGGCCACCTGGAACCTGGAGTAGTTCTCCAGCATGTGGTTCCAGGCGCTCCGGATGGAGGCCTGCATGGGGATCGGCGGTATCAGAGAGTCCACGTACTCCACCGCCAGGTAGGCGGGGCCCAGGATGTCACCTGCGTGGCTCACCTGCATCACGGCTCTGAATAATCCCACGGGCCTTCTGGGCACTGTACCTGCCACAGCAACAATCACACTGCTTTTAGTGCTACTTTTTTTATATAAGAATACATATGTTTATAGACTTTTTTCTAAATATTTATTTTGTATTTTTATTTAAATCTTATCTTTTATCTTCTCATTGTATTTTTTTTCTTTTTCTTATTTTTCCCTCTTTTAATACACTGTAATCTGTTTTCATGTCCTCTGTAAAGGATGTTCTCCCTGGATAGGACATGCACTAAAAATAAACTTGCCTTGTCTTGCTTTTAGTGTAATTTCATACATTGCAAAGGACTAGCTGCTGTTATGCGTGGGAACACTATGGCCGCGACTAAGCAACTAATTTGTAGCCTGGCAACATTTAGTGTAGTGGAGAACCTGATTCTATCAAATCTGTTCATGAAAACTTGTTAAAATAATCTTTTAAAAAAAAAAGAAGAGCAAGACATCTGTTCACATGGCCAGTTAATTTTGTACGGCATTACAAGAACAGAAAAATGACTGTCCAATTATACTAATTTCAACACACAAGTGCCAAACTAACGTGAATGTGTTCTTTTTGCTAACAAGCCCTGGGCCGTACGCTTATAATCTACACAGTTTACATTCACACAGTATACATCCTTTACAGTTCCAGCATCTGAAGATTTTCTTACCTTAGTGTTACAAAGCTAACATTCATATTATATCCTTCATAATACCGGCATCTGAGTATGTTCTTACCTTAGTGGTTAGAGTACTATCTGAACACCAGTTTTCTGCGTGGGACTAGAACACAGAAATGGCAAAAACAAGGGACTGGCTGGAGAAATAAGAGACTGACGTCAAAAAGGTCAAAGGTCACAGCTAATGCACAAACAGGCGAGCAGTGTGGTGAGATTATGAGATTTGAGTGACCAGCAGAACCTACCAGAACAATTACAAAAGAGGCGGTACTGGTGTATAAGAAAGGCAGGAATGTTGTCGTAATATTCTCATAACGTCATTGTTAAAGTGCTTAATGGATGCCCTGACCGGGAAGGCTTACATATGGGATTTTTTTGTTCATTTTCATCCATTTAAATAGATGGATATCTGTTTCTGACCTGTCCAGGGTTCATTCCTGCCTCTCGCCCAGTGCACGCTGGGATAGGCTCCAGCACCCCCTGTGACCCTGCCCAGGAATAAGTGGGTATCGATAATGGATTGATGGGAAGATGAATGGATATCTGTTTCTGTACAGAAAGCAGTATTGTGTGCCTTACAATTGTGTTCAAACCTCGCCAGGGTGTACTGCACACGCTGATAACACCCTGGAAATGTGATGTGCGTTTGTGCTCTGTAGAGCATGTGTAATGTTTTTAAACGGTTCTTGTGTGCCACTGTTCACATTTAGCTTATAAACGTACTGTAACTTCTGCTTAAGAGTTCTGCGATTGTGATTTCCCAAAGCATTCATAAAGCCTCAGCACACAGCTCCTCATCAGGAAAACAAACTGAGGAAGCTCCAGACCCAAGAATCCAAGAAGCATATTTATTATCGTTAATAACAATAAAAAACAAGTTATGAAACGGTTCATAGGTCATTGCACAACATTCCTCTTTACACAGACGATAATCATAGTATAAGTCCACAAAAGGAAAAGAGGAAAGCAAGCAAGAAAGAAAGAAAGAAAGAGGGGGGGGAAAAAACAAAGGAACAGAAGGAGGAAGGGTTGGGTCATTTTCAAAGAGGTCCAGTTTAGTACATCACATCCATGACTCACTCACACACAGCAGGAAACAGCAAAAACAGCAGCTACGCTTAAATCAATGTTTTTTTTTTTTTTTTTGTTCATTTTTTTTTGTTTTGTTAAATTGACCATGCAGATAGATTTATCTCCTCCGGTCCCAGGCAAATCGGTGTTAATCTGCTATAGTACGCATGCCATAACATTCGCATTAGATACAACAACGAAATGCATCAAACTTGGCCAGTATTGGAAAGTAAGTACACAATATATAAAAAAACTTCAAACATATACGCAGTTAACGGCTCGAATTATTTTGGCATCTCAAGTCTTGAAATGTGCTGGAATCCCATCCGTGTTCCAAACTTCATTTAAGTGGCATTTCGTTTTTAGGCAAACTCGCATACCTCAGCTCTTCTTACATACATTTATAATCCACATTGTTCTCAGTACAATACCATTATTACAAAGTAATATTTCAGTTCGCTGGATGCTTCAATGAACATCAATGTAAAAAGGCAAAAATGTCTGGACTCAAGAAACCAGCTCCACCCCAAGCTGCTTCAGTAAACGGGTCCCCATGCTAGCACGCTTATCAAACTCGTTTTCCCGTTCTACGCAACACCGTGGGACGGATAATCCCACAATTTTCCCGACATTTCCGACACCTACCTAGCCAACCGCACCCGAATCACGTATGGTCCCCCGTGCAACGTTGACCTCCGGACTTCTCTCACATTTGTAGTATTAAAACACGTTTATACTCAGCTTCATCCTCACAAGTTAAGAACATGTGTTAAATGGTTGATCCCACGTAGTGCTCTCGTTAAGTGCAATCACTTTGTGTCTTTGTTAGCCCCGCCCCCCCTCCCAGACTCCCCCTGGAGAAAAGGGGGGCGTGGCCTCAGGACGAGGCAGATTCACCGAGGCGCCTCACACTCTGAAAGCGGCTGTTGGTCTCCCAGCCTTCGTTGTCACGACAGCAGCAGGTCCGCGCCGAGTCATAAGGGCTTGTCGATGACCGTGACGCCTGTGGGAAAGACAGCGGCCATTTTGTTTTACGCAGCGGGAACATTGTGGTGGCTCTTTCCGTCCCCGGTCTCTTGCTGGGGTCGTCCTGCGTCAGGGACGTCAAACCCCAGTCCAGGAGGGCCTGCAGTGTCTGCCGGTTTCTGTGCTTTCATTTCAAACGGCAGACGATATAGGCCTCAGGAGCAAAGGTGAGGGGACCCCTCAGCCAATCAGAGGCTTAAAAATTAGTACTTAGGTGCTGAAAGCAGCAGACACTGCAGGCTCCAGGTCTGGAGTCTGAGATCCCCGCCACACGTGAGGTTGACCAGGCTTTACAATGACTGCGTTGTTGCTGTTCTTGTTTGTGTTAGTGTTAAACAGTTTAACCTACAGGGTCCAAGTTGAACTATGCGGTTGTTCCCTGCACTTGGAACGGTACTTCTCTCTAGGGTTTTCGACACACTTGTTCCTGGTTATGGTTATACACTTTGTTATACGTCGCTCTGGATAAGAGCGTCTGCCAAATGCCTGTAATGTAATGTAAATACATAACAATAATAATCTAGTTCATATGAAATGATGAGAACCTTCAAAAACTCCTCTCTCCGTCTTAACCCGTTCCCTCCTTCTCTCACTCACTCCTCTTCCACTCCCTCCTTCCCCCATGCCCCCTTTCCCCTTCTCTCACTTCCTCCTCCCTCTATCCCCCTCTCCCTATCACTCTACTGTCCACTATGTCCACTCTCTCTCTCTCCTCCTTCCCCTCTCTCTCCCTTTCGCACCTTCCCTTCTCACTTTCTGTCTCTCCTCCTCCTTCCCCCCCCACCCCCGCTCACCTGCATAGCTCCTCCCCGTGCTCATGCAGGAGGGCAGTAGGGTCCACTTGTCAGTGCTGGGGTTGTAGAACTCCACGGACGCCAGGTTACAGGAGCCGTCGTCTCCTCCAATCACGTACAGCAGATTGCTCACGGCGCACACCCCTGTGGGACAAAGGGACAGAGCGCGATGTATCTGTGAATGCTCTTGACACTGGGAGGCACTTAACCCCCATTATACAGTACATCTCCAGCCAACATGAGCATTGGAAAAGTACTGTGTGAACGCTTCTCCTAAATTCAGCTTAAAATGTAAAAGCCAAAACGAAGTAAAAACAGGCGGAGCTGCAATATTCTATCCGCAGTAGATTGGCCAAAGCAAACCTTGTGCCAGAAACCGCGTGGTGAGGGCTGGCTGCAGTTGGCGGTTTTGGCGGCGCTGCTCACCGGCGTTTCTCCGGCACATGTTCATGTCGGCGACCTGCTTCCAGGTGTTGGTGGCGGGATCGTACACCTCACAGCTCTTCCTCACCAGCGGCCCGTCGTGCCCCCCAACGGCGTACAGCAGCCCTTTCAGCACCCCAACACCTGCACAGGAGAGACCAGCCTGTCAGCACCCCAACACCTGCACAGGAGAGACCAGCCTGTCAGCACCCCAACACCTGCACAGGAGACCAGCTGTCAGCACCCCCACTGACAGGAGAACCCAGCCTGTCACACCCCAACACCCACAGGAGAGACCAGCCTTTCAGCACCCCAACACCTGCACAGGAGAGACCAGCCTGTCAGCACCCCAACACCTGCACAGGAGAGACCAGCCTTCAGCACCCCAACACCTGCACAGGAGAGACCAGCCCTTTCAGCACCCCAACACCTGCACAGGAGAGACCAGCCCTTTCAGCACCCCAACACCTGCACAGGAGAGACCAGCCTGTCAGCACCCCAACACCTGCACAGGAGAGACCAGCCTTTCAGCACCCCAACACCTGCACAGGAGAGACCAGCCCTTTCAGCACCCCAAAACCTGCACAGGAGAGACCAGCCTGTCAGCACCCCAACACCTGTACAGGAGAGACCAGCCTGTCAGCACCCCAACACCTGCACAGGAGAGACCAGTCTTCAGCCCAAAACCCTGACAGGCATCCACACCTGTACAGGAGAGACCAGCCTGTCAGCACCCCAACACCTGCACAGGAGAGACCAGCCTGTCAGCACCCCAACACCTGCACAGGAGAGACCAGCCTGTCAGCACCCCAACACCTGCACAGGAGAGACCAGCCTGTCAGCACCCCAACACCTGCACAGGAGAGACCAGCCTATCAGCACCCCAACACCTGCACAGGAGAGCACCCCAACACCTGCACAGGAGAGACCAGCCTATCAGCACCCCAACACCTGCACAGGAGAGCATCCCAACACCTGTACAGGAGAGACCAGCCTATCAGCACCCCAACACCTGTACAGGAGAGACCAGTCTATCAGCACCCCAACACCTGCACAGGAAAGCACCCCAACACCTGTACAGGAGAGACAAGACTTTCAGTACCCCAACACCTGTACAGGAGAGACAAGCCTGTCAGAACCCCAACACCTGCACAGGAAAGCATCCCAACACGTGTACAGGAGAGACAAGACTTTCAGCACCCCAACACCTGTACCGGAGAGCACCCCAACACCTGTACAGGAGAGACCAGCCTATCAGCACCACAACACCTGTACAGGAGAGCACCCCAATATCTGCACAGGAGAGCACCCCAACACCTGTACCGGAGAGCACCCCAACACCTGTACCGGAGAGACCAGCCTGTCAGCACCACAACTGATAAATGCAACTGGGCGCTCCCGATCATGGAGATCAAGGAGGGACCAGCGTGGGAAAAGCAGAAAATAAAAGAAAATGGCGGTGAGGAGCAGCAGCACTGACCGGCGCCGCTGCGTCGCGTGCTCATTTCCGCGATGTAGGTCCACTCGTTGGTGTTGGGGTTATAAGCCTCCACAGTGCTGAGGCACTGACGTGTGGCCCCATCGTAGCCCCCTACCGCGTACAGTATCCCTGAAACACACATCAGACAGAGCTGTGAGGACCGTTTCACACACACACACACACACACACACATACACATCCCCCTACTGCGTACAGTATCCCTGAAACACACATCAGACAGGGCTGAGGACACACACACACACACACACATACACATCCCCCTACTGCGTACAGTATCCCTGAAACACACATCAGACAGGGCTGAGGACCAACACACACACACACACACACATCCCCCTACAGCGTACAGTATCCCTAAAACACACATCAGACAGGGCTGTGAGGACCGTTTCACACACACACACACACACACACACAGGCATATATACACACATACACACACTCATACACACACACACACACACACACACACATACACAAATCCCCCGACCGCGTACAGTATCCCTAAAACACACATCAGACAGGGCTGTGAGGACCGTTTCACACACACACACACACACACACACACACATGCATACAGCCACACACACACACACAAAGCAGCAGGTGGTCGCATGCCATACAAGCTCTGTGGGGATGAGCAGTTCTAGAATAGTCTGAAAAACAACCACAGCTGGCTGACTGCATCGTCCTCTAAAACTTCTTTTGAAACATCTTCCTGTCTCAAATCCCAGAGGAAGGCCTCCTTCAGGCTTCAGGAATTAATTATTGCGACGGAAACCAAGGTCTAATTTTAACTTAATTTTCCGAACAATGATAAAATACCATGTGATGTTTGTTTTTTTTTTTTCAGGACGTTTTTTTTTTTTTTTTCTACACACCGCAAAAAAAAGTTTTGGCGGCCACAGCCCCTTACCGGCGACGACTCCGACGCCCACGCTGCTGCGGCGGGTGTTCATGGGCACGATGTGGAACCACTCGTTGGTCTTGGCGTTGTACGCTTCCACCGTCGACAGACCTGCCGGGGAGAAACGAGGCACAGTTCCTGAGCACGGCGTCCGTCGCTCCCGACTACGTCGCATTACCCGTTCTCTCCACTAGATGGAACACTTCTTTCTTACTGGAACCACATTTTGAATGCTGCGCAGGGTGCATCCAACCCCAAGTCCTGGAAGGCTGCGGGGGTCTACAGGTTTTCGAGATTTCAGGTTTCATTCAGCTGTCAATTAACCTGTCTTTAGCCAATCAGAGGCTTAAATGAATCATTGGGCCTGAAAAATGCTGACAAAAAGTAGACACTAAAACAATCCAGGACTAGAGTTTGACACCTGTGCTATAGTGGAAATTCATTCAAGTTTTAACTGTACTTTATTTAAGACTTTTGTAAGTCACTATGGTTAAAAAAAATTTTAATCGCACCGGACATTCTACAGTAGTAGGACAACTCTCCAACTACCTCCTCCCATCTCTTCTTTCATTCCATTGTACGTTTTAGACAGTAACAGGTTTGGTTGCAAATTCTCAGGGGTCTGCCTTTTCAAATTTAACCGCCATTTCCAGCAATTCCACGGCCATTTTCTTTTCGGGCCATTTAAACCAGGTCTGGAGCCGCTCTGGTCAGGCGGCGGCGCTGCTTCCCCAGACCAGACAGCGGGGAGCGATGCCAGAGCCGTGAGAAGGGGAAGGCAGGAGAACACGAGCACCGAACGGCGCCCTGGGTACCTGTGCTCCCGTCGAACCCCCCGACGGCGTAGAGGAGCCCGTTGAGCATGGCCGACCCCAGCGTGCTGCGCCGGTCCTGCATGCTGGCCACGCAGATCCACTGGTCTTTGGCCGGGTCGTAGGAGTCCACCGTGCGCACCCTCAGCGACCCGTTGAACCCGCCGATGGCGTAGACCAGCCCCCCCATATAGACCACACCTGGAACAAGGACAGGGCAGGGGTGAGACACGGCGTCCTGCAAAACGCCACGGAGACAGACGTCATGGAGATGCCATGTAGAGAGACGTCATGGTGACACCATGGAGATGCCGTGGAGACAGACGTCATGGAGATGCCATGGAGAGAGACGTCATGGAGAGAGACGTCATGGAGACGCAATGGAGACGCCATGGAGATCCCATGGACAAAGACGTCATGGGGACTAATCATGGTCTTCAATCAAGGCCTTAATTAGTAGAATCAGGCGTTGTAGTGCTGGGCTAAGACAATAACCTGCAGCCACACCAGCCCTAATCATATAAGACCGGACACCCTTGGTCATGACTCATCAGATACTCTGTACACTGTGTTATTAAGACTGAAAGTTCCCAGAAGCCGCAACATTCCGATGTAATGCACCTTCTTAAAGCTCATTAAAGTTGGTTATTTGCGCAAGGGCTTCATCAAGGAGGGAGAAACTGTTCCTCTCAAGTCTTGGCTTTTGACCGGGACCGTAAGCGGGGTATTTGGGGAGAGAACTCAAACCTGCTCGGCATCTCCGGGACGGAAGCTCGGCCGCCTGGTACCAGCGCTCCTCCTCGAAGTCGTAGCACTCCACACTGCGGATGGCCTTCGGGGCCTGGCCTCCCACCACAACCATCACCTGCACCAATCAGAACACAGCAGGTCACAAACCCCGCCTCCCACCACAACCATCACCTGCACCAATCAGAACAGAGCAGGTCACAAACCCCACCTCCCACAGTGCTAGACACTCCCACTGTATGTCCAGCTAATATGTACAGGTGTCAAAAAAAACCTTTAGTTACTGAACGATTTTAAATCACACTTTATGAGACACCCTTGCCCATGGTGATATGCAATGCTTACAAGCTTACATTCTCATTTCATTTAAGTCCATATTTTGAGGGTTTTCCAGATTCTGGTAAATTGCCCTTCACTAAGTGTGCCACACTGAACTCAAAACCAGTTCCTTCCAGGGTAACACAAATTGTCCACACAACGCTACTGGAATGTCTCGTCAGTGTTATAACATGGGCACTACATGGCAGCAACAGGCTATACCAACGTTCTACCTTGGGTAGGCTGATAGTTCTGTACCACTCTACCTGGGGGTAGGCTGATAGTTCAGTACCGCTCTACCTTGGGCAGGCTGACGGGGGTCCTCATCCTGGTCCGGACCGTCTTCATCAGCGCTCGCTGGTCGGCGGGCAGCAGGTGGTACTTCATCGCTTCGATGAGGTAATCTTTACAAGCGCTGCTGTTCTTCACCAGGGTCTCCTCCTCAACTCTCTGGGAAAAGAGACGCAGAAAAATGGCATTCAGACCCAGCGTCTGCGATGAATCGTGTGTAATATCGTCCTCATAAACCACTGCAAGGGCACCTTCTTACTACAGTCTTTTAGTGAAGTATCAGTGAACTTTGAATATTTATTATTCAAAGCTACCATTTACAATTCAAGGGCACTAGCGGACCGACTGAGGGAGAGGGAGGGTGTAAATTCGGTCTATTATGTTTTCCAACACGTCCACAGAAGCCTGGGGGGCCATTCGGTGAAAAGATGCTTTTCCCCCTTTCCATAAGCAACCAAAATTCTGCATATTCAGTTCCTGTTTCAAAAAATCCCTGCTGCAATATGCTACAATTTTCTTTTTTGGGAATGCAGTGTGACGGAACACAAGAACACGCACGCACGTACGCACGTACCTGTACCAGGTACTCCCGGGAGAGCAGGGGGAGACGCACGTGCTCCATGAGGCGAGCCATGTGCTCCTGCCGCACGTCCTTGTCGTGGGTTACCCAGGCGATCACGGCCTCGAACACCTGCGCGTCGCAAACACAAGCACGAACGATGAACGACCGCCTCCGGCACCTGCGCGACCAATCACAGCTCTGCTCCACCGTCCAGAGCCATCGCTGGATGTAGGCTAACGTGTAGGCTAGCAGAATACCCTTTACCGATTAAAAGGCAAACAATAACAGCCTTACAACTCCAGCGACCTGCTTTTCCTAGTAAATATGATTGTTAATCAATAGTGGGAATTATGCCCAAGCACCACGTCCAATTTCACCATGCCCCACCCACAAAAGCTTAGGCCACCCACCAATTTCTGTTCCAGGAATGGGCACACCAGATAATAAATGCCATCTTTATGACATAATTGAGCCTTTTCCATTATTATTTTTTTGCTGATACTGAAAAAGCTCCACACAGGAAAGACTGAAGAAGGGGATTAGGGGTCATATGGTCTGGGTTTATACGGGATGGGGGGCTGACGTACCTTCTCCTCAGACGGGATGGTCAGCTTGTCGCTGGCGATTAGGCTGCACACCTGCTCCATGCCCAGGTTCAGAAACTCCTCACTCAGCACCACCTCTGAAAAGTGCTGCTCTGTGGGGGGGGGGGGGGGGGGGGTTACCACATACATGAAAACATGAAAACTTCCTGCAGTCGCTGTACATGATAAACTACCATAGAGACTTCCCTCAGACTCTGTACATGATAAACTACCATAGAGACTTTCCTCAGACTCTGTACACGATAAACTACCATAGAGACTTCCCTCAGACTCTGTACACGATAAACTAACATATACATTTCTCTCAGTTTCTGTACCGTGAAATGTGTAAACAGTACATGGGCCTGAATACTTCAGCAGGCCGCTGTACATTTTGTTAGACGTTCCCCGCTAAAGTGATACATCTGCACCACGATGCTCAATTCAAACTGACCACACCGCAGGACCACTGCATTGCTTCATCACATCGCCACAGCAAAACACCACGAATTACCAAAGAGGGCATTTGCAGACTTGTGTCCTTTTCATTGGACTGCAGTTTGGGCCGTGCATACGCTGCGCGGGCTTAGCCAACCCTAAAGGGCCGCAGTCACAGGCTTTACAGCGAGCAGCACAGTGAAATTCTCACGGCAACAGGTACCGGGCTGCCGTCCAATAGCAGCGGCCGACGCCAGGGAAACAGGAACCGGCACTGTCTGTGGGGTCAGCTGGTTGCCAGGGAAACCCAGAGACGGCAACCGCCTGTTAACTGCATCCGGCTATCGCCGAGACGCGAGACGTTTCAAAGGGCTTTTCCGGCATCAACGTGTGACCCGTGGAGCGTGACCCCTGACCTCTGATGGCTCTTTGAGGTCAACGATGCATTTTCTTTTTTTTCTTTTCTTTTTTAAGTTATAGTTCTTTTTTGAGTCTCTCAATGAGACACAAATGTTTTATGTAGATTTTTTTTCCCTGAAACGTTAACTGCCTGTAAAATGTTTTTTTTTTTGGTTTTTTTTTTGGGAAAACTGACAAATGAAAGGTTTAAAAGTTTAAAGACTTAACCACTACGCAACACCCCCTTTTTTGTTATTTTTAGCTTGGGACAGTCTTATTTTGGAATAAAGCAGAGTGAGCTTTGGGTTTCAGCTCTGTCTGTCTGCAGTGCTGAACACCAGCAGCGATCGACAGAAGCACCGGATGAAAGACGCAGAGTCGTGTTTTTCGCCGAGTTCACACAGTTTCGCTCTCAGCGTGCGGACTGGAGAAGAGCGCAGCGCAGCGCAGCCCGGACCAGCCCCAAAACCCACGCCGTCAACCCCGCTCGATCCCCTGCCCACGCTCTGTGCTGACCTCACCTCCTAGAACCTTCTCCTGAAGGACAGAGCCCACCCCCCCCCGGCGTTTTTACGGTTCCCTCATTACGACCCGCCCGCCCTCTGCGACCCCCCTTTTGATCTACGCGTCCCACTTCCGCTCTGACTACGCCGGACGTGCCCATTAGCCCGGCACAGCCCGACGCTAACGTGCATCTGCGGTGACCCCACGTCCGGCCGCCCACGCCGCTCAGCGCAGTCACCAGCGCAGTCACGCTGCGAGTGCGGTCCCACGGGCAGGAGTCCTGCAATAACACAGTTCCTGTTTAATAAGGCTCAATGCCTGGGGTCACAGGGTGATTAAGGAACACACTGCTCGAGTACATATATCTAAAGGAGCGCAGCATGTACTAAAGAGGACAAGAGACATTAATATCAGCCCCATGCTCTGGATAAGGAATCTTTACTGGAATAAAACCCAGCGCTGAATCTCGCTCTCTGGCCTGTTCTGTCATCTGAATGTTTCAGCCTGTTCAGAAATTCTTCACTGCTCCCCAAAAAACCTCCGCACCCAAAAGCCACACAAGACAGAGATCAGCAGTTACTCTTATTTCTGTTTTGTTATACCATTATCTATAAAAGCTTTACTTAAGCAAGCAAAACATTCACTTTGGTTTAGAGTTTGCTAAGCAGGACAAATAAAAGCTGACAGAGAGGAGTACAGTGATGCTGCAGCTCTTCAAAGACTCCAGACAGCGCTGAAGCCATCAGGGCTGTGGCTCTTACCTGCGCAGGTGTTGATCTATCCCAGCAGGCCATGCAAGCGGCTCTTACCTGCGAAGGTGTTGGCCTGGCCCAGCAGACTGTGGCTCATACCTGTGGAGGTATAGATCTATCCCAGCAGGCTGTGCGTGAGGCTCTTACCTGCAAAGGTGTTGGCCTGGCCCAGCAGACTGTGGCTCATACCTGTGGAGGTATAGATCTATCCCAGCAGGCCGTGCGCGAGGCTCTTACCTGCGAAGGTGTTGGCCTGGCCCAGCAGCTGGCTGCAGGCGTGCATGTCGGCGAAGGCGCGGATGCCCAGGCAGTTTGTGGGGTGCAGCTGGGAGCTGAGGAACTCACAGCAGGCCTGCTTCACATCCTGCAGCTGGAGCAGCCCTGCAGCCGGGAGCAGCACCTGCGCAAACACAATCATATACTGTAAACATATATATACACACACACACACACACCCTGCAGCTGGAGCAGCCCTGTGGCCGGCAGCAGCACCTGAGGAAACACACACACACAGAATATATACATTTATATATGTAAACACACACACACACGCACTGTATATATACATATATATACACACACACACTGTATATATACATATATATACACACACACACAGTATATATACATATATATACACACACACTGTATATATACATATATATATATATACATATATACACACACACACTGTATACGTACATATATATACACACACACACATTGTATATACACATATATATATAGACACACACACACACTGTATATTTATACATATATACACACAAATACTGTATATATAAATGTATAAATACACACACACACTCTATAAATATATCTACGTATACACACACACACACACATGCACGCACACATGCTCACATACTCACACACACAGAGTGAAAAACACACTCACATTCAGGATTTAAAGCAGGACAAATAATCTATTAAACTATTTGATTAATCAGATAATAAAACACGGATTTACTAATATGTCTAATATATGCACATATTCACAGACAAAATGGAAGCGTTAAACAATACACAAGAAACCCCATCTTCGACTTATTGTGCAGTCATATAGCGTATGTTTTCATTTTTTCTATGAAGAAATACTTGTTAACACTGAAACTAAACTGAAAAAGATGTGTTAAACTGCCAATTTCTTTCCATGGACTTAATTTTCTCATCTTCTCCAAAGCAGTTTCCCATTATATTATACACCACTTTGCTGCCATTTACAGTTTACACACTACTATTCCTATAAATACACACCAAATACAGTGTCACAACAAAGCTTAAAATGAATACTAACATGTCACATTCCCACTTTAAAGGTACACCAGCAATGAAAAAGGGGCACCAGTTTGTTAGCAGAGATACAAGCTGAAAAAGGATGCTGAAAAATTCAAAGAAAATATATTTTAATATATTCACTCACACGTCTCCGTGTGTGACAGATCTTGACTCCCACGCACGCAGAAAACGCACGGACACAGACAGGACGAGATTTCTGGACCAGGGCTTTGAATTTTTTTTTTTTTCTCCCAGCAACAACTGCTGGAGAGGAGGGGTAGACACTGCCAAGTGCTGCTCGTACGCACAGAGAGAGCGCCAATCTGTCCTCTCGTTCCCAACGCTCAGGGGACGCGGCGAAAATGGCGCATCATCGACCAGAACGTGAGCGCGTCACTTCAGCTCGGATAAAGACCGCTCGGTCCCGCGAAAAGACGCTCGGGACGGTCCTCTGAGGAGCGGGACCCCAGGGGGAGGCCGCGGAGGTGGACCGCAGTTATAAATCCGTCTCCGTTTGGAAGCGTGCTCGACGCGGTTACCTCATCAATAAATGTGGAGCGTCTGCCAGCCCTGTGCAATAAATATCCGTATTTTTTTAATAGTTACATTACACATAAACAACCAGAGAAAACCTCTAATATCACTGTGAACAATAACAATATCAAGGATGTTGCAGTGGGGATTATAAATACGTTTTATTTTGTTGTTTAAAAAAGAAGAAGAATTATCTTGGAACAGGCTGTTTTGCTGTGCCAGCTGAAATCCGTCCAGATGCCCTCTGCGCCGCGGAATGCTGGGTCTCCACGGCGACTCCCAGCTGAGCGGGTCACCGCGGCGATGGTGGCTCAGCATTATGACCGCTGAGTGGCCAGCCGGGCGGGGTTAGATTAATCGCGCGGGCGCAGCGTGCCGCTGACCCGCTCACTCTCAAGGAGAGTCACCGCCTCTTTGATCGAAACCCGTCTCACGTGTCCGTTCTAAATTTAGGAGCGCACGCCCATTGTTCAACCGTTGCGTCCTCTCTTTAATCATCGTCTCACACTGGCTCTCCAGAGAGAGGGAGAGAGACAGAGTGAGAGAGAGAGCGAGAGACAGTGAGTGTGTGTGTGAGAGAGAGAGAGAGAGAGAGAGCGAGAGTGTGTGTGAGAGAGAGAGAGCCAGAAAGAGAGAGAGAGAGAGAGAGAGACAGAGTGAGAGAGAGCGAGAGAGAGAGAGAGACAGAGTGAGAGAGAGAGAGAGAGCGAGAGAGAGGAGTGTGTGTGTGTGTGGAGAGAGAGTGTGTGTGAGAAAGAGAGCCAGAGAGAGAGAGAGAGAGGCCAGAGAAAGATTTTGTGAGAGAGAGAGGGAAAGAGAGAGAGTATGTGAGAGAAAGAGCAAGAGAGAGAGCCAGAGAGAGAGAGTGTGTGAGAGTGCGAAAGAAAGAGAGAGAGAGAGAGAGAGAAAGATGGAGTCTCCAGGGACACAGCTCAGCACAGCGGGACACTGTCTACTTTAGGTTCTGCAAGCCCTGTCCCGACAGCCCAACTCCCACAATGCACTGTGTGCAAGCGTCAATTATGACCAAACGCACGCGGCACACACAGCCTACAGGTCTAAAAACGGGATGGATTTTCTGCGCTGGTTCAATTGCTTTTTTAAAGACCTGACACAATCATTTTTTTTCCTGCATTTCAAGTGTTCATTAGGCCAAAAGAAAAAAACTACACCTACATTTTCCGATTTCAAAAACAGGAGAATAAGAATGATGCAAAGTAAGCCATGTGTAAACACAAGAGCCAGAGATCTGATGCACTGTGTCTGTTTTGTTATGGATATCTACTTCACGTTCACTTACTGTACGACTAAAAACACACTAAACAGCACACTGCTGATTGGTTAAAACATAAATGGCCGTGACTTATCCAGGAAGCACGCTCTCCATAACAACCAATACCAGATCCGCCATTAGTGGGCAGTAAAAGAACTTGGTTGCTTCCAGAATAAAGAGTAAAAAATAAAATCTCTAAATATCATCTTGGGGGACACCTGGCACCCCCTCCATGGGCACCTGCTTGGGGCATTACACATCCTTACATTTATTTTTCTACATTTGAGGGGAAAAAATTAAGATAATTCATGTGTTGTAATTAACAGCTGTTAACAGTTAAACATTGCGCTTCTAACACCGAATTTGCAATCCGTCTGGTTTATGGAGGGCAGGATATAACTCAAATTAATATTTTGTCTAGGAACAAAAATCACATTAAAATCACATTATCTCATAAAATTTAAATAAGCAATTAAAAACATTTCTATAAACCCTCTGAAGAGTAGGTTTTTTTAGAATGCTTAAAAAAAAAAAATTCTAAGTCAGTGTTCTAGAACTCCATTGCTTTCAATCACCAGTAGTGATCATTACATCGCATTAGAATGCTCAGTTAAGAACATTCTAAATCACATGTTTGTGATGTCACACCTTCAAGGGTTAAACAAATGCCCTGATATTTAAGCATCTGCCCATATGAGCAATCAGGCTAAAACTAAAGAGCAGCATTAATCATAAAATTGATTGGACATGACAGCCAAAGGCCCCATACTTCATCACGCACCCAAGGAGTGTTGGGTACAACTCCCACAGCTAACATTTCCATTCCACCCACCGCGGAGTGGTGGTCAAATCCACACCATCTGTCCCGTGAATGTGTGAGGGGAAGGGGGCGGCTCGCTGGGTAAGACTACAGCTTTGACTCCAACATGCTTTCCTTCCCCACACATAGCCACGTTTCCCTCACGTGTAAGTCCATTTAATTTGGTTTTATTAACTGGACTTACCCTCGCCAAGTAATTTTTGTAATTTCATCTTAAGTTATTCATTTTTACCCTAAAATTTTGGCATCTCCAATACCACCTGAATTTGGAATGTCTGATTATGTACAAGTGTGCTCATGTATGCCCTCGCTGCTGAACTGCTTTTTTTCCCCACACCACAGCTGCAAGCAGCGCATACGAGTACGCAGAGAGTAAGTCACAGGTAATAAACGCTACTATTCCCACCGACCGAATCCCTCCCACTTGTCTCTAAGGGTGAAACAAGACAAAATCTCACACAGTAACAGAAATGTTCTGTCGAAGGTAAGGGTAAATCTTTTTTGGTGCATTGTGTGAATCACTCTCCTTATTTGATAGTAGCCTTAGTTAGCAATACGGCTAACGCAAACAGGATCACAAAATTATAAAGACGGAAAGTCAAAACAAATCATATCATCAGGGAAATAAATACCATCAGTAATGCGATATCGCGAGCGATGCTTTTACCCCCCCCCCCCCCACCCCACCCTTTTTCAAACCAAAGTGCAGCAATCCTCATTACAATTTATGAGGACCTGTTACCACGGTCGCCATGGAAACAAAGGAGACAAAGCAAAGCGCGAGTCGGCGAAATCGCGGAGAGCGCGGCGAGGGGAACGCGGGTTCCAATGGCATTCCCTCATCCGACATTTAGCGCTCCCGCTCCTGTCAAACGCGCTTCACAACCGCCGTCGTGAAGGGAGCTTCGTGTTCCCGCACAGCTCGCTAACGAAATCTGGTGATGGGCAAACGTGATTTCACAAGGGCTAGCCGGAGCGGCTCTCTGCACAATGAACATCTGCAAACATGCCTTCCTGAACCGAAGCCTGAAATTTATCTGAACTTCTTTTCAGAAATCCATCGATACGCATGATGAACACACGGTCTGCGGACAGTGTACAGCAGAACGCAGAGCCTCCATTTACGGACAACAATGCCCTTTCCCTGGGTTTCCTAAACGCAGTCGACCCTGGTTGGCCTTTTTAGCGCACTTCAATGGAGCAGCGAGGGATGGTGTGACCGTGGCAACAGACACTACAATACGTTGAATCACAGGCAATTAGCAGATGCTCGTATCCAGGGCGACACGCACAACTTTTTACATTATTACACACAATCCGTTTACACGGCTGGATACGTAATGAAGCAATGCAAGTTAAGCACTTTGCTGTAGGACACAGTGGCACAGTCCTTCCTGGGAACCGTCCTGAAGGTTTTTCACTCCAATCCTCATAAAGCACACCGCATTCAGCAGCTAGACAGCTGCTAATTGGCAGAATGAGGCGTGGTCTGTTAGGGTCCGGATGAAAACCTACAGGATGGTAGATCTCCAGGAGCAGGGTTGGGCGGGCCCCGCTGTAGCTGTTTTAATGTTTGGCTGCCCAGTGTTGCTGATAAATGAGGGATGCTTTGTTAGGGTTTGGGTGAAAACCCTACAGGACGGTAGACCTCCAGGAACAGGTTTGGGGACCACTGTGAGGCGGCGCGTCAGTCAGGTGACCTCACCTGCACGTTCTCTTCCGTGACCTGGATCTCGGCCGTGTAGACGTAGTCGATGAGCGTCCCGAGCGTCCAGCCGTCCATCTCTTTGATCCGGACCCGCTTGGCCCTGCTCTCGCTCATCTCCCCTGTGAGAGCACAACAGCATCACACACACACACATACACACACACACACACACACACATATACACTCATCTCCCCTGAGAGAGCACAACAGCGTCACACACACACACACATATACACACACACACATACATATACACACACACTAATCTCCCCTGAGAGAGCACAACAGCGTCACACACACACACACACACATATATATACACATATACACACACGCTCATCTCCCCTGGGAGAGCACAACAGTGTCACACACACACACACACACATACACACACATATATATACACACACACACACACATATATATACACACACACATACACACACATATATATACACACACACACACACATATATATACACACACACATACACACACATATATATACACATGTACACACACACTCATCTCCCCTGAGAGAGCACAACAGCGTCACACACACACACACACACATATATACATACACACACACACACATATATACACACACACACACACACACACACACACATATAAACTCATCTCCCCTGATAGAGCACAACAGCGTCACACATACACACACATATATACATACACACACACACACACACATATATACACACACACACACACACACACACATATATACACTCATCTCCCCTGTGAGAGCACAACAGCGTCACACACACACACACACATATATATACACACACATACACATATACACACGCTCATCTCCCCTGTGAGAACGCAACACACACACACACACACACACACACACACACACACACACACACACACACTCACACATACACACGCACACTCACACTCACACACACTCATATATATACACACACATACACATATACACACGCTCATCTCCCCTGTGAGAACGCAACACACACACACACACTCACACACACACTCACACACACACACACACACACTCACACACACTCACACACACACACACACTCACACTCACACTCACACACACACTCACACACAGACCTGTAAACATGGCGTGGAAGTAGGGGCTCCCAGCCGCCAGCACCACCCTGTGAGCAGTTATCTCCACATCCTCCGCCACGATGGTCACGTCACACAGGAGGTTCTGACTGCCAGAGCGAGACAGAACATCAACATCATCATCATCCTTTTTTTAAACATGGCAATAGGTCAGGGGTGCACAACAGGGGCCGATCCGTTTCAGGATTTTGCGCCAACTTCTGCCCTTAATTATTTCATTAGCAGAATCGTACCTTGAGCTGACATCTGTATGACAGCCGCAGATTGCAAGTGCATCCTAAAGATTTTACTGCGCTCAAGTACACGAGTGAACAAGTGTAGGTTATAGAGCTGTCAGATAACTAAAGCTGAGGCAATTGGATGGAACAAAAACCAGCACACAGACCGGCCCTCCAGGACCGCAGTTGTGCACCCCTGCAATAGGTCTTTCGCAAAAAGGCACAACTCAGACAACAAGATCGAACAGAATAGAATTAAGTCACATTATTTTTTTTAAATACATTTCCAGCCATGTGAACAGAGGATATGTAAAATGTGCAGTCCTCTCGGTAAGGGCAATACATAATGCAAGCCCGTATTAAATTATGTGATACTTACACTGCCGAATTAGTGGCTCTGACTGATAAGGGGTTTGTGTGTATTTCAGAGCTAGGCGAACCTAAAGGGGACAATCATCCAGCTCTGGTTCAGAGGCTGTCAGACAGGAAGTACCTCTGTCACGAGCAGCGAAGGTCTGAAGGACCAATCACGTTAGCAAGAAAATCCCCATCAGGACCAACCTACTGCAGCCCACGCCCCTGGGGTTGAAGTGGGTCATTTCACAGGTGTTCCCTGGAAAGGGCTCTGTTGCTCGGAGACGGAGCACATGACTAACGAACAGGTGGAAACGCCGCCCCCGGAGACGTGCAGGCCGTGTGCCGTGTGCTTCCCCAGCTTTATCTAACCCGCACACAGCCTCGTTCTGCCACACCTGTCCTGGGCCTGAGAATGCTGACCCGGCACAATCCAAAAACACATTCAGCCATTTCCAGCGCTAATGACAGAGCGGGTATAATTAAGCTGGGCACAACACCGACACAGTAGCCTTAGATTTTGCAGCATACGTGGCCATACGTGGTTCAGTATAACCGCCATTCAATTTAGCCTTCATGTTGACGGTTGTGTTTTCCCTTATGTAAAGGTGGCGGGTTAGGCAGCAATCTAATCTAAAATTTCACTTCGCGCCTTTTTTTCCCCCCCCCCTGGAGTAGCCGGAAAAAAAAAGATATTAAAAATTCTACTTACTTGAAACTACAGGCTCACTTGCGCAAAAGGATATATTTTAAAAGCCTTCATTGTAGCGGCATATCTGCTGATATTAAGTTAAAAAAAAACTGACCGGTTGTGACCTCACAGGGTCTACACCCTGATGAAGACTATGTGAGGTCAAAAACGGCATTAAGTTTTTAACTTAATACCAGCAGATATGGCTCTACAATACAGGCTTGTAAAATATTTCCTACTGCGCGAGTGTGCCTCAAGTTTCCAGTAAGTGGAATCTTTTTTCGCCTGCTCCTGCTGTAACTCCGTAAGCACCCTGCCTTCAAGAGCACCTGGGTTCGAGTTAGCCTACCTGGCGTCTACCTAAAAAAATTTTTTGGCAGCACTCTACCTCCCCTCCTGTTGAGAATGTTTCCTCCCTATTTAAAGGCGATTTGGCCTGAATCTGACCGACTGTTACCCTGGCAGCGGGATTCGGCCCCGCGAGAGGGCCGTCTGGTAAGTGGGCATTCCGCGTTGGCGCGGAAACGCAAACGCAAACGCAAACGGACGTACGGACGGACGCACGCTGACCTGCGCAGCTCGTTCATGACCTTGAAGGCCTTCTTCATGTGGCGCGGGTTGACGGTCACGGGGCACTGCTTCTCCGACACGTCGTCCTTCAGCTCGTGGGGCTTGTGTTGGCAGAGCTTGGTGCATCTGTGGGCGAGGGCAGACGAGACCGGGCGTGACGCAGAGGCACCCGGAGAGCTGCGCCTTTCCGCCGCGTCAATCATCCCGGTCACAGTCTCCGGCACGACGAGGGACCGTCAGCATTTGTGTGCCGACTTGAATTGTGACAAAAAAAGCCTTTCTATTTGGGACATTTTATTAGGAATGTGAGCTGCGCAATTACTGTACAGCAGCTTCTACCCACAACAAATGTATTTGTACATTTCTTTTATATTTCTTCTCTTTTACGTAGCCTACTTATTTTACAGAGTCAGTGTTTATCTTTTTAACAAAGTTAAATTAGTTATAGCTAAAGGCAGACAACATTTCTGGTGACAATAGAGAGAGAGAGAGAGAGAGAGAGACCTTATCATTCCCCTGTCTGTTCCATGCTATATTACGCACTCGCATAGGCAAATGTTTACTGAAGAATCTCCACCTCAATCTATAGGACAACAACAGGGCTCCACCCCCACAGACATGCATATTTAATTAGACAGGTGAGCACACCTTCAGCTAACCTACTAGCCTATAAGCTTGTGAAGTCCCGGAAGTAAGCCTGTACTGCACATGCTGAGGGAGAAATATTGGAGCTCCCTTTAAAGCGAATGGGCTAGATCAGGCTTTGGAAGGCAGAGTAAAACTTCCCCGACTGCATTCTGAAACGCGATTAACGATCGTTAGCCTACATTTCATATGAAAAGCAGATTGTGAAAATATGTCATATGTAGGCCTAATACAATATGTACGTTCTAATACATATTTTCCCAAAACTTCAGGACCAAAACAACCAATACACAAACTGCTACACATATTGACATTTATGATCACAAAAAATGACTGATGAGGTTTTCTTTGGTACTGTAGTTAAATCACCTTTATTTTCACCATTCCCCATCAATGAGCAGCAAGCTTTTTTGCCCTAAACATGGGCAGGCGGGGTAGTTTCCCCTTCCCAGACTTCACCGCCTGACCCCTCCAACCCTCTCCAGACACTATGTACACTCTATGCTCCACCCCCTGGTCACAGGGCACAGGTGCCTACTGCCACAAAGCTGCGAAGATCATGAAGCTCAAACAGTAGCCAAGATCTTCAACGTCATACATTTCTTCCATATTCACAAATAACTCCACTTCCTCCAAAAAAAGTCACTTACACATTCAGTTTACACCCGTGCTCTCAATCAAAATCAAAGCACAATAATCGTTCGAATAAAAATCACTGGCCAAGTACGAAAGCACATACAAGCGTTTATGTAAAAACATAGATAAATATTTTTTAATTTAGCCTATTACATAGGTTATGTATTAAATACCTTTAGGTATCAAAACTACATAAACAATGTCATACAAACTGAAACCCACAACATAACATCATTCAATCACAGGAAATATCACTTCACACATAATCATATTGCTTCTGCTCAAGTGAATGTAGATCAGACAAAACGAAAAATAAAGCAAGGCAAGTTTGTTAATGTGGAAGTGGTAATGCGTTACATCCTGTCAGGCAAAACCAACATATACTTGATCCTTCAAGGAAAAAACGTGAAACCATCCACTTTAAACTGCAGCCTCCAAATCTGTTCACACGTCACACTGGCTGCACTGAAATGGGAACCGCTATCATACACAACACTGCCTATTATTACCTCACACTCAGACGCTGAAACATAAGAACACATTATGTACCACTGCCTACAGAAACAAGCACCCTATTCCACAGCCAACAAATCTAATTTTACACACAAACTGAATTTAATGCAAATATTCCATACGGAACAGAAATACAAGTGACACGGTACTCTAAATAAAGGGTTTTCACTGGCACAAATGTGGGTCTATTATTGCAGCCTTGCTAGTGCAGAAGTACAGACAAATTAAGTTTTTTTTTTAAAACATTTTTTTTAAACCAAAACTGCCATTCCCTACGCCACTTTTTAAAAAATGTTCAAAATTAGATTCAAAGTGTGTGATTAAAAATATTTTTTTAATCAGTAGTGGAAGACTGAGAAGATAAGAATGTGTCAGAACCTGCCATTAAGACTTTCCCGGAAATGTAATGAATCCCATTTTAGAGAATTTGGTTGCCAAGTTACACAGCTTGGAAGGTTCTAGTGACCTATTCTGATGAGTTACATTCACAGTGACCGTGGACCTATTTTTTTCTACGTGGGCAAAAAGGGAAATTAGAAATATCTTTTTTTTCAAATGGAGGGAAACAAATGGTGAACAGGGAAATGTGCTTCAGTGTCACTGTAGAGATGTAAACCAAATTAAGCAATAAATAAATAATAAATAAATTCTGCCATCCATTGAAAACCTAGCCTACAACTTATCCAGTTCTGCTGGCCTTTGTGTATGAAAGTAATCAGGCATCTGGCTGTTTGGCAACAAATCCAAAGAGAGGGACTTGAATCACACACTAACAGTCCTAATTAAATTAAACATAAGGCACGAAAATAGCTGGCAGAAACTCAGCTACTAAAGGGTGAATGGTGAATCCATATGAAGAAAATTTGATGTTATTTACCGGTCTCTATATATATTTAAAGTATAAAAAGAACACTAAGGAACCAACGTGGTTAACTGGATTCACTGGGGGATCTCCCAACTGTCCATCTGTTCAGGCAGAGTCAAATGTCAGCACATATTGCACCTTCTTAGTTTTACATTTTAGGGGAAAATATGTGCAGCAGAAAGGACTCTTCTGAGGACAAATTATAAGTCAGCGATGCATATGACGCTTCCTGTTCAAAGTAAGACAGAAAGGCGTCAGGCTGTAGTAGCGCACCTATTAGTGTCTCACCAACGTTAAAACACCTGAGACAAAGCAAACGATTCATTCAATGCAAAAAAAATGTTCTATGATGCAGTTATCAAAGCGGCTCCCAACACTGAGGTATGACAAAGGACAACACGCGGACGAGGACACACACACACACACACACACACACACACACACACACACTGAGGCACTGTACGTTACAGTGTTATCTGCATGCTAGGTCTTCCGAATGTCGATCACATCTCGCCACACTGCCGTGGTCGAATCATAAAAAAGCACATGTCGGTTTTCACAAGGGTGATTAGCTGGCTAATGTTTCAATAAGCAATGCATACAGTGCTTCCACGACTGCATAAACTTAACATACATTAAATGTAATAAACGTGAAGCCTTGGAGACATTTCCGATTCCCTCGACACAGACATGCTAGCTAGATATGCATTTATAGCGAACTTGTAGACTAAAAGACAAATATGACAGTTGTAAGAAAACATGGTACTGACTCCTCAACGTGTAAAGCAGCTGTGATTGCAACACAATCTATTGGATTACTACAAGAAGAAGAATACAGTTTTTTTCAGACGGTCAAATCAAAATCAGAACAAAATCGTAATGGTCAACAACGAAATACACTGTTCGGACTAAATGTCTATACTGGTAATCGCAAAGACTGATGGCTAACTCCTGACAAGCAATAGGGCACCCAGCAAGGCTGCAACACTACGCATAATTTACACATCAAACCCAAACCATCCAGGTCCAAACTGAACGACTATTGATGCATGCTCATGAAAAGAAAAACGAACAGGTCAGTAGCCTATAGAAGTAACCAAGAGCATCAAGGCCACTGCATTGTAAACAGCTAGCTGGTTAGCTTGGCAATAGCCTAAACTTTGCAGTTTGTCCATCTATTACCGAGCATTGTTGTATCTTAGCGAGCAGCATTCTGTTCACGTTAGTAGTACATGAATACAAGCAGCAGCACTATTGCCCAATACCAAAACAGTCACCACCACGCCATTCGCTTACATTGGGTTTATTTCCATTGTGTCGCCTCTTTTCAGACCGTGGAAACTGAACGCAGCGGCTTGCACCATTCCATCTCAGAACTGGGTCTTTTTTAAACAGAGAAATGCACACCCAGGTTTTTGTGCCGATGATACGGGTTCCAATCCATTTGGACAGCCACCTCCTAATTCTGCTCCATTGTCGGAAACGGTGACTAGTATTGGTGTGTCATTCAATCTGTTGTAAATTCAGTGTTCGGCATGGGATTTTTCCTCAGCTAGCTCAGCTAAATTAGCTAAGTGATATTCCGTTTTCGAGCACTGCGGCACAGCCCTATAAGTGGATTTCGCTAAGAAATAAATGTACCAAACGATTTGGATATATTCCTTTCCCAAATCGGTCGGTGAACCAGGATACCTGTTATTTTCCCCTGATTGGAATATATAAACAAGGACTGCGAACTGCAAAGACCTTCTTTCAACAGCGCGGACACCCGAAGAGAAAATAGTAGCTCCCTCTGGTTGTGGAAGACTAATGCAACTTTTGGCAACAGCGAGCATTCTTGGCTCACAAATTATTAAGCAAATTAACTCAAAACTATAAATGCAAAGGTTAATATACTGCACTATTTACGAAATACTCATTATCCGTTGCACGTTAAAAGAGAAGTCATGAGTATGCTAGGTGATTAAATCGAGACCGTTAGCTAGCTGTATGAACTTCGCTAAACCTTAATGGCTAAACCCAGGATATGCTCAATGATTTAGATCTATGTGATCCTGTTGTTGTCCTAACTAACATTCAAATAAATAATTTATTTGAAATGATGAAAATATTGAGTTGAGTCTATGTCCCAGATGTAGGCATATATTTTTATTTCGACCATTATTTATTTATTTATTATACGATGTGTTTCCTATAATTAAACATTCGGTCAATTCTGTGAGCTGTGAACTGCTAGTTATGAGCTGTTATGTGAATTGTATGTATTATACGTGTTGATGAGCTCTGCACTTTTTAATGTGGCGATCACAAATGGCAACTGACTGATTTTTTACTTTACTCTCTTGACTCTCGAAGCATTGTTACTAACTAGACCATTTACAGTGAGATCCATAATGTTTGGGATGAAGACATATTTTTTATTGATTTGGCTCTATACTCCACAATTTTCGATTTGTAATCAAACAATTCCCATGTGGTTAATATGCAGATTCTGAACTTTTATTAAAGGTTATTTTTATTTACATGTTTGTTTCACGTCGTAGAAATTACAGCACATTTTATACATAATCCCCCAATTTCAGGCCACTGTAACTGGTGTACAACAGTGGGTGAAAATGATCATACTTTCTTTTCAGCTGTGACTCCATGATCTCCCTAGAATGGTGTGTGTGTGTGTGTGTGTGTGTGCGGGTGCATGTGTGGTCAGGTAGCTTCAAAAAACAGCTCATTTTCTGTTCAGCTGTTATAACACATGTTATTCAAGTAAAGATGAACAACACAAATAGTACGTGAGACGGTAATGAAAATAAATAAATAAATAAATAAATAAATAAATAAATAAATACCATACACTGACACCAATTTATTTCAGTTACATCTCCCACAGATGGCTCACTTGTGCAACTCGGATCAATAACAAGGGAAAAGGCCGGAAGTGTGCAACTCGGAACAATAATAAGGTAGATCCCGGAAGTGTGCAGCTAGCCATCTGAAGAGAACTGGAGGGAGCCGCGAAAATATTCAAGATGATCGTAAATTTGCGACCATAACTTTAATTTTTCTAAAACGCCTCCCTCTTCTGTCCCCAGTTTGCAGCATCTGAACGTAGCCGGTAGAATGGATTCAAAAGAACCCCCAACGCATACAGTAGGTATTTGTGTGATAAATCGCTTCGTTTTATCTTGAGTTGTCAAAGTGTATTGCAGAGTCAAGTGCAACGTCGGGTACGTTCATGTCAGTCCCGTGTCAGCTGATGTTGTGTCATGCAAGGTAGTTTGAAAGCGAGCCGCTTTTGTTTTGTATTTTGCTACCTTAACCAACCGGTTCTTTCATTGTGCCATCATGTTTCGATTCCACCTAACGTTAATCTTTTATTTAAAAGCCATCTAACTGTATACATTTATACAACTATCCCGCTAGTTATCTAGCTAACCTTTGCCTTACTGTCCAAATCGCAGCTTTAAATTCGACTCGATATGACTTAAGCTATTTAATGCAATAATATTGTAAGCTATCTGGTTTTTGTGTACCTAACGTTATTTAAGTTAGCTAGCAGGCTACGTTCCTATATTGTCCAACAAGTATGCTAGCTTGTCAGTGAATGCATAAACTAGTCCGTGTTATAATATACGTTACTCACTTAGAGTGATGCATTTAACAAAATTTAATCAAGGCAAGGTTAGTTCTGCCATTACACAGTAAAAACAGCTTGCTAAGGAAACGGAGTTGTCTTGAATGGTATGTATCTCCTTTCTTAATGTGGTTTACCAGATTACCTAGACGTAGTCTACAATGGACGATTTTGATGCTCAAAACAATTCCAGTTATGTGTCTTTTCCCAGCAATTTTACGGCAGGTAGATAACGTCACAGAAATACCTATTGTGCTAAAAGTGTTAGCAGGGACTGTGGCAACTGCCCATTCCAGGCATTTTTATATGTAATTATATAATTATCTATATTTCTCTTTTCCATGGTCTCTATTTCTCTCCATCACCTTTTCTCTCTCTCTCACACACACAATTTTTTAAAAATATAAATTTGTCTGCAGACGTTTGGTATGTGCCTGTAAGTGCTTTGATTTGTGTTGAAAAGGTCCCTTTAATAGATCCAGCTTAGTCATTTGATGAAGCCCATTCAGGCTTTAATCAAATCCTAAAAAAAAAAAAAAATGCAATCCGACTATATGTTGGGATTGCTGTGCCATATGTGTTCTGACTTTTGTTGTTTCTAATTGTTGTTACGCCTTATTCCCTCTCTGCGTAAATCAGAATAACTCCTCTATGGAAATAACTCAGAGTTTGGACGAAGACCCCTTGAATGACGGGCCTCTCATTTCGCCTGAAATCCTGGACTCTGCCATTAAAAAAGAATTCCAGAAGCTTCCGACAAGCTGGGCTGCTTTGCTACTGTCCTTGCTGCATGTGAGTGCACTGTGAATGACATAAACCCAAATTGCTGCTGTCTTTACAACACTGAGTCTTATGACCCGTTGGAAGAGATTGTGTTCTGATGGTGGTTAGTGCATTAATTACACGTTACATTCATTTGGCAGCCGCTTTTATCCAAAGCGACGTACAATAAGTGCATACCAAAGGTCATTAGAACAACTACAAAACACAGGTACGATAAGGTACAATACTCATTATTTAACAGTTATTCATAGCCATAAACACATTAAGTCCATCAAGACAATGATACAGGGTGCAATAAGTGCTGGATGGAAGTACATGTAACATGAGTGGTGCAGGAGGTACATGAAAGAGGGGAATTTAAGTGATCGAAATGATCCGCAGAGTGGTGATAGTTAGTCCAGGTATAGTCTGAAGAGATGCGTCTTCAGGCTACGGTGGAGCGTTCTTGCTCATTAAATCAATGTTTATCTCCATGCCTGAATGAACATTGTATGTGCTAGTAATGGGGTGAGCAGCCGCACTATAGCAAATGAAAGCCACTGAGATATGGGAATGACTTTTAGTTCCCTTTAATATGAACTTGACATTTTTACGGTTCTAGAAACAATTTGATATGAGAATCGAACATGAAACCAGTATCATGATTCAATTTAATTTGAAAATTGAGTGCATCGAAGTGCGCCACCGAAGCAGTGGTCTTTCCTAAGCTGTTTCATAAACGTTCGGTGTGGCCAACCAAACACTTTCACGGAACCTTTCTCTTCCCTCTTTCTTGGCCCATGCCCACAAAATGCATTCTTCATATCCTGTTTGGGTTTTCAGTCGCATTGCCTTCGAAAGATGACCCTTCCCTTTGACCGGTTTCCTAGGTGGCCTTCGTGTGCCTGTCGGCGGCGCTGGCGGTGTACTGTACCATACTGTCGAGTCACCGGAGCCAGTGCCTCAGCCTCCTGCAGGGCCTGGAGAGCCCGACGGTCATCGTGTTCGCCAAAGTGTGCCTGTGGGTCCTGCAGGTGGCGTTCGAGCACTTCGTCCACCGGCACCACGGCCGCGTGCGGAGCAGGGGCTACCTCCGGTTCTACCGGGCCACCCGAAACCTGAAGACCCTGCCCGTCTACATCCACTCAGCCGGTGAGATTTCTCTCGCTCGCCTGCACGCGTAGCTTAGTGGCGGGGGGGAGGGGGTGTCAGTCGGGAGCAATGGTTAAGGAACTGGTTTGACTCCTGGGTAGGACACTGCCATTGTACCCATGAGCAAAGGTACTCAACCTATATAGACTGCGTTGTTGCTGTTCTCGTTTGTGTTAGTGTTAATCAGTTTAACCTTCAGGGTCCAAGTTGAACTATGCGGTTGTTCCCTGCACTTGGACTGGTACTTCTCTCTAGGGTTTTTGTCATACTTGTTTCTGGTTATGGTTATACACTTTGTTGTACGTCGCTCTGGATAAGAGCGTCTGCCAAATGCCTGTAATGTAATGTAATGTAACCTGCATTGCTTCAGTACATATCCAGCTGTATGAATTGATGCAGTGTAAATGCTATGTGAAGAAAAGTTGTGTAAGTCTCTCTGGATAAGAGCGTCTGCTAAACACTTGCAATGTAATGTAAAGTGGACATTGCGTGAAACGGAGGGTGTCAGACTCGCTGGGTGCTCTGGTGCCCCCCCCCAGTCAGAGGCGTTCCAGATGATCCCGTGATAGCCGGGTGAATTGCTCAGTTCCTCTAGTCTCTTAGTTTATATCCTGCGCTGTAGGCAGTGGGAATGGGCCCCACTGCGCCGTCTCTGCTGGCCTTGATCACCCACTGCACACGCTCACTTCATTAGCCAGACAATGTCTTTAAAGCTGTCCGTTTGTGTATTAGGGCCATTCTGATGCTCCATGTAAATGCAGACGTTCATATTAATGGACCACACTGTGTTGATTGGGCTGGATTTGCCTTAATATCTCTTACAAATGACCGTGACACATAGAATGTACCTCACGGTATCGTCCTCCGGTTGTTTTAAACCATTTTGCCAGGTTGTAATAAGGGCTTACATTTTTCTTAAACAAGGGATGGCCTTGCGTTCAGTGCAGAAGAAGCACGCTTTTTACATTTGTAAGAGATAGCACTTAAATGCTAAAAGTGGCTTTCTTCATATATTTTTGTATACCTCACTGTATAATTGTCTTTGAACAATTTGTGAGTCAGGTATGTACCAAAAGGCCATAACGAAGTTAGTGTTTTCCCTGTGCTGCTGAATTTCTGATGTTGACCACACGGGGGCGCCCTCCTCTCATATGAGGAGTGGCACTGCTTCCGTTGACGGATAAAATCCACAACAACCAGAAAATACTTTACCCAAGAAACCCTGACATAGTGTAAAAAAATTTTTTGCATTCATTTAGAAAAAAATCTATAGGAAGTTATATAATTAGCAAGCATTGGCTGTTCTTGTCTACGTGAACTAGTGTGTCGCGCACCCCTTGCTTTTTCCAGGAAATATAAAGGAGTGGATTAGAGGTAGCTTGTGGGGTACAGGTGGTAGCTGACTGAGCGTTGGCGTAGGTGAGAGAGAAGGCAGCAATGTCGGGTGTTTTTCTGTAGTTTCTCGGGTGACGGGGCTGTTATGGTTCCCGAGTCACAGGGCTCTGTTGTTTCCCGGGTGATGGGGCTGTTATGTTTCCCGGGTGATGGGGCTCTTGTGTTTTCGCACGCGCACAGGTAATGTCGGGGTGTTGTTTTGTAGTTTCCTGGGTGACGGGGCTCTTGTGGTTTTGCGTGTGCGCAGGTAATGTTGGGGTGCTGTTCTGTCGTTTCCCGGGTAACGGGGCTCTGTAGTTTCTCGGGTGACGGTGCTCCTGTGTCTCCGCGCGCTGTGCACAGGGAACGCGGCGGTGCTGATGATCCTCGCCGCCGAGCCTCTGTTACACGGTGTGAAGAACCTCAGCGTGGGGCTCCTCCTGGGGGTGCTGGCCCTGGAGCTGCTCTCTGTGCCCTGCCTGCTGCTGTACTCAGGTGAGATGCCCCCCCCCCCCCGCACCCCCCTACCACCCCCCCGCACCCCCACCCCGCTCGCATCACAATGCCCAACGGCCACCAGCTCCATTCACCCCACACTGCGGACCATCAAGCAGCCCCATTCAGCCCCGCTAAGCCCAGCTCAGCTCAGCGCTCTGCAGTATTCAGTATTCCACAATTCTCCCCCCTCTCTCTCTCTGTCTCACTCCCTCTCTCTGTCTGTCTCTCCTCCCTTTCTCTGTCTCTCTCTATCTCTCTCTCCCCCCTCTCTCTGTCTCACTCCCTCTCTCTGTCTATCTCTTTCTCCCTGTTCCCTCCTCTCTCTGTCTCACCCCTCTCTCTCTATATCTGTTTCTCCCTCTTCCCCCCTCTCTCTTATCTTCTCCTCTCCCCCCTCTCTTTCTGTCTCTCCCCCATCTCTCCCTCCCTCCTCCCGCCTGGTCCCTCGCTGCTCTCTCTCTCAGACCCAGATAACGAACCTCGCCCTTGTGAGCGGTAAAGCACAGCAGCTGATAAATCTCGCTGGCTCCTGTCAAACGGCAGTTGATAGAGTGATTTAAAAAAAAATGTATTCTTCGCGTCGTGGTTGCGTGACTCATTTTGACAGCGCTCGCGTTTGACTGACAGAACTGGTCCTGTGGGTTGCTGGGCGTTCAGCTTCCCCAGAAATGCATGGCTGATTTCACAACACGGATATGTGGAGAACACGGCGAACGGTTGACATAGAGGATACAACTGTAACGCTTAACGCTTGTGTGTGTGTGTGTATATAGCGTAATGCTGAGATGCACTGCTCTAGTCCTGTAGGGCCGGTGCGTATGCTGGTCTTTGTGTGTTTCTGGACATCATTCCTTAATTTAATCAAGTCCACACACACCTGGTTTTCAAGGCCCAAACTGTCTGCTGATAGACAGGCCCTAAGGAAAGGCCCTCCAGGACTGGATCTGGTGTGTAGCGTAACTGTATTTTGTTTATGTGGTGTTTTAATATTCCCTGTGGTAACTCCACCGCACTGCACAGGTGTGTTCTGTAGAACAGGTAATGGAGGGACACCGCGGGGCTGAGATAAGGGGGGTGGACTCCTTTGAGGAGCGGGGGGGGACCCCTTGTCCCGGTCGGATCGTATTCGGCCGTTAGGCCTTGCCCAAGGCAAGCCGGGAACACACTCCACCCTGGGGCGCCTCTGCATTGTCCCCCTGTTTATTGGCATTGTTACTGTAAGAATGCTGGCCTCATTAGAATGGACTCCTTTCAGTCGGTTCCACAGAAACCCCTTCATATCCATCTGAGAGAGAGAGAGAGAGAATTCCAACACACTTCCAGCTCAGTTTTATCAACCCCAGGCTGAGAGAAAAGGGCTCTCCCTTTTAGTTCTAGCATCTGGCCCACATGCAATTACTTTTACATAAGGTTAAAGCGTAATTTATCACGGTACAGAACATCTGGTTTTAAGTGGCATTGTTTGGATTTCAGGTCGATGAACGACAGTGGCTCCTTCGTTTCTTTTTTTTTTTTTGAGTCGTCAAACGCCCGAATCCGTTTCTCATGATGGAGACGTTCTCGGAGGGAAAGAAGAAGAAAAAAAAACATAATGAGAATCAATCAGCAGGCCGAGTCGGCGTTAGCGCTCGAAGAAAAATCTCATTTGGCGGCGAGTCCGTGCCAAAGCATTCCGGCCCGGTTGTGTCCGAACGCCACATTTTAAGCATTCCCGGCGGTCCGTGCGGGCAGCGCACACACGCGGTGTCCGTTGCTGACCCCCCCGCTGCCCCCCCCCCATGACGGCCCGTCCGCTGTAGAGCATCGGCTGTCCGCTAAACTCCCCTCTCACCGTCGGCACACACATTTAAACGGCAGGAGCAGAGAGAGCCCCGGCCTGCTGAAGTCTCCGGGTCTCCCGGAAGGGAGGCAGTGAGGGCAGGAGGCTTCTGGCCCCTTTGAAGTTCTTTTGAAGGTGCGTTTAATGCTAAGAGATGTGGAGTCGTTGTATTCCGTATTCCCTTCATTTAAACATGAATACACACAATTGTAAAGGGCAGCATTAAGATTTCTCACATCAAAGTAGTTTACTGCCTTTTTTTTTCTTTTATGTTTTTTTTTTTTTGCAGTGGGGAAGGGAGCGTCTTCAAAGAGCTGATCTCAAAACGAAAGTCTCTTATTTATTGAAGGAGAGGCAGGCAGGCAGGAGTGGAACGGGCTGTGAAATTTATTCGGATGGAAGCTTCTCCCCTGACGCTTCTCAGCTCTGCAGAAAAACCTCTGGGGAGGTATTCGTTCAGAGAGCACTCCAGCGCTTGTATACCCACCCAAAAAAACACACACACACACACACACACACAACCCTCCCCCCCCCAAAAAAAAAAAAAACGGTGAAGTGCTCTTTTCACGAGCGACGAGACTCCGGTTTCAGACACGGAGACCACCGAGGAATTTAATACCGCGGAGAGAAGACGTCTCGAACGCCGCAGAGGCCCTCCAGATGTCTGGAGCTTTTGTTGGAGGCTGAACGGAGAAGGTGGGGGGGGAGGAGGAGGAGGAGAGAGGAGAGATAGTTTTATCTGAGAGGGGGGGGGGGGGGGCGGTGCTGGCTCTGGCTGGCCGCAGTGACACGGGAGCGTAAACGCATAAACACTCGAATGCAGGAATTCCACGCCGTTAATGGGAGGTGCTCCTCCTGCAGGATATTTGCACTTAGCTAATGATTGATTGAAGTGGGGCTTTCAGGTGGCAGGTGAAAAATTCAGCCTTCCCCCTGTCTCTCTCCCTCTCTCTCTCTCTCTTTCTCTGTCTCTCTCTCTCTGTCCCCAGTGGTGCTCGCCCTGCAGAAGGGGGAAGCGTCCCGTCTTGCAGAACACAGGCCAGGCTGGAGCACACTTTTTTTTCCCGTTCACTTTCAGTGACGCTGGCAGCAAAAAAAAACGTGTTTATGTCATACTACATAATTTTATATTTCTATTCATTTATTCTATTTCTCTTGTTATCTTCACTGACAGCCAGTCTGGTGAAGGAGGAACGTAGGACTTTAAATTTAGCATTCGGAGGGGTGGACGAAGGGCGCGGACTTTAGGACTGAATAGAGACTTCAGGCCAGCGCGTATTCCCCAAAGCAGCTGTGGTTCAGTGGCAGCCCGATGCGCTTTTGATAGCTCACTGACTGGACTGAATTCCCTCAAGCACAGCAGTTTGTTGCTGATCTGACTGTGCTGATCTAGCCTGTATGCTGATGAATGTGTAATTCAGAAGCAGGGGGATCCTGGTCGTGCATTCTAAGAGGTTACACAGAGGGGTATGTAGTGAGGGCCTGGTGCTGATTGCTCATTAGAATGTACTGAGCAGTATGGATGTGATCTGCACCATTCTAATGAACTCATTAGTATGTACTCAGCAGTATGGATGTGATTTGTGCGTTCTAATGAACTCAATAGTATGTAACTATGTGTGATATACTCATTAGAATGCACTGAGAAGTATGGCTGTGACCTGCCCTAGCAGGCTGAGTGCACTGAGCAGTATAGATGGGTTCTGTGTAGTATACTCATTAGAATGCACTGAGCAGTATGGATGTGACCTGTGTATAATATACTCATTAGAATGCACTGAGCAGTATGGATGTGACCTGCCCTAGCAGGCTGAGTGCACTGAGCAGTATAGATGGGTTCTGTGTAGTATACTCATTAGAATGCACTGAGCAGTATGGATGTGACCTGTGTATAATATACTCTTTAGAATGCACTGAGCAGTATAGATGGATTTTGTGTAGTATACTCATTAGAATGCACTGAGCAGTATGGATGTGATCTGTGTAGTAGACTCATTAGAATGCACTGAGCAGTATGGATGTGACCTGTGTGTAATATACTCTTTATAATGCACTGAGCAGTGTAGATGGGTTTTGTGTAGTGTACTCATTAGAATGCACTGAGCAGTATAGACGGGTTCTGTGTAGTCATTGATGACTGCGAGGAGGGCCTGCCCTAGCAGCGAGTGCACTGAGCAGTATAGATGGGTTTTGTGTAGTATACTCATTAGAATGCACTGAGCAGTATAGACGGGTTCTGTGTAGTGTACTCATTAGAATGCACTGAGCAGTATGGATGGGTTTTGTGTAGTGTACTCATTAGAATGCACTGAGCGGTATGGATGTGATCTGTGTGTAAAATACTCATTAGAATGCACTGAGCAGTATGGATGTGACCTGCCCTAGCAGGCTGAGTGCTTTGGCCGGGGTCTCTGCAGCGCGGGTCTCCTGAAGGATGCCGTCTCCATTCTGGCGGATACGTGAGAAATGCGTCACGTCCGTTTCAAACTGGCCCCTTTCCTCCCGCCCGCAGCTGGTTTACGAGCTTTTAAAGCCGTTTAAAGCCGTCCAAAGCATCCCATTCTTCACATGGGAGGCCCTGTCTCCCTTTATTCACATCGTGTAGAATATTCAGTGTTTGTCAATTGGCCACTTAGTTCCCATTATTTCTCTGTTCTCTCGGCCTGTGTGAGTTTGGGGAGGGCGGTTGGAGGGGGGGAGAGACTGACTCTCTAACGGCTGTTTGACCATTAATCAGGGCAAATAGTGTAATGTGAATTAAGCGCTCCATGGGAAATAACTGTGAAGTTTCAGTTTACCTAACTTTCTCACGCAGCTGTACTGGGCCGTTTGCCTGTGGGTTTTTGGGTGTAGTTTCACTCAGGAAAGACAGAGCCATGTTTCAGCCTGTGCGAATCTGTCCGGTCTGGACCTTGAGTGAGGGGACAGCGAGAGGTTAGATTGGGGTTCCTTTAGCGAGTTTGAGGGGTGTACGTCTGCATGCTGTGTCAGAAGGCTGACGCGGGCGACCGTTTTAGGGCTGAGTCTTGTAAGGAGCGCGGGAGGCGGGGTCAAAGTGCGCGACGGCGGTCTGAACGAGTGCTCGTGTGAGGTCATCACCGGCGCCAGGCCTCGGGGATTCCCCCGTGACGATCGATCAGGAGGCGTCCTGAAGCCACGGCGACCCGGCCTGACCTGACCCGGCCCGGCCCGGCCCGGCCCAGACGCCCCGGTCCCCTCGCGCCCACTTCCTGTTTTCAAAGCCGCGGTTCCGAACGCGGCACATCAAACGGGTCGGGTGACGCGCGGCCGCGTTTGAAGCGTCCGGCTCCGTTTTATTTGTTTGCTTTAGGCTAACGGCTCAGACAGGAAGGGCCCTCCCCCCCCCCTCGGCGTCTTTAAAGGAAGGGCTCTGAGCGCCCGCCGTCGCCCCTGTAAAAGATTCGTCGGCTGCGTAGCGATTAATCAGCAGCCCAATAAAGAGGGCGCCGTAAAGGCAGCGCGGGCGCAGACGCTGCGGTCAGCGGGGCCATCATCAGCACGTTAGTCATAAAAGAGAAAAGTGCGAGCAGAGGGGGAGGCTGCGCAGCTGCTGATTGGACGTTTCATTTGTCAGTCAGCTGACCTGGGAAGAGAAGTGTGGTTCAGTCACAGAGCTGCTTAATTAATTAATTAATTAATTAATTCTGTCTCCCATCTTTTAACATTTAAACCAAGAATTAAACACCTCAGGACCTGGTTTACCTGAGTTATGTCTCCACACAGGTGCTTTACTCCCAAACAGAACTGCCGTTAATGATCCAGTCATTGTATATGAGCAGTTGTCCAGGTGGGTGTTATGGGTGGGCTAGCAGATTTAGCACCTCAGCTGGGTACAGCTAATATTCCACAGCCAATCATGTTCCACAGATTGGACTCCAAATCCCAGAACTCCTTTGGGGCCAAACATCAGCTCAGATCCCTGCCGTCTCTGGGTGCTGAAGCTGACTCTTTTAACAGCTTCACTCGGTCACACACATGCTCACGTACTCGCCGCTCGTCGGCACAATCGGCTTTATCGTGCCCCGGAGGTGGTTTCGACTCGACGGTCTTTGAGTTCCGATAAAGACCTTCGTCCAGGTGCTCCGGAATCCAGCGTGGATCATTGGTGCGAGGAATGACCGGTGTCTCTCTCCCTCCCTCCTGTGTGTCTCCAGATCAGTGTGAGCTGAAGTGTAAAAGGGAAAGTAAGCACTGGTAAAATACTCAGAGGTTTTGTGCTTTTTTCCTCTGGATGTACATGACCCCATGTTTATTCTTTATTAAAAATGGCCTGTCTCTCTATCCTGGGATGGGGACGGACTCGGCCCTGTTATCAGAGGTGTAGGGCCAGGTCAGATCAGATCAGGTAAAAATCTTAATCCACCCCCGCCCAGGGGTGTGCCCCTCCGCACCGTGACGGATCATTCCACTGGGCTGAGCCCTGGAGAGAGTCAGTAAACATGCTGTGTTTACCAGAGATCCCAGCGGGACTGGGGTGAGCCTGTGGGTGGGGGAAGGGGTCCCGGTGGGGGAGGGGACCCAGTTGGGGTCTGAGGGTCAGCAGTTCCGCAGGGTCACTGTGGCTGACCATCCTTTCCGCAAAGGGAATACAGTGAAATAGCTGTAAATGTGTGGACTTTTTTGGGGGGAAATGGATTGATACACCCTTGCAGCAGTGTTTTGAAATATACGTATAAATTGCAGTGTCTGAAATTAGCAATCATTTGCATATTTGCACATAGGTTTTTCAGTTGCAGGCTAATAGATTTTCTGTGATTGTATTTTGAATGTATTCCGTATGTCTGTAAGGGAGGAGTTGTGTCGTGTCCCACAGATGAGATCAGTTCTTGCTTATAACCGCATCAGCGGAGTGTTTACCTGCATTGTGAGCTCACAGCGATTGAGTCGCGCTCCTTATGGAGCGGACCCGGCTGTGCGCGTGTGGGTTAGGGTTAGGGTGTCCGTGTCTGTGCCGGTGTTCAGGGTGTCCTCTCTTCCTCCAGTCAGGGTGCAGAACTTCAACAGAGAGAGGCCGGAGCCTGACGTCAGCCAGGAGGAGCGATCGCACGGTTACCCCGGCAACGCCCATCCCCTCTGCACAGAGACCGGGTTCAGGTGCGTTTCCCATCAACCTTTGCTTCCGGGGAGAGGGGGCGGGGCTACGTGAGGGCTGGGGTGTGGATGCAGCCAGGCCCCGTGTTCTGCTGAACGAGTTACTGACACAACGTTGTGAAGGATGACACTGTGACCCTACGGCAACAGTATCCTGCGGCAACAATACTCTGCGGCAGCGGTACCCTGTGCCAATGGCACCCTGCCGCAACGGTTCCTCGTGGCAACAGTTCCTTGTGGCTACGGTGCCCCATGGCAACCGTACCCCACGGCAACAGTTCCTGGACTCTCCGGGTCCTGCAGATTAGCTTTGTCTCTCTGAATGCTAAAGTAGCCTGTGCAGACGCCCTTTGAGCTCAGGCTCATCTGTGTTAATGGAGCCGAATACCGGAGAGGATTAGCAATTAAGGGACGGAGGCAGAGCAAAATGAGACTGACCACCAGAGCCAGGCCTGCGTTAAGTTCACTGAGACATTAAGATTATGGCAACCATGGACCATGCATCGCCCTCATATCAGAATTGGAAACAGCAAGCAAATGTCTGGCCGTGGGTTGGTCCGTGAAGTTTTCGTGGTCTTGTCATAGCAGTGAGAAGGTCACATGATGGATGGTGGCAGAGCATTGTGGGATAGCCCACTGAATGTAATAGAACACCGCCATGTTTCTGGAAAGCCAGTGGAAGCCCTCTGAGTGGCTGCTTATCTCTTTAAAGAGCCACCTTATGTGACTTTAGTGCTGACTAAGCCTGTACACTGCATAGCATTAGCAGGAAAGACATACTTTAAAAAGCAGGAGAGAAGCACACCCCTCACATTTGGGGTTGGGGGGGTGGGGGTGAACCTGCTTGGGGCAGCATGGCAGCCCCTCTCTCGCCCGAGGGTGGGTGTGAAAATGCCTTTTTCTTCCATTCTCTCTTTCTCATGGATAAAACGGGCTAAGTGAAGTGGGCCGCTCTAATTGGCTCTTCCTGCATTCCAGCCTGGGGAGGGGTCGGTCCTGCCCTCCCAGCGTATTCGGAATGTTGGCGCATATCTCTGTTGTCTTAATTTATTTGTGTGTGTTTGTGTGTGAGTGTGTGTGTGTGTGTGTCTGTGTCTGGAGGGCTTATTAATCTTATCATTTGTACTTCACACACAGCTTGCATGCCCCTGAGCCGCTCTTTATTGCACGCGGGCGCATTTTAGGAAACTGGAGTAACGACGCCGTTTCGCAGCGTCGGCCTTGACGACCGCGGCTGCGTTATGGCCTCAGAAGCGCCATCTCCAACGCCTTTGTGCTCCGCCTGGCCAGTTCCTGACATTGTGCGTTAAATGACAATAAAATAAAATAAAATAAAATAAAATAAAATAAAATAGAATAGAATAAAATAGAATGGAATAGAACAGAACAGAATAGAATAGAATTGAATAGAATAGAATGACATTTCTTTGGACCTTATGCATTTACACCAGGCCCAGGAACTCGTCCCGTTTAATCCTCTGTGTTTGGACGTATGGGCTTTTTTCTTTTCTTTTTCTGTCTGTCTCTCAAAATGTTTGCACTGTTAGGCTTGCCTGCAGTCTCCCAAAGGGCCTGGGTGGCTTTCCTCCCTCCTGTTTTCCCTACCCCTTCTGAGAGGGGCTGGAGGGCCAGTGCCGCCGCCCCCGTGGCTGACCCGCCACGGCGAGATTAACATCTACAAAGGGGATGAGGCCGTTTGAAGGATAACATCTTACAAAGCACCCAATAGACGCTCTTTGGGCAGCGCAAACGGCTTTCAGGGGTCTGTTTCCTGTGTCCAAACTCAACGTTTCCAATCCGAAGCGGCGTGGATACCCCACAATGCGTCACGCCAAGGAATGGGAGTGCGTTGCGATTAAACGCACAGTCTGGCTTTCTGTGTTTGGATGTATTGTAGACTAATTTTTATGTATGTTTTTTGCGTGGGAATCGTGTGGAATTTTAAAAGCGTAAAGTCACTGCTTCGAGGTGTTAGTTGTATTAACTGGTGTTGGGTTTTGTGCAGGGTTCAGTTTTTAATGCGCACGGGCCTCTCTCCCTCTGTGCGTCTCCAGGGACGGCTCAAATCTGGAAGACGTCGTGGAGAAGCAGGCGGACTTGATCGAGTACCTGCAGCAGCACAACACCCTGCTGAGCAAGAGGATTCTGTCCCTGACCAGCCAACAGATGAGGGAGTAGGGGGTCATGTGACTGCGAGGGGGAGGGGACTCATGCATGCACGCATGCATGCAGTGTGTGTGTGTGCATGTATGTATGTATGTATATGGGTGTATGTTGTTTTATTGCCAAGTGAGTACGCCGCCTGCACGTTTCGCTTTTCCCGAAAATCGAAACGCTTCGCCGCACGTGCGTCGCTTTGTGTCTCGTGTGCGGCGCGTTTTAAGTGACGTCGAATCCTCGCGGCGCTGAGGCCGGTGTCCGTGGAAACGCGCGCTGTTGCGCTGGAATATGAATTCAGTCGTGCTGAAGTTAAGTTAAGTTGAGGCCAAAGTGCGAGCAGGACGTGGCTGAATGATTAGCTGAAGGGAAAAGTGTTTTATTTGTGTGTAATGACCCCAAGCGTCCTTTAATTAGTCATGTGAACAGAACCTGAGAAATCTGTTATAATAAAACGTCCTTTGACCCTCACGCACAAGCATGAACACACACGCGCACACACACGCACGTGTGCCCACACACACACACACACTCACGCACACACACATGCACGCGCCCTCACACACACACACACATACACACACACACACGCGGGCATGGGCGCAGACCCTCACCCGCATTCAAAAAAATCAAACGGAAAGTCAGAAGAGCGGAAAAAACACAATATCTCTGTCGTGAGAAAGTGGGAATTTTTTCACTTTGTGAATAAAATGATTATCGCTCAGACTGATGCTGCTGTTTAACGTAATGAAATTCCGGGAATGTAGTCCCAGTTTCACGCACTGATGTTCAGACTGATGGTTAAGAAACTGTCATTTTGTCGGAATAGTGTTGAAAATGGGGGGAAAAAGCACTGTAAGGATCAGCACAAAGCTGCGAACAAAGAAACAGGCTTTATCAGGCACTGTGAAACTCACACAGAGAGGGGAAAGAAAGCTATGAGGGCCTAACTGAGTTTTTTGTCTGTTTTGTGTTGTCCCTAAAAAATCATTTTTAAGATTCAGAACGTCGCCTCTGTTCAGTCTAACAGCAGAGCTTGTAATAAAAAATTAATAAACAACACAAAATAACTGAAAACAACACAAATACAAGCATTACTGGAGTTTATTTTTCTTTTATTGTCGTTTTATTTTTTTCATTTCAAAAGTGTTATTTGTTTGCTTTTGTGCAGTTCTGTCTGCTTAGAGTCTAGCTAACGCTGTTTGAAATACTGCTGGTCTCATGTCTAATGTAATCCTTAATTATTGAAAAGGTTCTGTTCCTAATTTTTTTTTTATTACTGCCGACCACTTGATGAAAATGTACAGTGTATCTAGTGTATCTATATTTGTAATTATGTACTTACGTCTCTACTCAGGGTCATTGTGGACTTTGAATTATGTTTTTCTGGATTTCAAAGCATGTTTTTTGTATAATAAATCTTGAATTAACTTGTTTACTCATACTTTTTTTGTACATTGTCTGAATAAAGTTGTTTGGTGGAAGGATTTTTCCTGGTGGATTTATAAAATTGTATTTAGGATCGAACAGCACATAAATCCGTGTTTTGTTTTTCAGGAGATAATACTCACAATTGCTTGGTCTCTACACAGTAAAATGCTAATTTAGCTCAGAGTTTATACAAGTTGAGGAAGGAGCAAATGTACACTACAGGAGCTGAACGCTTATAAACTGAACGGTTTTAAACTGACAATCAAATTACCATGTGAGACGGCGTAACTCGGAAAATAAAATGTTGACGTTCTCAAGTATTTCTGGTTCGTGGCAAGAACCTCACGTCCTGGTGACTACTAATGCTTTCACCTCAAACGTTTAACAGAATCATGACGTTCCAAAACCATGGACACCTGCCCCATCGCGGGGGGAAAAAAGATCAAAGCGGGTATCAAAAGAGTATATGCATTTATTAAAATGACATCAATAAAACATTTCAAGTGCGTTACTTACATATAAACACATTTATATTGGAGTTTCGTGAAACGGTTAACCATATATTGCCTGAATGATTCCGTTACATTTCCCTGCAAAATCTGATGGTATAAATGATGGACAGCACTACATCAGTCTTTATAAATGGACTGCAAACTGCATTATTGACCTTGTCGCATACTTGACTATTCCAATGTCATTGTGTATTCCTGCATGCATTTCTGCGTCAGTCACAAGAACAATATAATTATTTTCATGCAATGGCAAAACCTTTTGTTTTGTGTAGCCTAAATAGCCTACAGTATGTGACATAGGCTACTGAAGGAATCAGCTAAATTTTTACCATCACTTCTCACATGAAGTTACTTATGGTTGCAGAAATGTATTCTAGTATGTAGTATGATGGTGCAATATAATCTATATAATCTTGACAGCCATCAGCTTTACGTGAATGCAATCACGTAAGCAATCACAATAGCTAAAAATAGGTATATAGGCTACGGTGGTCCGTGGCAGTTGTATTTCTTGTATGTTAAATAGCTTATTATATTAAAGTGTGCAGCGCGGGAAGCCTTCCGTCCAAATAGCTCAATCAATGTGCATTAAATAGTCATATGTTGTTTATAAATGGAAATCTTGCATGTTTTTCTTTTTTTGCATGAGTAACACATGCTGCGGCTCGGCAGCGCGTGACAGCGGTAGATAATGCTCTGCCCCATTTCCTCGCGCCTTTGGTGGTAAGATAGAACTTCAACCGGAAGTTCTCCCTGGAGATCGTTGTCACGGCCTCCCGTCATTTTAGCCTTTTCCGCCGTTCGCTGGATCTCCAGTGTGGACTACCTGGAAGAAGAGATTTGCGTTTAACGAAACAACTCAAAGGCAGGTAACGTTACAGTTGTCGCCAATAGTTTATATGGTCTAATTTTAGCTTCCCCGAAGTGTTGTAACCATGTTTTCTGTTGAGCGCCGAGCAGCCTCGCCCTTTTGCTGTTGCTTACACGGCTTTGCATAATAGACACGTCGAAGTCGCAACCTTTTTTAATAGCTATTTTAAACAGTTCCGTTTAAAAAATGTTGTTCTGCTGGGTGGAGTGTTTCCAAGAGCAACCATCCCCCCATTGGAGTGGGATGAGTAGGGTCAAGCAAGGCCGAAGGCAGCGAGTGACCCACACTTATAGGCTATCTCACAAGTATGGGGGGAAACACAAACACAAAATGAATTTATTTGTTATTACAATGCACAAAACTAATAGGCTATCTCTGGGGATAACAGCCGAGCAATCATATTTGAACACACGGGAATAGGCTATAACACCAGTTTGGAAAACGATTGTATCAATATTTTCGGAATAAACAGTCATCTTAAATGCACAGCTACAGCCCCATACTCGGTAGGTTACTCCCGCTTTTTGCAGTTTTCTGAGAGACAACAGCTGTAGTTGAACCGATTTAGCATTTCGCGCCTCACACCCACGCGCCGCAGGTCCTCTGACCCTGTCTAAATGTGTCCGGGAGATCAACGTACGTGGTGTAATTAACCCGGGACCCGGCAATAAAAAAGCAACGGCCTGCAGGAGTTTGTTTTCTGTTTTTAGTTGCGTTTTATTGTGAGATAACAGATGGTAACCTTTGCCTTGCACTGCGCAGCTTGGAAACGGTCCCAGTCGCTAACTTCCTAAATCCTCCTTCAATACGAGGAGGGCTGAGAGAACGCAGCACCCTAGGGGACCAACAAGGCTCTGGAAAAAAGCCCTCCTGTAATTAGTCTCCCTGTTATAAATGTGAATATTTGTCTACTATTTAGGTCACCATACATAGCCTATGTAGAGGGGATAATGCAGCATTCATCTGATATAAGGGACTTGCAGATGATTAATCTTATTTGCCCACCTGCATTGGGTAATAGTTCGGCTGTTTGGCACACTAAAAAGCCGTTATTCTAACAAACTTCGCGCTAATTAGTTTTGGGGGAATCCTACGCTAAGCTGATGCAGCCTTCTTTTCCCCTTGCAAGTTGCCTTGGAGTCAGGGGTGGCATCTTGCAGCCTATATTGTTAATACGGTCGATGGGGTAAAGACGTCTTTTGAAGGCTTTCAATGTAGAACCGGTGGAAGCACACAGCTGCGGTTTGCCCATGGGAAGTTTAACGGCTTTTCTGGCCTTAACAAGGGTATGAGTTATGGTCAGCGGCGGGCTCCGCAGAGGCCCTAGGAAATGGAGACACGCCCTCGCGGTCCGTTCGTTTCACGTGTGAAGTCATCTTTGAGGTGACCGGCGCTTTTGGCCGAGGTTTCGACATTTCGAGAATATCGTTCTAAATAAGGGACGTCGTTCGAAGCCCTAGCTGTCAGTCAAAACGCGTAACTTATTCTGTGGCGTTCTGGTCGACTCTAAGCAGAACTTAATCCTTTAAGGTCAACAAATCCTTTTGCTTGATGGCTTTAAAAGTTTCCTTTCACTGCATTTCTTAGTGAAAATGACTGGCCATTACTGCTTTCATGTAAGGATTGACCCATACTAGAATATTCTTTCACTGTCTTGATCTCATAACTTTTAGTGTTTGGCTCACATCAGTTATATTTCTGTACGCAAGACAACATTTCTTTGCAAGAGAGGAAAGCAGAGGTCTACAGGGACTAAAGTCGCCTAAGAGGATGTTGCTGTTGCGGTGGCTCGGGGGAGGAGGAGACATATCGGCGACGGTATGAGGTGATATTTTTCGTGCCCCCTGGGGATTGTGGGTAATGTGTTTATGCAGATGGAGCTCTTACCTCAGGGGAACGGCACTCGGGAGTGGAGGTGCATGCACCTCCTGGACGCACACAGGTGTCTGTAGTACTTGCGTCTCAGATTCAGGAAGTCTGCAGGAAAGCACACAGGAGACATGCCCTCAATTTTTTTGCTGTACAGCTAAACCAAGCATGCACACACACACACTTGCACACGCATGCAAGCACACACACACACACAGATGCACACACGCTCGCATACGCACGCAAGCACACACACACTGGCCTACGCATGCAAGCACACACAAGCGCACTCTCTCACACACACACACACACACAAAGAAAAAAGTTCCCTGTGAATTTATAATGTATTCAGCCTGGAACCAAATGGAAACTCTGGGCTTTAACTTGTTGACTAAGAGGTTCCACACAACTGCGCATAAATTTGTAATATCGGGATGCACTGAGGCGTGTCTTTGCTCTTCCGAAATGTGGTGGCCCCTTCCGCACGGCCTTCATTTTAGATGAAGATGTGGCCCGCCTTGTGTGCAGAACAGATCTGTATGCAACAAGCGAAACCTGCCCGTATCACATATTCTTCACTTCTGACTGGGCAGAGTTATAAATGACTGGATCAGTGCAGAATTTTACTTCATACATCAGAGAATGCCATATAGGCTATATATACACACACACACACACACACACAGAATTGAAGAAACAATTCAAAGTTTAAAGAGAGTGGCCATTTAAAAAAATCCAGTAAGCTGTATTATTTAAGGTTCCTAATTAAATTTTAAAGTATAAAGCAAGAGAGTATTCAGAAATGCTATTTAAAAATTAAAAATAAAAAAAAATCTTTCATCTACATTCAGCTAAATTGTACTGGCTGATTCTTTTATTGTGAAGGATGAACATTTCTACCTGCTGGCCAATATAACAATTAAGTTTTCATCTGATAGCAGTGGAGCTGCCTCCTTCCAATAAACAGCAATTAGAGGCCGTTTCTGAAGAATTGCCACAAAAGGGGACTACAGGAAGAGATAACGACTCGGAGCGTTTTATTACTGGAAACAAAATAAAAGAACATATTGAAATGCTCAGATAAGAAGATTATGTTTTGTTGGAAGTTAGACACTGGGAGCTGTTCCCCATGACTAGATATTACGGATCAGCTAACATCACAGCTAAAAATTTATAAACATCCAAGAGGGCCGATATTATGGGAAACGCAATTTTGATTTACATTCCAGAAGCTCTCAAAAAGAAATCTCCCTTTGAGGTTCTAGAACACCAGCCTCAGGCAGCTTATCTAGTCAGCTGACCCGTGACCTCACAAATCAAGGCGAGAAGAAATAGAACCAGCGGGAAAAGTGTTTGAAATGTTAGCGTGAATGAAAGCAAATCCACAGTTTTTCTCATTCTGGACGGGTGGGAAAGCTGTGAAGCTGAACACGGACGTTCGCGTCGCAAAACGTAAATACAGTTGAAGTAAACATTTGAATTTAGGGTTGGAATTCTGATTTCGGAAATTCTTTGAAATCTGTGAACCGTGCTGAATGTTTATGCTGTTTTTTTCTTCTTCTCCTGTGTCATTCTTCAAGAAGTTACACATTTTCATAAACTGCCCCTGATTACGCTTTTTAAAGAAGTTTTTTGAGAAGTCAAACCAGTAAAAAATACAAAACCACACTCTACACTTAACCTTAGATCTGACTTCACGGAGTTAACAATGCTGTGAAATTGTGAGAAATAATCGCACGCACACACACCCACCCACACACGTACAAATAATCCAACTCTGAATAGTGCAATGATTGAAATAATTTCTATAATGACCGTTTGTAATGCGCTCTCTGAAGTGCTCCATCAGAATCACGTTGTTCCAAACAGCAGGAGCCTACTCTCAGAGCTGACCTCATGCCAGTGCTTACTTTTACAGAAACCCGCTCCCCATAAATAACGGACATTTCTGAACCCCCCCGCTATCTGTGAGGCCAAACGCACGGGATTGGCGGATAAATTTCGCGTGCACGTACCTGGCTTGTGGCCCTGGACCAGGAGGAGGGTGATGAGGAGGAGCAGGAGGACGAAGAGCAGCTTCTGTAATCTCATTTCGGCGCGTGGGTTTGGCGGAGAGCCTGGACTGAGGTCGGGGATGCGTGAAGACGGAGGAGAGGCAGAGAAAATCCTCCAGAGTTTCCCCCGGTGCGCAAGCTCACGGTTCACAAATGCACAGGCTCTGCTTGCTCTGCTCCAGAGTTAAAGATCGCACAGTCTCTGCTTGCTCTGCTCCAGAGTTAAAGATCGCACAGTCTCTGCTCCAGAGTTAAAGATCACAGTCTCTGCTTGCTCTGCTCCAGAGTTAATGATCACATCAGGAGAATTAGCGCTCAGGGTGGGGGGCCTGTGGGTATCCCTCTTTTTTCTTCTTCTTGTGAGTTCCAACTCCACAGAGTATAAACCTGGCACCCTGCTCTTTTTTCTTCCTTTCCTTCTTTTCTTTTGCTTGTATCCCCCTTCAGAGACACCAAATTTTCTTTCTTTTCTTTTTTTTTTTTTAAAAAAGGCACTTAGAAGAATTTCACCATGTCGACACCAATTGTCCCGTCCGTGGATGAGTGAGAAAGACCTCCGCAACAATGCAGCAGCTGTCAGTCCCCTCTTTTTTATACTGCAGGAGAGAGGGAGGGAGAGAGAGAGAGAGGGAGGGGTATGTAAAACAGAGAGGGGGGGGGCGGGTCCCCAACCCCCCCCCCCCCCAACACACACCCCCTATTTACAAATGTGAAACTTTGCATTGCACATATTGACCCCACATGTATAAGACAATGCAGCCAACAGGAAGCCCCAACCCCCTGCCCCCCTGTCCTCTCTCCCCTCTCCTTGCACCCCTCCCCCCACCCCACCCCCCAGCCCACTTTGTTTTGTGCATGGCTAATTTGACCCCCCCCGGCAGACCCTGGCCACTAGCTCGGCTGAATGGGAGGTAAACTGGCTGCAAAGTGGCGGCCATTGGCGAAGCTGTTTAGCTTAATGAGAGGCTATTGTGCCCGGCTGTGGTCTCTCCTGGTGCACTGGAGCCCCTGAGTGTGGGGTCTCCTGTGTGCTGGTGCATCTGGATCCTGTACACCCAAAAACACTGTGTGTCGGGGGGTGGGGTGGGGTGGGGGGGGGGGGGGGGATGGTTGGGGTCCGGGCGTTCCCATTGTGGGACCCTGACGATCCACTACAGAGACCGCTGCATAGAACTAATGTGCGTTTGTCCCGAAATTTCACAGAGCTAATTTGTTAGCCCGTTGCATGCGTGGCAGTCAGCGTGCTAATGACCTCAAAAGGGCTGTAGCCAAATTTGTTTTGGACACATTTGGATGATATGTTCCCCTTTGTGCAGGTCCTTCACCAGTGTGTGCTGAAAAGCCTCTTCTTTGTCTGAGAGATTTAACTTTAAATGCGGTGAGATTCACCCTGTCTACTGGCTTTAATCAGGGCCTGTGCTTGGATCCCTCAAAAGCCGAGAACACTATAGGCTGTTTTTGAGTAATTCTTCACGTCACTGATATAATAGACTGATAGAAGGAATACTCAGAATTCTACACTCATTCTGCTGTTGCAATCAGCAAAAATCTTCAACAAAAACCTTTCAAAAGAAACTTTTGGCAGCTCTGGGAGATTTAAAGCTCCATGAGAAAGTTCTTCTTCAGATTTCAGGGCCTTGGCTTGGTATGTGTTAGGAAATAACCAAAGAAATGGGTTTTCCTGGGTTTCATGGTCCAAAGAAAACCCAAATAATATTACATTACATTACATTACAGGCATTTGGCAGACGCTCTTATCCAGAGCGACGTACAACAAAGTGTATAACCATAGCCAGGAACAAGTATGACGAAAACCCTAGAGAGAAGTACCGGTCCAAGTACAGGGAACAACCGCATAGTTCAACTTGGACCCTGATGGTTAAACTGATTAACACTAACAACGAGAACGGCAACAACGCAATCTATGGAAAAATAAAAATAAATAAAAATACAAATACAATTAGTCGTTAAGACTGGCGCATCAACTAAGTCTCTAATAAAGTCTCTTACATGTTCACGTTAAATAGAAACCGAGAAGGTGAGCCGGCTCTGCTTTCTCAGACAGCACCCCAGTGCTGCTCTTCAGCGCACAGGCGGATTCGTGGAAAAAACCGCAGGATTGTGTCGCAAGGACTGTGTTCCTGGAAAGTGGACGAAGTCATGGTCTCACTCGGCAGTGCCGGGATGCGGTGTACGACCGGTATATGACTGGTGTATGACTGGTATATGACCGGTATATGACTGGTGTATGACTGGTATATGACCGGTGTATGACTGGTGTATGACCGGCGTGTGACCCGTACGTCTGGCAGGCAGCCTTCCGCCCGGAGTTCCCCACTCCTCACACAGCGTGGCACGGCACGGTGTGGCGCAGGAGATCCCCCGTTTCACCTCCTTTTTCCTCTGGACTCCCCGTTTGGACCTCCTTTTTCCCTCTGGACTCCCCGTTTCACCTCCTTTTTCCCTCTGGACTCCCCGTTTGGACCTCCTTTTTCCCTCTGGACTCCCCGTTTGGACCTCCTTTTTCCTCTGGACTCCCCGTTTGGGCCTCCTTTTTCCTCTGGACTCCCCGTTTCACCTCCTTTTTCCCTCTGGACTCCCCGTTTGGACCTCCTTTTTCCTCTGGACTCCCCGTTTGGGCCTCCTTTTTCCTCTGGACTCCCCGTTTCACCTCCTTTTTCCCTCTGGACTCCCCGTTTCACCTCCTTTTTCCCTCTGGACTCCCCGTTTCACCTCCTTTTTCCCTCTGGACTCCCCGTTTGGGCCTCCTTTTTCTAGGCCTGCACATTGGAATGAAATGTCTGGCCTTTCTTACAAAGTCCATTAGGATTAGGCCACAGCATGGCGCTAATGGGGAGACGGATGGGGACAGAAATCGCTGAGCGACCTCGCTTTTTCTCTCTCTCTCTCTCTCTCTCTCTCTCTCTCCCTCCTTCAAATGACCATTTGCTAACATGGGCTAGGACACAAAGGGAGGTCTTATTGTAGTTTTTGTCTTCCCCTTTGCATGAACGCCCTTGAAGAGGTTATTTATGATGTTTGCAAAAATGCCCCCCACACCCCCCCACTTCCGTGACCACACATTCCCCAGTGTTCAAAATGAGCTTCACTTCTTGACTTTTGATCTGTAGTGTCAGCTCTTAGTACTTAGTGTTTTTTTGTATTTTTATTTTCTGTTGTCGTAAAGATGACGCGATTCTCCTCACGTCTATCTGCGCCTGGTTTTCCTGCCTGAAGCGGAGGCCTGATTCTGGTGGTTTGCTGTTGCCGTATTTTGCATGCATTGTGCAGCATATTCTTTTCTTTTTCAAATTGATTATGCTAATGACCACCCATTGTTATTCGTATCTACCTGGTACCCATGGCAACCGGGCCAGCAGCTAAAGACTGGTGTTCTCTCTGTGAAAGACTGAGCTGTAAAGATTGGGTAGATCTTTTATTTCAACTTTTTTCTTTTTCTTTTTTTAGGTCTATGTTTGCTGTCTCAACGCATAAGAAGGAATGCATCATTACAGTGCCTGAACAATACAGAGATGGAACCAGCAGCCATAGTCCTTCTTACTCAAAGCCTTTTTGGTTGTAAAATGATCGGCATGTTGCTAAAAAAAAAAAGCAAAACAGCACTTTGGGATTGTTTACATTTGGGACGAGTGAGGTGTGCATGTATACAGTATCAGTGCGGTGTCACACTGAAAGTTGACGCTGTGTCTTAGTGTGTTGGCGAGTGGCAAGAATTTGTTTTCATTTGGGATTATATGTCATTACAAGGATTAACCCAACGGGGTCAAATAATCCCTACGTTACAATTTAGCCATTTAAACATTAAACTACATAAACTGGACAAGAATTTATAAACCAGATGCTGTAAAACCAGACATGCACTTTTTTTTGTTTTTTTTTACAATTTTCTGACAGATAGAAACAAGCACATTTCAAAGAAGCAGCATTCCCGTCTGTTAAAAGGTGATAGCTGTTTGATCGATGACCTCAACAAAACAGTGAAATTGCCACTGCGCATTGTGATTGTGGTGTCAAAGAGCCAATAAATGGCAGTTTAGACTGTAAGATAATCAGGTGTCACTGCTGCATTTCAAACTGGCTGTAAAGCAGATGATCTCCTGCTACTGACAGAACAAGAAAGAAACCAGATAGCCTACATCTCTCTCTTCTCTCTTTCTCTTCCTCTCTCTCTCTCTCGGTTCTATTCAGTTCAATGTACGTTATTGGTGTGAAATATATACTGTGTAGCGCACATTGCCAAAGCAAACAAGAAACACGCAAAACAAGTTGTGTCTGTCTTTTTGTATCTGAATTTGACCGTGTGAGGGAGAGGGGAGGTCTAAATAAACAAAACCTTCTGTCCTGATCTATACGTTATATGAGTCTTAAGGGTGGGACACCGTCACAGGAACACATCCCTGCAGATATACTGTCCAGATGGAAGGCGAGAATAGAAATAAAAACATGCCGATTCCCCCCCCCGGGGTACACCGTCAGCGGCTGGAAGTGCGCTGCAAATAGACACGTACTGCATGGCGGAGTGCTTTAAACTCTGTGCGCGGAGAACGCGGAGTTTCTGAGGAAAACGCCGGAACCAGGGGCTTCAGTTTGTCGTGCGACGTGTCGTTTGTTGCACATCAGGCAACAAAAATGACATTTAACTGCTGAGCCTGGTTGGGCTCGGGTCTGATTCGGATTTATCTGTGGGGAAAATAAAAGGCGAATGGCCGACAGAGCCGCTTTGCAGTCATTAGTGCATAAAGGACGGAAAAACGGGCTCGTTTCGTGGTCGTTATAGGATTTGGGGCCCCATCGCCTGGTTGAGATGTCGGACGTCTGTGTGTTCCCTAGACTTTCGCCGTCCTCATCACTGTGGAGGCCATTATCACCGATTACGTTCTGCATGCAGTCACAGGACAGAGCACTGGAAAAGTCAGGACCAAATTCAGACTAAACGCAGTGCATGCTTGTTCTTAAATTTTGAGTGTTGAATGTCTCGTGAAACTTTGTGTGAATGGTAGTCACTGACATAAAGGCCTGTGTTAGTAGATCCCAATAGATCGCTGTAGTTTAAGGAGATTTGTTGGTAGTAAGGTACAGAACTGAAATGTGCAAGGATCAGGTGTGGAGCTTTGATCATTTCTTTTGTATCCATGGAGTAGTAACTGTGCTGAATTCAGGTTTTAGGTGGTTCAGACTCATCAAACATCAAACTCTGCTGAAAGCCTTATCTTTCTCTCTCAGGAACATGTATGCATACTCAAACACAAATGCAAACACACACACACACACCCATACAGACACAGACACAAACACTCAAACACACACACGCACGCGCACACACACACACACACTCATACACACACAGACACAAACACTCAAACACACACACGCACACATGCACAAACACTCAAACACACACACGCACACAAACACACTCACACACACACACACACACTCATACACACACAGACACAAACACTCAAACACGCACGCACATACACAAACACACACGCGCGCGCACACCCACACACACACTCACACACACGCACACACGCACACACACACGCTGACCCAGGGCAGTTTCACACCACCGCTCATACAAGCGAAGGTCAGGCCAGTCTGACTGTGGGAAAGCCGAGCCCCCTGAAGGTACTGCCTGCTTTTCAAAGACGCAGGAATTCCACCAGGAACGGCCGCCGCGGCAGCCGGCACGTCGCAAACTTAAGGCCTTCGCTCAGCGCCGCGTTTCCGCAAAGGTTCAAAGTGAAAAACAATTAAAAGAAAAAAAAAACAACAGCAGTGTTACTGTCAAGTGCGGTTCTGTGATAGCGCTGTTTGTTCGCTGGCCTTGAGACAAAGAGCTGTCCTGCTTTAATTCCGGGGGGATTGTTGCTTGTCGGAGATAAGCGGGCGCAATCTCCCGCGTCCCGTGATAAGATTCTGCCAAGCCCGCGTAACGTGTGTTTACTGGGGGAGAGGGTTTATGTGACTCCCAGCACATCCAGCCCGGACGTGAACTCACAGCCAATCAGTCAAACGTTATACAACCGAGTGGAAAAAAGGCCCAAGGTTGGGTTCAATCCCATTGCTATTCAGTCAGTTGAAGAATATTGAAAAGTGAAATGAAATTCATGAATTGAACAAAACCTACCTGTAATGTCCTATCAAGGTTTTCCAAACAATTAATTGAATTTCAGTTTATTTCCTGAACTGACTGCACTGAAATGGAATTCACCTCAGCCCTGAACAGGATCGCTACAGAGTTTTAACAATTTTATCAGCTGTCAAATTTATTGTTGTGTATTGAACAGCTTGATAAGCGAAATGGTGAATTGTATCGATTTAAATTCTGCTTCAACAGGTTGGTTTCTGATGTGCTTGTAATGACTGGGATAAACACACTGGATTCGCTTGTGTCCACAGCGGTCCACCCCGCTCCCGTTTTAGGACCGTGAAACTGCATCTCTATTTCAGACGCCATTTTGGCTCGGAGGTGATTATTCGCGGTTTGGATTCCGAGCTCCTCCGTGTTTTTCATGACAAAGCCACGCCATCAGCATCTAATGAGCGGGCATTTGTGACCGCGGGGCGGGTCCCGGCGGCTAATTGGGGTTAAGCCCCTGCATAAGTCATTGATGTCGTTAATATGTGTAGTGCAGGTGAGCAGTTAGCCCTGATGGAGGTGTGTGTTCATGTGTGGGTGGGGGGGGGGGGAGGTGTCGGTGCGGTGTGTGTGCTGTCATATCTGTCACACCCAGACCAGGGTCTCTCTCCCTCTCTGTACGAAGTGGAACAGTGTGGACAAGTAGGTCTTGTTTTTTGTTCCGTGCGATTGAAAAGTCAGTATCTCTCTCATTCCCTCCCCCTTCCCCAATCTCTCTCTGCTCCCCCCCCCCTCTCTCTCACACTGGATTGTTTGCCTTTCACCGACCCTCACACAAAAAAAGGAGGGGTCGGTTTCTCAGGGTCCTCGTGTGAAATGTTAGCGGCGTGCTAACTCCCAGCCCCACTAGCGCCGCTCGCCCCTCCCCGCCATAAACCGCTGCAATGGAGGACCCAGCTGTGCTGTGTGGTTACGCACCAAGGCATTCTATCATGTGACACTCTGTCACAGCGATTTTGCTTCATCGCATGCATTGTCTTTAAATTACTGCCTTCACTGTGTTACGGTTTATGCAGGATTTTGAGATGTGCAGATAGAATCATTTGCATGCATCTTGCATGCACTGTGCAAACCCTGCACTGCCAGGTGTTCGCATTCCCATGCACGCTTGCAAAGCATGCATCACTCTACGGAACAATGCCGGGAATCTAGAGTCCCGTTTACGTCTGCGTTCGTGCTGATGTTTCAGTGTGCATTTACATGTGTAGATAGGACTCTGTCCTCTGCCTGCACACATCTGGGCCGTAGTTATATATGTTTTACACTCAGGTTATTACTGACTTACAGACGCTCTTGTCCAAAGCACCAGTGTTACCTTCAGGACTGCAGTAGTGAAATAGTGTCCCAGTAATGCCCCTTTGGAATATTCATAACCGGTAACTGCAACAGTTGATCAGTTGATCAAACAGCTGATCAAACCAACGATTCAGATTGTTCATTTTAAAAAAATAATATTGTCATTGCACTGCATGGTGTAGCACGTAATCATATTTATTAATGTGCTTTATTCCGTAAAAAGGGGATGACTCACAGGAATTAACAGATCTGAAATGGGGCCAGTGCAAACAGGATGTGGCTTCGTTGTCGCGGTCGCGGTTTTGACCCAGACGTACCCCCAGCTCCCCCCCACCACGCACCCCGCACCCTCGGTGCCACTTCTTTTTAGTCACACTTCACAGTTGAGGGGAGGCCACGGCCTGCTGGTCACAGTAAGAGAAACAGGAAGTGCCGTTAAATGCCCAGATGGAGGGTCCGACCCTAATCTGCCCCGGCTGAACCTCGCCGTGCCCCGTCCCAATTCGAAAGGGTATCGGTACAGAGCCGTGAGAATTGGCCCCGTGGGAGGGCCCAAAACCGCCCCACGAGAGGGGCCAAAACCACCAGCACTGTGGCCCTCAGTACTGGAGGGCCGCAGTGCACTCCCAGTGTTTTGATGTGTTTCAGCACTTAAGTGCTTAATTTACCATGTGTTGGCTAACACACACACACACACACACAAGCGAGCGCGCATGCACACACACACTCACACACACACACACACACACACACACACACACACACACACACACAAACACACACAAGCGAGCGCACATGCACACACACACACACAAGCGAGCGCACATGCACACACACACACACACACACACAAGCGAGCGCACATGCACACACACACACACACACAAGCGAGCGCACATGCACACACACACTCACACACACACAAGCGAGCGCGCATGCACACACACACACTCACACACACACAAGCGAGCGCACATGCACACACACACTCACACACATGCATGCACACACAAGCGCGCGTGCATGCACACACACTCACTCACACAAACACACATAGACACACATACACGCACACACTCATGCATGCACACACAGACAGACACCTTTTTTTTTTTCCAATGCATAAATTGTCTCCTCGTTTAGAGGAAACCGCAGAAGCCTGCAGACGCTGCGGCCAGCAGGACTGGAATTTAAGATGCCTCATTTAAAGAGTCTCTGCTTTAGGGTCTTTCTCTCCCGTGACCTTGCTGTGTCCTCTGCACAGGAACTCCTTCTGAAGCTCCGGCACTTGTTTTCATTGTGCTGGTAGAGACCTATCTCCAGGGCAGCTTACAAAGCGCATGTTGAAGTAGTGTGGTACTAGTACGCACAATGTGATGGGTAGCAGTGTTAATTTTAATACAGCAGGAACTGCTTCCCCGAAACTCACACAGACACAAATAATTGTACATATGCACACACACACACACGTATGCATGTAAACGTGTACACGTAAATATGCACGCACTCGCATACAATATGCATGTATATGCAGATGTATATATACAGGCACAGTCATGCATACGTATGCATACATACATAAACATGCACACGTGCACGGGGATGGTATATGAATTTGGAATGGGCTGTGCTAATGTCCTGCTGAAAAGTACATTAGCATAAGTGAACACAACCGCATGGTCATCCACTGACTGAAGCAACTGCCTATGTGACTTCTACTGAGAGAGAGAGAGAGAGAGAGAGGGGACTAACTCTCCTTTATTGCACAGACAAACAAAATTAAACATACATGTCTGCATTCTGACTATGCATAAAGATACTCATCACACACATACACATAAAAAGAAAAGGCACATAGGCCAAGAAATATAAGACACATAAATTTAAACAATAGAGAGAGTACATTTGAATTTCTTTAAGGCAGGCATGCTCTGTCCTACCGTTGAGAGATACAGAGAGAGAGAGACTGAGATAATGAGAGTGAGGGAGAGAGAGACTGAGATAATGAGTGAGAGAGAGACTGAGAAAATGAGAGAGAGTGCGAGGGAGAGAGATAATGAGAGTGAGAAAGGGGGGGAGAGGGAGAGAGAGACTGAGATAATGAGAGTGAAAGAGTGCGCGAGGGAGAGACTGAGATAATGAGAGAGAGAGAGAGAGAGAGACAGATAATGAGAGAGAGAGAGAGAGAGTGCGAGGGAGAGACTGAGATAATGAGAGTGCGAGGGAGAGACTGAGATAATGAGGAGGGGGGAGAGGGAGAGAGAGACTGAGATAATGAGAGTGAGGGAGAGAGAGACAGATAATGAGAGAGAGAGTGCGAGGGAGAGACTGAGATAATGAGAGTGAGAAGGGGGGGAGAGGGAGAGAGAGACTGAGATAATGAGTGAGAAAGATTGAGGGGGAGAGAGAGAGAGAGAGAGAGAGATGTCCCGGTCTCTTCTTTCCCTTGGCTAGTGTGTTCATCAGCAGCACATCTGTGCTGCAGTAGCTGGATCGGTGCCAGGGCGGAGTACCGTGTTGGGAAACCAGCCGCTGGTTAGCTCACCTCTCACCCACAGCCTCGCTGATCCAGTCCATCCCCCCTCACCCACCCACCCCCACTCATGCCCCCCCCTCAATTTCTGCAGGAACAAATACACTACCCCCCGCGGAATGGACACCGCGGCTGTTCCATGACAAAGTGCACACCCAGGGTAAGTGTTTGTTTGGGCACAAAGAGCTCTTGTTAACCAGCCCTTGGCATTCAGTGCTATCAAATATAAAGAGAAGGTAATGAAATGGGTTCGTTCCTCATGCATTTATGCAGGTCTGCCGTAGCCTTACTCCAGTTTTTTTTTCTATGCAAAAAAACACAGTTGAACAGGGCTGTTCTGATGGTTTGGGGGTCAAATGCCACTCATTATTAACTCCAAGCTATTTGGAGAAAAGGAAGAAGTATTATTCAGATGCTTGGAAAGTTCTGATGATGTTATAGCCTGTGTCAGCATAACTCAGCATGTCCACACTGTCAGCATACCTCTCTTCACTGACAGAATAATAAGCAATATCTGTGTTTATGCACACACATGTATAATACATATTAGTCATATGTTTTATCGATGATGCACAGTACATATGACCCCTGTCCACCATGTGTAAAATGAATCTAGCCCTCAGGAGGAGGTAGTTTAGGAACGCTGTTCTGCACAATTACCAAAGTTCCGTGTTCCAGACGCACATTTCTGTGAAAGGACGGATCCACTACCTTCCGTAGTCACATGACAGCAGCGAGATCTACTGGAACCGCCTGAGGTTCATGGAGTTTTCGGGGTTAAGTTAAACGGCCTCAGAATCTTGGCGCTGGATTGTTCCAGAACCCTGAGGCCCGGGGTTCAGGTTAAGTCTTGGCTGCGGCCGGACGTTCCCAGGTGGCGAAGCAATCAAAGGCCTCGTGCATCAGAAAGGGATCGAGAGAAAATGGAAACTCATAGGCTCGTATGTCACCCTGTTGCTCTGATGGACACCTGCAGGTCAAAATCTGAACTACCAAGTGAAGTTTTTTCCCCCCACTTTTAACATTGAGGTACAAGTCTACAATTTTCCCTTTCTTTATTTCTTAATATTCCACTTTGACTGATATCCGTTTTGCACAAAGACCTTTCTGGAGTGTGTGCGTCTATTCTATTAGGATTTGATTGAGGCTTTTTGCCTATTTGATTGAGGCTTTTAAACTCATAAAAGGGATTCACAAAAGTGAACTACAAGAGATTCTTCAGGTTGAGTTCTGTCAGTAGAATGAGGGGGCATAGAAGGGAATGAACAAAAGGTAAATTCTGCACTTCTGCAATTGAGTATTTCTTCACACCGAGAGTTATTATGTGGAATAGCTTGCCATGTAGTAGAGGCAGAAACTCTGGGAGTTTTCAAGACCAGGCTCGTAGGTAAATGGTGAGCACTAGGTACCCCTTAGTGGTAGGAAAATGGGAGCATTGTTGGGCTTAATGGCCTGTTCTCGTCATTATGTTATGTTGAAGCTACTTCAAAAGAGTAGCATGAATCAAATGGAAGAAATGGAGTGAAGAAAAAGTGTAATGTTTCAGAATGCTTGGTGTACCAAAACAAAAACACCTTATTCACTGCACTGAATCCGCTGAGGCTGAGAAGTATTCTCACAGTCAACAACATTCCAGCTGAAATGGCCCCTTATCAGGCCAGGGTCTGTTTCCTAAAAAAAAAAAGCTTCAAGGTGAAGATGAGCGCAACTATTTACGCACGTTTCATTCATGAGGAAAAATTGTTTTTTGCACGATATATAACGCACGCCACAGCCTTGCTCATTTGTTTCAACGAAGTTATTCAGAGTCAATGGACCCGCTTGCCTCTAAGCATAGCTTTTTTTAAAAACTCGATGGAAATTCTGCTGTGGCGCTACACGGCTACTGATTAGTTTCTGGAAATAAGGGTGAGTGAACCTCACTTACTGAACGCCCGAGGGACTCTAGTCTATCCATCCATCCGTTATCTATACCCGCTTATCCTGGGCAGGGTCGCCGGGTGGTGCTGGAGCCTATCCCAGTATGCATTGGGCGAGATGGAGGAATTCACCCTGGACAGGTGACTCGAGTCTATCAGCTCATAAAGCAGATCTAAACTATAACATAACTGGCATGGAAATCTGGTTATAGAGAGCCAATCTTTTTTTTATATGAATGGGATTCCCGATGGCCATCAGCATTGTAGAGAGGCAGAACAGCTCCCTTATGGGCCTACCCTGTAACTGACAGTTTTTCCATAGAGATATAGTGCCTTGTACAGAGCCTCTTGCTGTTTATTTTTCAATATCTTGAGAAAAATTGTGTGAGCAGCTTATCGCAGATATTTCTTCATATGGGCTACCTTTATCGTTTACCTTGAGTAAATTACCGGGCTTCCTAACGGCGTGAATTATTTTATTTGCTTACACTTGCCGCACCTGTAATGTTTCCCCTTTCATTTTTACCGATGGAACTGTGCAGAGCCTTTCAAACTATAACCCACAACTTGGCTATCGGATGCCTTATCTGACAGCCTGATATTGGATGAGGATATATGGTGGTTAAATATAGTGGTTAAATACACTTGAATATAATTGAAAGAAAAAAATAAACTGAGGTGTTGTACCTGAAAGCTTAGGCCAATGGCTTTGGACAGAGACCAAATAACTGTGCGTAAGAAAAAAAACAGACAATCTTAAGATGAAATATACAAAGTATAAAGTTACATATTTGCATGTTTTCCTTCTAAACCCCGTCTGACTGGAAAGCTTTGGAAAAATCTGTGTGCCACTTAAGCTGTGGTATAGGTGAATGCAGTGCATTTTGCTTTGTGGGGGGAAAAATGCACTAAACTATATTGTATGCAAAATACAGAATACCTCCCCAAATATATATCTGTCAATCCATATTTTGTATTTTGTATTTATTTAGTCGCACCATAAAAAGAACAATAAAGACAAAACCAACAAAAAGACAGACCGGAGTGGTTTGAAACCTAAGTGGGCTTATAAAAATTCCACACTGAAATAAAATGATGTGATTTATGCAATGGAAACCCAAAAAAACTTGTAAAAATCTATAAACTGCAGTCTGAACGATGGAGCTGAGCTTTTCAGGTGGCACAGAGGTATAAAACCACACAAAAAAACGAAGCCAGCGACCCACGTGACACATAAAATACACGCAGATACATATTTGGAAAGCATGCATCTGAAACGTGTCCCATGTTGGTTTGGGGGCACTGTGACCCAGAACAGTGGTGCTGTTGGTATCACTGACCCTGTTTGGGCTCTTCTGTATTGTGTGTGTCCCCCCCCCCCTTGGTATTGTCCAGTCCCCCTTGCTCTGTGGATAACAAAGGTCGGGGGGGGGTTGAGTTTGGCCTTTTATTTCCCCCGATGAGTCACCCCACGCAAGCCTTAATCTCTCATTAGCCAACAAGGTCTTAAGGGTGGTGGAGCCAGAAACGGGACAATGGGGCAAGTTTCTGAGACGCTCTGCAGCTAACAGTCCCAACACCCTTAATCTCACATCTGCATCTCTCCATCCCTGCCCCCCCCCACTCAAAACACACACACACACACACACACACACACACACGCGCGCGCGCGCGCGCGTGGTCAGCGAGCGCACACGCACAGTGCCGAAGGTTGGTTGCCGTGGCGTTTGGACAAACAGCGGGGGAGAAGGAGCAGATACACCGTGCTTTCCCTTGTGAGATCTGTTTTCACCCACAAGACAATATCGTACAATATCAATTTCTTTTTAGTGTTCTAGAACTCGATTGCTTTCAGCGACCAGTAGTGATTGTTACATCAGAGTTAGAATGTTAAGACCATTCTAATCGTATTTGTGATCTCACAACCTTAGGGTTAAAATAAAACTTATTTCACAGCGCTTCATTGTGAGCACGATGCCTTGTATATCTGCAAAAGTGCAAAATGTCTCACTATTTCTTACTGTCATTGATTGCTAGATCAAATAATATTGAATGAAAGATTTTATTTTCAGCATTTCATTAAAATTGTAATTAGAACTTGATATTAACTTCTGCTTAAATACTTTTGTGAACTAAAGTAGTACTGTACCATTTGATCCAATTCCAGATGCTATATGGTTGAAAGTACTTAGTAAATGTGCTATAATTTGAAACTCACCAAAGTAGCACCAGAAATCCTGCATATTGGGAGGTTTCTACAACATGCATGACACCTTTGGCTCAAGAAGACTTTAAAATGTCTGCCGGCTGTTCGGCATCACAGCCAATTTTGCGCTGTCGCTTGTATTAGTAATTCTACTGAGGATTAAGTTACAGCCAACTGGGAAATGGTGTAATCCAGGCCGACTGAATGGAGCTCTACTGTGGAGCAACAGCTGTCCTGGGTGTAACAATAGCCCCACCCACAATCTCTCCCCCTCCGCCCCCCTCAACCATCTTACTGAATATGCTAATAGGGCTTTACACGTGGCCACGCCCACAAGTCATGTGACGCAGACCAACTCAGTGGGAGAACGGAATGAAACAGGGTTCTGTTCCATTATGACTCCTCCTCCTCCTACGTGCGAGAGACAAGATGGCGGCCAATGGCGCGGTGCCTTTGGGGCTCATAGGGGCCTGAGTGGGCACTGGTGAGGTCAGCACTGCGTCCAGACTGGAGAGCGAATCCCTCGCGTGACACGGAAGTGTCTCCCGGGGGGGGGGGGGTGTGTCCCAGGTGAGCAGGCACCTGTCGGACCGCCGTTGGCAGTAATGGCCGCCCGGAACTTTTCTAATCGGCTCAACGGCGGTCCAGCGGCGGCGGGGCCGTTCGCCTGCAGTTTCTCCCTCTCTTTACTGCAGGTCGTCCGTGGGACTGCCTCAGCACCACTGCCCGGTTACACAGCGATGCAACGTTTCCCAAAACTCGCTCCTGGGGGACCCCCTGTGTGTTCCTGGCTCACGGTCCGACCGCAGCTGCAATCCCAGAATTTTAAAAACTTGTTATTTCTTCATAATTAGGTGCTTTAGGGGGATTATTTACCCTCTTAAGCCACAGTGTGTCAGAAATAGCTATGCACGCCATAAATAATAAAAGTCCCATCTTCACATTGTGCTTGTTGTGCTATATTGCAAACAATTACATAAAAAGAGGCAAAAGAGGTGAATCAATAGGCTCCTAATTAGGTTGTTTAGCACATTTGTTTGAGTTCTTTCATCATGTTTTCCTTAGACTTAGTAATGCAATGCAGTATTGGCTCATCATTTCTCTCTCGTTTTCCATGTAATTCTTCATTATCAACCACAAATGGCTTGCTTTAGTGGCCATGAATCCACTTAGCCACCTATTGATTCAGTTCAGCCTTTGTTTTGCTTAAAAAGTTTAAAAAATTCTGTTACCTCTTTTAAAGGAACTGCTTGTTAAAATTCTAGGATTGCAAGTTGTTGGAATGAAAACCAGCTCAGAGACAGAGGATCCCCCAGGACCGAGTTTGGGAACCACTGTGTTAGCGGACTAGCGAAATACTAGCAGGAGTTAGCTGCTGGGGTGCTGCTAAATGCCTGTCATGTTCCCCTTTTTGTTTCCGAGGTAATACAGCTTTGGGAGTGGTGCTGAATCTTGCATAAGAAGTGAGCTCAAAGTGAAGGAAGAAAAAGTGCATTTACATTTAGACTGAATAATGGTTTGAGAACGACGTCGTTCTCTGAACAAGTTTATTTTCTGCAGAAATCTCTGAAAGAGAACCACAGGGAATAAGAATTCATTTGAAACTTTTATCTGTTACATTTCAAAAGTGCAGATATGTACAACAACAAAAAAAAAACATGAAGAACCTTTTCCCAATTACAGGGTTCCTCCCTGCATACTGGAAAAACCAGGAAATATTTGATGCAGTTTTCCAGTCATGGAAAATAGTTGTTAGATGTCCTGGAAAATATTCTTAGTGTAATGTTAAAAGTTAACAGAATTATAGGCTAAAGTCTGCAACCACAATCTCCAACACCCCCCCCCCCCTTACCCATAATTAAATGAGTACCCTTGGGGTGCTTTATAATTATGCAGACAAATGGTAAATGTCTCCCTCTTGTGGTCAGCAAAAGAAGTAATTATTTCCCCCAGGATTGCGTTGCTGGGGCCTCAGGGTTTGGTGAGAGAGTAATGGCTGCTGATGTTGATCTGTCCGTGATATTCACATGACATGTTACTCATCATCATGCCAGCCATTTCTCTTCTTAACTGAACTTTTCTCTGTTGGTTAATCGATCATCAGTCTGATTCACGATAAGCGTGCTTCTTCAGTCTCAGTCCGGCATACCGGTTCATTCCGGTTTTTATCAGACAACGGTATCCAGAGCACCTTTCACACATTTTACTGTGCATGTTAGGAATTCATAAAGCTGGATATTTACTGAAGCAGTCGGGAGTCAAGCATCCTGCTTAAGGGGACAACAGCAATGCCTCGCTTTTGGGGTTTGAACCTGCAACCCCTGAGTAACAAACCCACACAAAAAAAATTAGTAATATCGTTCACTCTACTTGTGATCCCTACATAAGTAAAAAGCCACCGGTTTATCCCGCTTAAAGGCAATGCGCTGATCTTGTTTGTGTTATTGCGTTCTGTTGTTTTACTTTATTATTCTTAGTCTGGATCCCGCGAGGGTGAACGGCGAGGTTTTTATATTTATTCACAGGCAACCTCCTGGTGCGCTGACTCGAAACAAATAAATACGCCGGTAAGAAGTGAGTTTCACTGCATCTCCCTAAAGCAGTGCCCCCCCCCCCCACTGCATCTCCCTAAAGCAGTGCCCCCCCCCCTTCCCCTACCCCCAGGTGTGTACATATCTCCACCTGTATCAACTTTAAAAAGGCATGAGTTAATATAAACGTATCGCTGATCAGAAGCTTGAGTGGCTCAGCTTTATGATGTACATATAGGTCCCATTGGCCTCGTACTCGTGCTCTCCGATTGGATGTACAGCATCGTCCGTGTTCTGGACCTTCTCTTTACGTTAGGCTTTAAATGGGTTTCACACCACCTCTCTGCCGTTTTAGTTTGTTCTCTCCTTTCGTTTCTAACGGCGTCTCACATGATGAAAGACGGTCGGAACACTTCGCGTTGAAACAGTAAACGCACCTGTTTGCAGGAGCATAAGGATTCATCTGTCGTCGTGGGTCAGCTCTTCCTGAACACAAGGGAGGCTGCAAGCCCTGCGCTAAGAATGCCAATCAAAATCACCAGCTTTTAAATGCCCTTTGAACCTTCGTTTCCCTCCGTCCTCCAGACAGTGCTCACAGATTAATGCAATTATAACACTGGCCCGGGTTCTGGCCACAGTGTGTCATCATTGGCATGAAACATGCCAAGTCTTGCCATCACATCTCAAAATTCATTACCTATGCGTGCATGCATCACCCTCCAATTGCAGAACCATAAATATCATGTTAACTGCCTGGCAGAGCTCGCTGAGTATTTAAAACAAATCAAATTGTTTTTGGCACAACAGATTTGCCGGCAGGAAATGTAGCCGATGCTCACGGTGCTGATGGAGTGCTCAGTCTGAACTAAACGATGCCAGAGACTCTCCCAGCTCGAGTCTGTTTTTCAGAGCAGAGCGTAATTACTTCTCAGCAGTGGCACCATTGTGTGGAGGGTTTTGTAATCCGACAATCATCACTTTCAAAGCCAAGATCTAGGCGTAAACACTGGCACGGAAAAAAAAACACATAAAACAGGAAGAGCACTTTGATTGCAGTGCCTGTTCCCCTGTTCCTGAGATACTGTGTCCTACTGTGCTTCCTTCACAGAGGAAACACTGGGAATTGCTTTCTGCTTCGTCTTCCTCACACTCTTCATCTTAAAGCATTCTTCATAGGGGCTTTCCTCTGTAAAAAAAAAAAAACACACCTCATATTAAATTAGAACACAGAACCTTCTGGTTAAAAGGGGACACTGTGCTGTAGGAGATGCTGTCTTTCAGATGAGACGTTAGAACGAGGCCTTGACTCCCTGTGGTCATTAAATATCCCATGACACTCATCGCAAAGAGTAAGGGGGTTCCTGTGTCCCGGCTAAATTCCCAACCTGACTCCCAATCTCCTAATCATCCCCTGGTTTAATTGGCTAAAAAAATTGTTCTCTCACTCTCCACCTCAGCTAGATGTCTAGAGGGGTGGCAATCCAGGCTGAGAGACGTTTTTTTTGACATAAACGGTTTACTCCCAGTGTAGCTCCGGTTGTAGCATGGCTACGTCCAAGTCGGACAGAAAACCTGCACCACCCTTTCCACCAGAAACTTATTCACTGGGCTGTTGGAAGTGGAAAGCACTGTCTGAGGCATTGTTCCAGAATGTTCCATGATTTCTTGACTGGGTTAATATCTGGTGACTGGGAAGGCGATGACATGTGGCATGCGCCTAAAACCACAGGGGCACACTACTTATGTTGAACAGACGGGGGGGCACTTCCATGTCGAAAGCCCCCCACCCCCCCTCCCCCCGGCAAGGAAGACATGGTTTAACATGGGGTGAAGATAATGACTCAATACTGTACCTTAATGTAACACCTGTTATTGACCTTACCTTATAAGGATACGAGTGCATCCAATCATATTACAGAACCACCAGAACCCTTGACTGTTGTGCATTTCTTTTTTGTTTGCTTTTGTAAATGCAATGAAATACAAGCTTCATAACTTAAATCTTTGACCTCTGGACCTGTTCTGTTTATAATTACCAAAAGGCAAGTATAGCCAGAAATGAATTATTACATTGAAGGTAGGCATTTCTTGCAGAATTACAAAGAGAATTTAAAAAAACGAGCATTTTGTACCTTCTTTTTTTGCGTTTGGTTCACTGTAGACCGAAGCCAAGCTGAACAGGGAGAACACTACGAAGGCTATCAGAATGAAGGCGATCTCCAGATTCGTGAACGGCAGCTCCATCGAACTCCAGTCCTGTCCGGCAGGGAAGAGAACAAGCAGCGTGAGAAAACCGTCGGCCGCGGACGTCTCCATTTTGCGCGGTGACATTTTGGCCCGGTATCGATTTTATCTGACGGGTGGAATTGGGATGGCTTTTTTTTTTTTCTCAGGCCATGTTATCGACGACAGCGGGACCATCGGGGAAGGAACGCGGTGAAGTCAGAGGCGTGCGTTTCTGCGCCGCGCGAGGACGCTCGAATGGCGCGACGCCTCGTGCGAAGTACCAGAGAATTCAATTTACACGTTTAAATAAATCAATAATACTGCTTTGGCGAGGCCGCGAGACTGTCAGGGCTCCGCGCGCGGATCTATGGAGCGAAATGAAGCGGGGCCTTCAAGGAGACACTCATGGATATGACAAAAAAACCTTCAGCACAAAGTGCACAAAGGAATTAACAAATTAATTAAATTCCTTGATTTAAAAAAAAAAAGAAGTTTGGAAAAAAAAGTTAAATTAGTTAAAGATAAATCCATAATTGTGGCTTCTGGTGTGCGTGACACCTGCAAAGACATGAACAGGTAGGCTATGAAAAGAGGGTCAGCAGAGGAGGGAGGGGGAGCGCAGGAGGGGTGGCAGAGCCTCCTGCTGCTCAGCCGGATGGCTTATTTCCACTTTAGTGGAACCATACAACCATTTGCACCATAGAATTCAAGTATGGAGGCAAGGAAATATCAGGAATACCGACACACATGCAGGCACAGATATGCTCATGCATACGCACACATATACGCATATACACACATACATACATACTCACGCACGCACACACGCAGACCTACACGCACATGCACACAAAAACCTATAAAAACACACTCATATACACATGTCCCCTTTTTATACACACATTGACAGATGCATAGAGTAATAAATACACATGCCCTCTTTATACACACATTGCCAAGAGAGCAACAGGAAGGAGGGTATTCCCTCTAATCAGTGTGAAAGTATCTGTCATGTCTGTCCACGAGCAGACCGTTTGCAGATTCACTCTCCGGTATCCATTTACATAACATTTCACACAGCATTTACATCGCACCATTTATACAGCTGGATATACACTGAAGCAATGCAGCTTAAGTACCTTGCTCAAGGGTACAACGGCAGTGTCCTGCCCAGGGATCGAATCTGCGACCTTTAGATAACATGACCAGTTCCTTACCCATTATACTACACTGCCACCCACTCCCTGCTGAAGCAAAGGGTTTCTCCTGCTAGCCTAATTTTTCTTCAGATTGAAGCTTGTTTTGAAGACATCCCTCAGTTTCATCTATTCTGGATCCAGCAGAATGAAGCACAGGATGAAGCTTTGCACAAACAGAAAATATTTGGATTGCACAAAATCGAATACCCCTCCACCAAACTCATTCTGTTAAAAAACAACAACAAACCTGGGTGCAGGACAGATTTGCAGGTACATATTTATAACAATAATTATGTATACTGTAGGTATGGCAGTAAGGTAAGGCAGTTACATGGTGATAAGTGGAACATCTGTCTGCTCTCAGCAAATATATGTGTGTGTGAGTGTGAAAATGAGCATGTGAAAGTGTGCGTGGAAAATTTAATATTGAAATAATGAATCTTCACTTTTTTCTGGAAGTGCAGTGGAGGAAGGCTAACTATGATGAGACTTGCATAATGCACGTTTTCAGGCCATCATCATAATAATAATAATATCAGCAAGATATTTTCACTCATACATCAAGGCTGATATGAAAGAATATATATTCTTTCTTATCAGCCTTGATGAAGCAGTGATAATTATTCCTTTAATGAAAAATAATAAAGCTAATTCAAGACTGATACAAGTTATTGATCTGTGATGTAATGGTGGAATATCGGAGTAACTGAATACTCTCAGCTTTGATCAGAGACATTAACCTCGTAGCTCAGAAGATCCAGAGTCTCATAAGTTTCAAAGACCAACGAGCTGTTTCACAAGGCAGGACTACTGAGTTAGCTGGAGTAAAACCAGGAACCCTCCAGAAATCTAGAATATAAACTGAAGTAAAAAGAACAGTTCCAGGGTTTTACTCAGCGCAGTTATCCAGCTAACTGACTGAGTTTGCTGGATAACTGCTTTGTGTTTTGAGGCAGTTTCCATGGTGATGTTTACCAGCTAAATCACAGAGAGTATTTGATCAATGAGGATAATTAAAGCACGTCCCTTACATACAGTGAGCTAGCCAACCGTCATTCAGAATGAATCGAGACAGGGAACTCCTATTTACCTTCATTTGAATGCCTGAACGTGCGACAGATTTCATTCTCATGTGCAGTTCTGTTCTCAAGAGTTACGGTGGCTGTGTTCGCTGCTCCCTACGACAGGAACTTTTAGAACAGCTGGTTGGCTATTTATTTACAAGTGGGTGTGTCTATCCCTCACAGGAAATTCATCATGTTTCTGCCACGATCTCAGGCTGAATTATTTGCAGAAAATGCTGCAGTTGACTTAACTAGTCTTTATGAGCGTGATTTAATGAGGCTGACACGATATGGTGCGTGTGTGTCTGTCTGTGTCTGTACGTGTATGTGTAAAGATGTGTGAGGTAGTGTGTGAGGGAGGTAGTGTGTGTGGGTGCCAGTGTGTGGGGGCATGTGACTGGGTAAGGGATGTTTTGGAGTTAGTGAGCATATAAATACTTGAATGTTGTCTCGCCTTGCTGCTTTACAGCTTATGAAGAGTTTTGTGTCTGAATGAGGGACTAAACAGCCCATACGCCAAAAGTACACCATGGGAGTTTCAGTACAATGGTAATTTCATGCTAGAAAAATAGTTTTACTTACGCGCGGTGTGCATTGTCTTTGGAACGTTTCATTTATTTAAGGTAAAACTTAAGCCACTCAACATTGTTCTGCGTTTATAAGGGGGATGTGACGGCCGCGTCGATGACAGGCGCACATTCGTGGTAACCCGCACTACACTCGGACCTACGCATCTTTCCTGTTATTTCCTATATGAATTACTTCGGCCGCGCGCAGGTAACACTCATTGACGCACATACGTAACTGCCACATAAGGACACGACACAGTTTGTTTCGTTTGACATACGCATGCTTTTATTAGCATTATGACATCATTTTTCTCTAGGTTGAGTGCACGCATCTTAGTTGACGTTGTGTACGTGTACGTGTGTGTTTACTCGTTTTTTACTTTACTTTTTATCATGACCATTCGTTTATATTTTTGTTTGTTTTTTTATTTTTTTTCCTTACCGGTCTGCCCAGCTTGCTCCCGAGCCAACTTCCTCGTTCCTCCAGCAAAGGCGGATATTAAGGAGCGTATAATATGTAGTGACAGCGACGCCAACAGAAACCTATGGGGAGCACACATTGAACTCTCACTCTCTCCAGTTCCCGTATACGCTCTATGGTGGGAGTTCTTCTCTATCCCGATGGGGCGAACTGATGGAAGGGAAAGTACTAAGTCCACGGAGAGGGGGGATTGGATGAGACAAACTCCTTGGAAAGTGCGGGGGGAATTGCGAATGTTAGTCAGAATTTTCGGGACCTATTTCTAATGTTAATTATTTGTTTGATTTTTGTATACATAAATTGCACGTAAAATAACTGAAGTGATGTAACTGAGAACAATGATGCTAATTGTGAAAGGCAATTTTAAATTTAATATTAACATGCCCCCTGTATTTTGTTTTTAGTCTTGCTGGACTTCTATAAATGTCCTCCTCTGTTGTGTCCGTTAGTTCAGCGATTATATTTGTGTTCTTTAAGCTCTGTTCTGTTAATTTACCCTCAGTCTGAGTTTGTGGTTAAGATCACTTCTCTTTGTAAATTTTGTATATAACTTCAGTACTTTTCCCCCGGGGTTTTGGTTTATGTATGTAATTGATTTCATTTTTTTGGTGGGCAAATAAAGACCCCAATTTTGCACTGGTTCCAATGATCTGCTTTTCTGCTAGCTAGGTCCATTACAAGGAATCATGGCAATGAATCAGCCAGTGACTTCAGGGCTAAAAAAAAAAGCTATCATTGAAAACACACACAACAATTTTAACTCAACGCAGAGGAAAATAATGAGGCAGGTGAGGGTTTCAACCTACATACATGCGGTAGTTGTAAAATCAAATTAAGAACAGATAACGTCCGCAATTACCTTAAGCCCCGCCTGTGTGTCAAGCTGACCAACAGCTGTTTTCATACCAGTGAAGACTGCCGGCACTCCTCCTCCATTTTTACTGCCCATTTTCACTCTCTGTTTGTTCTGTAAACTCGATTAATGGCTGTTTCTAGGGAGTGTACGCCGTAACTCAATATAGCCCCTGGACTGACAAAACAATAGGTCTTCTTCTACTCTTTTCACGACTATCCATTTCTGACCGATGTGTATTGAAACGATCTTTATATGATTTGCAGTCTTTCACAATTAAATATTTAAGACTGCAAAGTAATAACGCATTCAGTTTCATGTGAGACATATCCCCTATTATGTACAATGTACCTGTTCTGACACGAGGAATTCTTGTTTTTACTAGAAATGTGTCAGGGACGTAATCCCATTCTTTTACACAGAAGCTATATTTTTACTTGTGTCACATACAGTTTTCACAATTGACATATTCATTTTACTGGTAACATCACCATTTATTGAAGTCCATTGGGTTTGTTAGACTTTCTCAATTAAATATAACAGTAAGAATTGTTACTTCATTGTTGTGAACATACTGGTAATTACTTTGGGATGGATATCACTTGTAAAGGACATCACGACTGGTATATTATTATTAGCATGAACTGTGACATCATTAGCGAGGACGGATGTCACCTGTTGCTTCCAAGGCTGTTTATCTCACAGGAAAAATGTCAGTATGTATTAAATACATGACAATGAACTTCCTTTCACAGTGTGGATGTGCTGATGTTCAAGTCTTAACACAGGAAGTCTGTCTCACTTTCTCCTACTGTAGGCGAGGATAATGTCCCCGTTCCTCTCCCAATAATCTAACTGTGTTTTCAAGGAAGCGTTATATCAAAATTCATTGTTGTCAAAACATAGCTTTCCCTTTTGTGTGCTTGTGAAAGGACTCATTCCAACTTTTCCCCCACAGTGGCTCTCCATTGTTGTCAGGAACAATGACAGACTCACTACAGCAAGGAAAGCAGAATGATTTTTTATTTCACAGGCGACTTGCGAGGCATTTCGGTACCTGAATGCTAAGAAGCTGATTGTCCAGCATTTCAAACGATTCAAACGATGCGAAGCGGTTGATGCACAGACTCGCATTTTATTTGTCTCGTATTTTAATTTACGCCCTGTTATTTTCAATGGTTACAATAAAATATGGCCTGCTGCCAAACACATTCACATCACTAGACTAGTTCTTTGAGCCTACTTTAGTTTTTTTTTTTTTTTTTTGCCTTTATTTATTTAGTGATTCACGTTGTCACAGACATCTATGTGCACTGTCCTCCCTGCATTGCCAGTGGCTTTAACCCAGACTACCTCTCTCTGTGCTCTGTCGCCATTTTAATTAGCCTGCACCGGTGTCTGCCAGGAGTGTGCACAGCCATCCCCCCGGGGCCAGAGTGCTCACGAGGTCACTTCCTGTTTCCTCCGGGGAGATTGCCCCCGCCAGCGCCGCCCTGGGCTCACCCGTGGGGACCTGAGGCCTAGGGGCCGAGGGGCCCGGATCGTCTGTAAAGCGCTTTGAGGCACTGGTCCTTCCTGAAAAGGCTCAGACGTGAAGAGCAGCTTCCTCTCAAGCCTCCTCTCAGCGCTCGTGTAAACAAGATAAATGGATAAAAAAATAAAAAAATAAAAAAAACGACCGGACTTCGTGGCCTCCATTAAAAAAACGGCGTGGAGCAGCGGCGCGTGAACAAAGACGATCTGGGACCTTGGGCCTTGTCACGGCGTGATGGAAACACTTCCTGGACTTTGATGCAGATGAATATCACACAAGGGAATGAGATTCATGCCCCATGAATAGAATAAGATTGGCCATTTCGTCTGTCTAAATTTAGCGTGTTTGCAACAAATTTATCTCAGAACTTTTTTTTTTTGCCGGTTGAAATATATTTCTGACATTCTATAGCGTGATCAGATTATAAAATCAGAATAAATATGCATGGGACACACAACTTTAACCCCAGAAGACTGGAGGTGTATATGTTCATATTTTCAACCTGTAAATAACATATAGATTGGCAATACCACAATTAACCTATCTCTAACTATTGTATAATGGTTGTTCTGGAATATACAAGAAAACCAAGTATTTTAGAAATTACATAAATTAATGTATAAAATTGCTTATGTTGTGCATTATCACTGTTTAAAGTGTAGATTACTGACACTTTGACTGGCAAACGTCCTGTCTTAAATATTTACTTAAATTCTCAGTAATTCTGAGGGTGTTGCAGGTGAGTCATCACAGGTAAACTCACAAGACCACCTACACCTGAAAAAAGCAAAACAGCAAACTATCAGGATGTTGTCAATGCTGACAGGTTAGGCTTAATGAATCACTTGGAAGCTTAAAGGGGAATTACACTTTAAAACACATATGGGCTTATTTTATTTCTAATCTTCTTCTAATGAATGTGTCGACCTTCATTTTTCGATTAGTTATTTTGTTTTGTTAATATTTTACAATGTTTTGTTGCTTACCTTTACAAATACAGGAAGTAGACCTAGGCAGCAAATCATTGCGCGACTTCAACGCTATGCTTTTCTTCAAAGAAGAAGAAAAAACCGGAAACCGTACTACTATGTACTATGTAAAAATAAGTCCTTGTTTCTAACGTTAGACATTTAAAACGAAATCTCTGATCGAAAAATGAAGGTCGACACATTCATTAGAAGGACAATATAAACAAAATAAGCCCATGTGTGTTTGAAAGTGCAATTCCCCTTTAAGAGCAATGTGGTGGTATTCTTCTGTTGCATTTTCCTCCATGAAACTTGTCCCTGTGAAACTGCATATAATCGGCATTGTCTGTGTGTACCGTACAATACAACACAATAGACTCCTGTCAATCTCTTTACGCAAACATTCTTAGTGGGGGAGAAAAAAAAAAGAGTACACGTATGTCATGAAGGCACACAAAACCGCGATAAATGTCCATATTGTAAGTGCCAGGGCCTTCGGAGGACTCAAGGTGGGCCTATAGATGAGAAAGGAAAAACGAAAGCAAGCCTCTTTTCCCGCAGACGTCATGGTGAAAGATTGTCTTTGTCACAGGAAATGGGCCCTGACCCGCGTCTTCGCTCTGCGTTAACCTTCGCAAGGCTCCGGGTGGATCATCAGAACCACTAATGCGCGGACAGGTATTTACTACCTCCAGTAAATATATATGAAATCCCAGTAAACATAAAACAGATTCACTCGTTTTTATTCAATCGTTTCATTCAATCGTTTCAATTTTACTTTAACGTGCTTTGAACGTTAAGTATGGAAATCGCTATGTAAATAAAGTTTTATTATTTTTATAATCGTGTGTAATTGTTATTGCATGTTTAAGTTATTTTGCATACTTCACTAGTATGAACGGCAGTAGTGTGCTGTGAGGGGGCGTGGTCTTTGAAAGCCTTGGGTAGGACACGCCTCCTAAAGACAGAGTTCAAAGCCTGTCCGTCACCTGTTCCCACAGAGATTCTCATACGTTCATACTTCCTGTGTGCTGACCTGCGCAAAGTCAGGCGACACAGCGAATATACTGCAGTCCATCGCCAAGATATCACAATATATTTGGGACAATATATAAATCACGGCTGCTTTCAAATATTTAAATCATTTTTGAAAGTGTATGCAGTCTATTTCAGTTCAGCAAGACCAGGTTTCTGGTCTGAGCAGGGTAATGACTACTTTGAGCACACTGAATTTAATTTGGAAACGCTGTTGAGAACTGGCCCATTCCTGAAGTTCTCCTAGGCCCAGACGCAACCTCCCTTTCCCTCCGGTTTTTTTTCCCCCACTCCCAGAATTCCCACGGTGAGACGGTGAGGTGCGAAGTTCACGAGCCCTGTTGTCGTCAAGTGATGTCACCGCGAACAGCGCAACGAGCGCTGTTCAGCTCTGAATTAATTCTCGGTGGTTGGCCGTGTAAAACCGCACGTGGGTTTCCTCCGGGTACTTTGGTTTCCTCCCGGAATCCAAAGACATGCAGGCTGGGCTACTTGGTGTGGGGGTGGTTTGGGGGGGGGGGGTGTGAGGTCATAACAGGGCGTTTCTGTAAAAGAGTTTGTGTGCTCAGTCAACCTGACCTGTATAAATAAAGGTTAATAAATAATAAAGTTAAACCGATAAGGCTATTTGTCCTGGGAAAAGTAATGTGAGTATTTGAGTCACAGCTCTCTCGGGCTTCACATCTAGCCAAGATCAGTTCAGCACTTAACGGGATGACATATTCCAGAAAGAGTTTGAAAAGTGTAATTAGATGTTGTGCTGATACCCTACAAACACTTCCCCTAATGAAGCGATGTGAATGTAGATACCAACCAAATGTCTGGAGAAAAGGTCAGGCCGTCTGTTATGTGAAATGACTTTGCTCAGGGCGAAGTGAATGGAGCCATCACTTGCTGACAGTTCACACAGTGATCACAAAATGACTCCCGACAAGCCAGCCTAAATTCTGCGGGGTTGCTGCTTTCAAAACAACATGAAATGGAGTGTATTAGGAAGTTTGAATGACTAACACTCGATGACACACCTCAGTTCTAACTATAACCCTCAGCTGTCAGGATGCAGGGAAGCACAGCAGTTGTGGGTATAGAGTGTTACAAACTCTTCATTAGGATGTTCTTTGGACAACAGATGGAGTTCATCTAGGGTTGTATTGAAAGTGTACAGTGTATTTGATTTCAGACTGCTGGTATTTAGTTCTATTCAGTGTCATTACAAATCTCTTGTGTCTCAAATACCTCGGTTTTTTAATATTTTGTACACATTTAAAGTTCTCATACACTATCAGGATTTCGTACATAAACAACCAATAATTTTGGTTCAAAGCCCCATGTGACTGAACTGTAATACATGTGTTACAAATATCTTAAGGGGGAAAAAAATAAAATAAGTAGTTTTCTTTTGGTGCATCTGCAAAGTTCAATTTTTGAATGTCTTAGGTCTCAGTCTCTCCCTAAAAGGGTAAATATAACATATATTACTTCCTTATCCCCAATTGCTAAATGTTCAATGCAGCAAACCAGAAGGCTTTGCTCCATTTCATTCCCCTGTTGATCCACCTCAGGACGTTTATTTATTTATTTTTATTTCTGACGGCTTAGCAGGATTGATCAGGCTACCGGTCGAGAACGACAGTGTCTGTGTACACATTTGTTGACCGCTATAACGCAATATAACGCAGTCCAAATACTCCCAGACAACACACAGCACAAACCATTCATTGAAACGTCTTTTAAAAACGCATACTCTTTCTCTATCTGCAGAAGCAGGTAAAAATCACTGTACGTACCTGTTCAGAAAAAAGGTGAGGTGGTTCATCTATATCCGATTGAAAGTCAATGGCTCGTTCCCAGTCCACTGACAGAGGTATAAAGACAGGTGTCGGGTTAATAGCAAATTTCTAGAAGTGAATAAAGGAGTGAACATGCGTAATTTTTAATTTTTTCACCGTAAATTGAGCAGCGGCAAAGTCCATGAACAGTAAGTTGCGTGTTTGCAAGGAATAAATAAAGCGAGTGGTGTGACGTCGTAGCGGTGTGCTCAGGCAGGGCGCGTGTTGAGTAAAGTTCAGCAGGTGGCCAGCGAGTGGTTGACGTGTCCGGGCCGGAGAGCTGCAGTGCGCCCTCTGTTGGCTATTGTGAGCAACGGCGGGGCTCGGCACGCGGAGTGTAACGCCCAGCTAGATAAATACTCAGCCGTTAAAAAAGGGTCATGAGCTGTTTATTGCCAATGAGAAAGCTATGTAAACATACAGGTTATTGTACTCATGGTGATGGGAGATTTATAGCGGGATGGCCACGTCTGGCCTTCTCCACTCTCAAAAATCAGAGAATCATCTTCTTGGTCTGATCACACGTTGATTGATTTTTTCACACCTCAGTTCCACAGCAGCTAAGGCAGCGATTGCTGCGAATTCTCGTTTAAACCGACAAACATGAAGACGCCTACAGCCCTTATATCAAAAAAAAAAGCTGAGAAGAAGAGACAGCACTGTACACTGTAATGTCTCACTGTGATCCAGTCTTTCCCCGAGAAGCACTTCGCAATCGATCAATGGCGTGCAGGTTTGTCAAGTGTTGCCGGACAGCCATTATTAATTAAAGAGCCATCCTTTTGACTTAAGAGGTAACATCTGTGAGCTGGCCGGGCGCACGTAGGCCAGGAGACAGCAGGCGTGCTGACGCCCTGCCAGCAACTCTACAGCCTGACAGGAGCCATAAAACACAACGCTTTCATATCCAGCAGGCATTGCGGCGTCTGCCTGGACTGGATTATCCGGCGTGTCAGACTATGAGCAGCTCCTGATCGGGCTTCCCACTTCTGTCTTCTCTTCTTTCTGAGAGAGAGAGAGTGAGAGAGAGCGAGAGAGAGAGAGAGAGATTTGAAATTTAAAAAACCCTTTTATTGGGACATTGCTCAACCACAGAAATGACTGTACTTCAAAATAAAAATAATAGACAAGGAACATAAAGAGAAAAACAATCAAAAAACTAACCACAGGCAGAAAAGAGAGAATAGAGAAGAGAGAGAGAGAGAGAGAGAGAGAGAGAGAATGGCAGTGAAAGAGCTGAGTTATGAAAAGAGTCCCCTCAGCTGGTAATGATGCTGATTAACCCAAATAACACTTACCGAGAAGTCATAGGAAACCAAGTTATGGCACAGACCAAAAGCTATATTTGGATGATATTTATATTTGGTGACCAAAACAAACTAGCTTGCTATCGGACACTAAAAAGAGACCACAAATTAGCTGAGTGTGTGAGAAAGTGCATGTGTTGTGTGTGTGTGTGCATGTGTGTGCGTGTGTGTGTACGTATCAATGGACTTTTCCATCTTCTTTGCAACGCAAAGAGACATACTTGTCCACACGCTAATCTAAGGGAACAGAAAGACACTGCCCTTAGATTCAAGATTGAATTTTCTTACCCATCCTTTCTCATTCTCTTAATATTATGCACTGTATTCTATGTGACTGGACAGAACATGTGAAGAAGAAAACAAATCACTTAACAGTTTTAAGTGCATTTAAAAAATCCGTTGAACACATTTCATTTGATGTGATGTTCTAACTAAATTAATTTACATTAGGTTCATTATTATTCCCACCATAGTGAACCTACCAGACCTGGGTCAAATACGTATTTGTTTTGAATTCAAATACTTTTCTGTGTTCTGTTGATCTTGCCTGGTGTAACTGAGCCTTCCAATATGACCAGAAGGTGGGGTTTGCACTTTTTGAGAGTATTTCATTGGTTCCAATACACCAGACAAGATCAGTAAAGTGTAGAAGAGTATTTGAATCCAAAACAAATAGGTATTTGACCCAGGTCTGGAACCTACCTTGGATCTCCATATATGTTTCCTTCAACATGCCAGCCAGTGTGAACAAGCTGAACATCACAAGAGAGAACAGGACAGTGATGCCCTCCATCTCTGTAAATGGGGAAGCCATCTGTCAATCATCCTGAGAAGAAAATGAACACAGATATCATCTTTCTGTAATTCATATGATGGCTACTCGATCTTGTAGAAATTTTGCCTCTATTTTTTAAATGTTTTGCGAAACATTTTGAGCTGCTTTGAGCTCTTTGTATGACAGATATTGCTCAAATTAAAAATGTATACACTATATACACTATAATTAAATAATGTAAAAAAATTAAAAAAATTAAAAAACTCCAGAAAATGAGCACTGGAACAAAAAAAAATTCAAACCCTGCCCATAAGCTTTTAATGAAATGCATTCCTTATTTACCACAGTGTTTTATTACCAAAAACCCACTGAAATGACTGCATTAGTGTTTACATGAGCAGGGACCACCTGTATGCTATTAGAGTTAAAAGCATTTTGCTGTGTAGTGGTACGCATGCATCGTACGCAAACAGAATTAATTGTGACAAATACAAAAAGGTTTGTGATATGGCATATTGATGGCTGGGTAGCTGCTTATGTTTGATTGTTTTCTTGCTCAACATGTAGGGAGTCTAATAGAAATACAAGAAAGCAGTCAGTTAACATATCAATATTTTTCAGTATGGCATACCTAGAAATGTAAGGACGATGTTAGGGCCAAGTTAGGGCTGTTCAGAACCATGAACCATACATTTTTAAGACTACTAGGAGATAATTTCGTATATCACTCATATCAGAACATAAACTGAACTGACGAGACTGAAAGAAACTGCACTGTTCCATTTGAACTCGGTTATATTTCAGCCCTTTCATTGTTATTAATAAAGCTTGAGAGGGCTTGCTCTTTACGGCTTATCTGGCAATGGAGCAAACCCCGGCTCTTGAGCCAGCATTGACCGCACATAATGAAATCAGCCGAGTCAGTACACGCTTCAGAACGACAGCCGTATTTTGACACATTTCGTGGCCGTGCCGGTGAAAAGCAAAAGCGGGAGGATGCTGTTTGGATTGATCTGAGTTAAGAGATCTACGGCCTTCCTGTCTAAATGGATCTCCACCGGTCTCTGTAGAAATTCACTCGGGCAACCCGGTACGGTGAAAATGTTTTATGGCATGGTATTTCTATTATTTTGGTATTCCACCCATAAGAATGGTATTATGGCTGGTGAATCATTCGATGACATCTGTTTCCTTGAGTGCACTCATAGTTTCTGAGTCGAAAGAGATTGTATTCTGACAACAATTCTATTGCATTTTCTCCAAAAATGCATGTACAGTATTAACAAAAAACAGACCACACTTTGGTGCAAAACAACTTGTGAAAAGACTGATTGATGAACTAACAATAGCTACCAGGGCTATACTTGTGGCATTGCCAGTGGGCATCCAGTGGAGAGCTGTAAGTTTGTGTTGATGTCTAGCAATAGTACAACTGTGCATACAGAATGCACACGCTTTCTACACTTCATTAATTAATCAGTTTGAATTACAAACATAAAAAAAAGACAGAAAAGAGAGACGATATGTATGATAGCTATGCCACTCACCGATATTATCAACCAGCTCCAGGGGGGGGATCTTAAATCCACAATCCTCAGAGAAAGAGAGACTCGTTTGAGGCTGAGGAGCAGGACTGTCCCTACCTGTGTGCTGGTCATAGGTGAACGAAATATGACTCTGTGGAGAGGTAACCAAACCTGTGTGAAACAACAAAGACCAGGTTATGTTGCAACAGGGAACCGAGAAGCGAACAAACCAAGCGGATATTTTGACTTTTGAGGCTATTTCACCAGTTTATTTTGGTTGTTGTAGGTTTATTTGGCCTTTTTTTGTTGTTGTTCTTGTTGGGAATTAGTATAAGATTGAAGTGCAATGCCTCACAATAGCATTCAGTTGTTTTTTTCAACAACAAACACAAAGGATGAGAGGGGTATAGGCCAGAGGTTAGAGGATGCGTGTGTATATGCTTAGTTAGTCTGGCTTTGTGAACAGAGCAAATATCGAGGATTGCATTCAAAAGGATTATATAACCTGCGTTTTCCCTCTGGAAAAAAAAAAAAACATCTAGTCAGCGGGCATGTCTGAGCATCTGCTCCACTTTAACACCCGTGAAGCTGAGAAAAGGTGTATTAAATTGTAATGAGAGAGAGTGTATCGTGTTGCCTGCTTCATATCATAGGCTGCTCCTGTTTTGCATGTCACGCTGCACTGTAGTCTGATGCACTGAGACAGTAGGAGATTTCGCAGTGAATTGTATGTTAAAATCAGCATAGCATCATTTTTTAAAGGATTTTATGAGTTTTGCAGTTATGTCATCACTCAATTTGGACAAATCTGAAAACAACTTGTTTTTTGAAGAACACGCGTCATAAAATTGTGTGATGGACTAAACTTGCCAGTATCACAAATTATTGGCATTTCATGATTAATTAATAATACAAAAAAGGGGATTTGAATATTTTCAATATGAATGGAAATTTTGTTGCTGGGATGGGCTCCAGCACCCCCCTCCCTGCCACCCCCCCAACCCGATCCTGACCAGAAATAAGCGATTTAGATAATGGATGGATGGATGGATGGATGGATGGATATAAAAGTTGTCTTAAAAACAGTTTTGTTTTTTTAAATGAAACAATCTATAAATGTAATATCCCATGCCTACAGTCAGTCCCATAAAATGCTTGTTTTGTTACATATAATTGGTTGTAGATCTTTCAAGAAATTACTTTCAAGTAGTAGAGTCAACAAACAGAAATTAGTATGGCACTTAGAAGCTGAGACAGAAAGTCAACATTCCGATTGCATGTCATGTAATGTTGGATCCTAGCTGGCCTAAATGACCCCATTAATAAACCAATAAAGGTTTCTGTAATGCCCCCTAACATGACTGTTGTAGTCTGTATCTCCCGGTCACTTGTCTCCCCAGTACTGTCTCTGTGTCTGTGTTCCCTGAGCTGCTTCACTCCCCTGTATTTGTGTTTGTTGGACTTACATGTATCTGCCTGCCTGTGTTTTTGACCTGCTTGTGTTTGTTTCCGACTTGTGTTTGTTTCAGACCGTATGTACCTGCCTGTGTTTTTGACCTGTTTGTGTTTCTTACTTTGTTTCCGCTTGTGTGTTTTTGTGCGTTTCTGCCGTTTGTTTTCCGTACTGGTGTAGTTCTGTTTTTGTATTTTTTTAGGTTTCGTTTTATGCCCTTTGTGGCTCTTTGTTTGTTCTGCTTTTTTTATTTTTTTAGTAAAGTCCTGTTGTATCAACTTTTTGAGTTCCATGTTTTTTCCCACTCTGCACCTGGGTCCCACCCCCCGTACCGTGACAATGACAATAATGCATAATGATGTGCCTCATTTGCATCACAGACACAATGAGGTGATGGGAAAGCCATCTGTCAATCATCGCGAAAAGAGGAACACATGTTTCTGTAATACCATACGATTTGAGCTTGCAGATACGTTGCACTTATTTGGTCAAATGTATTGTCTTTTTAATATGAATGGTAAAAACACGATATCCATATTTCTGTTCTCGCAATGATTGACAGATTGTTTCCCCATTTACATCGCTGTATTCGTGATGTAAATGAAAAGCCATCATTATGTGTTACTGCTTGGGGCATTATAGAAATCTTTATTGTTTTTTTCACGGGAGTCTGGTTAGGATCTAACATTACATGACAATACATCACTGATACAGCCAGCAACCATTCACCGCTTCTTAAACTCACAGCAGGAAATGAGCCCTATAAAATATTATATTTTCTGTGGTGGATGATCTCCTGGCTATATTCAGGAATTAAATATCTATGGTGTTTCATTTTAATACATGGCACTAGGCAATCCCAGAGAAAATCCACAACTTGTCAAACTGACTCTACATCATTTTCACCTAATCTATTTTAAAATAGATTGTGCCTGCATAAGACAGAATGAGAGACTGTGACACATTGTCTCCTTAAGGTGACATCCTAGCTCACAGCACTCAGTAGCACATCATGTTTACTGAAAGATAGAAGTATTAACTGACAAAAGTTGTTTCACTTGCAAAGAAAAAACAAAACAAAAAACCCAAAGAATGTGGCAGTCTGTCCTCCTTTTCTTCAGTTTCCCAAAATGTCTTTTATTTAACAAGAGTCGATTACTGAAAGCCTTTTTTCTCCCCAGTGTGTTTTAAATGGCAATACAGGGTGGGAATGTGTACCAGTGTAGTCATGGATACCACCGAGGGAGGGCATTTGATTGAAGTTCAACATAAATTATTCATATTATGTTGAAAAAATGAAATGAATTGATCATGTCATGTTGAAACATGAAATAACTCTATAAATAATGAAATGATGGTATAAATGAAAAAATGAATATTTATTTCATTATTTAATTATTTATGTAGTTACTTATTTTCCCGTTTCATTATTTATTTCAACATTTAATTGCACATTTATTTATATAGCAACAGTATATGCATTTCATTGATGGGATTTTGGAAGGTTTCGTCCTCCAGTGGCTCTCAATCTTTGGGTCAGAACTCAAAGGCTGGTTGTTGGGGGGTTGAGGTGGGTCTCAAAACACCATTGAAAAAAAAGGTGTACTATACATATATCAATTCACAGTGACATTGACACTAGGGCTCAAAAATGTTGTGACTACTTGATCCACTTCTCCGTTTACAGTACCATTTATACGCATCTGTTTCCATGTATGCTTAATTAAATTTATGTGGCATGAAAAAAAAAGTGTGCACAAGTTTAGGCACCCATCCAGTTGATCCATTATTTTAATTTTTTTGTTTAAAAAAGGTTTCAAACACCGTTACAAAATGACAGCTATGGGGAACTGCTGAAATCAAGGCGAGATCCAAAAGACTTGAGAGAAATCTCTGACGGAACTGCTTGTGGACTGGATCAGGTGCGCAAAGCGAAACCCCCACATATCACCGCAAAACGCCCGCAGAGACGTTTAGCGACACTGGAGTAGTGGTGTCGCGCGCGGTCCGCCCGCCGCGCCTCGTTACCTACCCCAAAATTTATCCGCCCCGGAAGAGCTGTCAAACCATTCCCGCGATCTCCTCGCGAAAAGTCAATGTCTGAAGTGTGGAACACAAACCATTAGATAAGCCAGAGTCTATTTGGGACAAAGTGCTGTGTACTGATAAAGCAAAAATATTGAACTGTGGCCTCAGCCACTGGAGATACATTTGGAGAAAAAAAAACAGGGGAAGCATTTGAGGAAAAGAACACCTTGCCAACCGTTAAACACAGGAGCGGTGGATCTGTTTGTGATTTGTGGACTACAGCAGACAGTGGCACAGGAAATATTATTTTTGGGTGGAAAAAAGAACGGATTAGATTGAATATCAACAAATCCCAGAAGCTAATGCCTCAGAATCAATGAACAAAATCGAAGAAGAGGTCATTTCAACAAGGGACGACATAGCTCAGGACATAAGAACGATTGTCTGGCAGTCGGAGGGTTGCCGGTTCGATCCCCGCCCTGGGCGTGTCGAAGTGTCCCTGAGCAAGACACCTAACCCCTAACTGCTCTGGTGAGTGAGAGGCATCAATTGTAAAGTGCTTTGGATAAAAGCGCTATATAAATGCAGTCCATTTACCATTTACAATGACAATGATCCAAAACACCTCAAAATCAACCATGAATGACTTAAAGGAACAAATGATTATAGTTTTGGATTGGCCTCCGCAGTTCCCAGACTTGAACCTCATTGATGTATGATTTACATGTGATGTTGAGTGTTTATTCAACTCTTAACAGTGGTAGGCCTAATTCATCTCTTAACAGATAACATAACGTGGGACCAAAATCTTATCTGTTAAGAGTTGAATTGACGCTCAACATTTTACTACTGTGCAGTGCACACAAGAAGGTATAAGAATATCTCAGAACTACGGGGCTTCCACAAGAAAGAGTGGGGGGATATCCAGAAGCAAGAATTACACTTGTAGACTGTTATCTAGCTACAATAAATGTTTATAAGCTGTGTTTTCTGCCAAGGGACAGTTCCTGACAAGGTGCCCAAACTTTTGCACATGCCACATTATTTTTTTCTCTCTCAGCCTGTTCAATTCTGCAAATAAAATGTAATTATGCATTAAAAATTTTAGAAATATGTCCCTTTTAAAGTTTGTTCTCTGCAGATGTTGTGTTAACCTTTTTTCACTTAAAAATCAATAAAATATGGAGTCTGACCTGGGGTGTCCATACTTTTGCATACTACTGTACAACTACATACCTATTAATAAAATTTAGCAACTTTGACAAAATGACAATTATGGTATTGCGTCTGTAGAAAACTGTATTTTAAGGGATTAAAACGGACATAAAGTGGACATGTATACAAAGAACTTATTTTTTTTTACTTATTTTTTTTTTAAAGAACAACTTCACAACTGTACCGTGATTTTTGTTCCCTCATTTCACAATCAGTGATTAGATCATTAAGTCTGATCGGATTTCCAGTGTTCCAGGAAAATAATCTTAAAATTGTGAATGACCTATGTGGCAATACCAGCACACTTCTAATACAACTGGCCAAGAGCTGCAAAAAACTGCTTCACGTCCGCCTTCCTAACTTCGCGTCGGCACCATTAATTCAACAGCATTTTGCCTCTGCAATTGATTATTCCCGTCTTAGATCTCTGCCTCCGAGCCTCGCGCCCAACTCTCCTGAATGACATCATTTGAGTGGAACAGATTGAGCAGTGGTCGAACGCGGCTGGAGACGGAGGGGACGGCGAGGATGCTACCGCATTTTACAGCGGAGTTAGAAGAAAGGCGTGTTTTGAGCTGCTGTGATTATTTTTGCTGGATAAATCAAACGTATACGGAGATGCCAGGCGTGCGGAATGCAATTTACCTTCGCACCACCACGCTTTAATGTCCCAAATGGTAAGTAACGCTTTCGTGCCTGTATCGTGTTCTATCACGCTCCGATGTTGCTATGGACCCCCTTACCGTAGCAACGAAAATTGTTATTAGTTTCGACGTGGCATTGCATCTGAGCGTTATATAGCTATCCATCCATAGATTCCGTTGCGTAAATGGAAGTAGATCTGGAATTAATCGCGTCCACATACCCGCTCAACAACTTTAATTTAACTAAGACAGCAGGCATTTCTTGGTGAAACACTTGCAATATGTAACGTTGCCTATTTTCTTTAACAAATATATTGCAACTGTGCGTGTTGATTGCTCTAATAGTGTAGCAAGTTAAGCTTGTAGTCGGCATATTGCGAAAATGCGTCGCAAAATAGGCTATCGACCGGCTACAGCCAATTGCCAATTAAGGTTAGTTGGGTGTGCTCAATTAACTTGTTTGAGGAGTTGCAATGGACGGTGCAATAATCGGATATCGAGCTGGCATTCATTTTTATTTTTATTTAATACAAACATTTTCTGATATGATTATGGTGCGTGTCTGAGTATGAACGTCATATAACACTGTCTAGGTCATGTAGTCTGCTGCCAAAAGGACCCTTTCTGAATAGCCTAGTTTCTGAAAGAAAATAGAATAGAATCTGTCAGGTCGAGGTTTGACAGGAATGTAGCCTGCTTGCTTTTAGTACGATGCATTTGTGGCGTAAAAAACTGAACCCTTGAACTTGGCTTAAACGCCCAGTCACTGTTGCTGGGGGCAGTTTAACATGATGAAGATGTTTCTCATCGGCACAGACTGGGAAGCCTGTCAGCACTGAGGCCACATTGGACGGTACAAACAAACAACAAAAAAAACATTTAGCAAGTCCTAGTGGGAAAACCTGCTTGAAGCCCAGCCCTCAGTCACCGGAAACTGGGCAGAAAATGATTCGCATTCCAGCCGATTTAGGCGCGCGCCCAAAATCACGCTGTGCCCAGCGAGACTCTGGACTCCCGACTCAAATGTAAAATGTATGATTAGTCTGAACGACTGGTGTCTGCAACTGCAATTCCCAACTGCAATGTTGCCCCCCCCCACGGGGATGTACCAACACTTTACCAGGAGTAATGGTGGGGGGAAAAAATGACATGCTACTACTGTGCAAAGCTGGTAATTACCAATCCAGAACGAAGCAACTGAAAATGACACCAAAGACGCACCCACCAAGTACTGACTTCGGGGTTTAGTTGCATGCATTCGAATTTCAGCACTTTTCAGTGTTTCCTGAAATGTATAACCTGACGATATAGCAATACTAAGTCCAGCCAGTTGCTTTCAACAATATAAGTTTATTTATGTAAAAATGTTATATTGATGTAAAGATGATTTTTAATTTGTGAAATTCCTGGTGCAAAGGAGGAGGGGTTCTCATGGCTCTATCTGCATGAATTGCAGCTGGCTTATATTTGAATGAAATTAATGCAGTATAAGGATTAACACCTCTGTAGAAGCAATAGCACGGCTATATATATATATATATATATATATGTATATAATTTTTTTTTCTTTTTGGGGTGTAGGGGTGAGGGGGGTGGGAGTGGTTTCAGTATCTTTAATTTATTTCTGCTATTTCATACTGATGTGTTGCATCCTAAAGCCGTATTTTTACATTCCTCATGTTTAAAAAACACATTTCGAATTTCATTGTCATTTTTTTTCTCCAGAGGCTGTAAAAAAATGGTTTGTGTATGGTGAGTTTTAAAATGGGGTGATATTTGTGATGTGTGCTCTAGTACCACATTGCAATCCAACTCATCTGGGCAACTGTGTAGTGCAGTGGTTAGAGAACTGGACTCATAGTCTAGAGGTTGCAGGTTCGATTCCTCGGGGGCCCACTGGCGATGTATCCTTGAGCAATGAGCGATTACTCCTTCAGAATGCCGATGAACCTGACCTGAATTGCTTCAGTAAATGTATATCCAGCTGTATAAATGAATACTGTGTAATAATGCAAAAGCTGCAATTTGCTCTGGATAAGGGCGTCTGCTAAAGTGCCTGTAATTTTCTCAGGAATTCCTCTCGGGGGGGGGGCTGCCTGCCAACATGTTCAGAAATGATTTTTCGATCACCTCTGAACCTCCACTTATTAAATGGATGGTACATGGACTGCATTTATGTAGCGCTTTTATCCAGAGCGCTTTACAATTGATGCCTCTCATTCACCCATTCACACACACACACACACACACACACACTCACACACCAATGGTGAAAGGCTGCCATACAAGGTACCAATCAGCTCGTTGGGAGCAATTAGGGGTTAGGTGTCTTGCTCAGGGACACTTCGACATGCCCAGGGTCGGGAGATCGAACCGGCAACCCCCCGACTGCCAGACAACTGCTTTTACCTCCTGAGCTATGTCGCCCCCTTACCCGGGCGACATAGGGCGAATCTGGAGCTAGAAAATAACATTCATGAGAATTTCTCTCGATGTTAACGGCACCGTGCACCAGCTCATCTTATTCGCTGTCAACGAGGTATTTCGCTGAAAGACGTGTGACGTGTGACGCGTATCGAGGCTGTGGTACTTTACATGCCCGCGATTTTCTTAGTTCTGTCAGAACCAGTTCAGCCTACTAACAAAAATGTGTTTGTTTCTCGGCCGTGTCGATGCCCAGTAGTTAAAACACCCACAGAAGAGTAAAGTGTCACTCGTACAAGGCAAAATTAAACATGATTTCTTTGTATATTTCTAGTCGTTTCCATGGTTTTGCTTCAGGTTTAGAAGCTGTTGATGGATGCCTGCTGGGCCTCTTTCTCCCTGTGTATTTTTTTGTAATGTTTTTTTTTGCGGGAGCAGAACATTTTAACCTGTTGGTTCCATCTACTTTTCTTCTGAAAAAAGTGTTGAGGAACGAGTTGGATCTTGTTTTTCCATGAAATAACTAAAAGAAACATGAAAAGTCTTGAGGATGGTGCAGTCTACACCTTCATCTACTTTTAAAGGATTCATCAGGAAATCTGGACAGACTGGAGGAGGCTACATTTTGGAAGACATACTATTCAAACAGTTCCCAGAGGCCGCTTTTTTCACTTGCAGATTTGGCACTAGAAAAAAAATGGAGAAAATCAAAAGGTGCACATCTTTTCAGAAAAGCGGACATCTCAGAAGCCCCTGCCAAAAGCCGCCCCCCCCCCCAAAAAAATGGTGCTCTGAAGGCTCAGTTATAGTGTTATGAGGCTATGGCCCGGGCTTCGCGCTGATGGGGTGCAGCTGGCCCCCTGTCCCGGACAGATTTAAGGATCCCTCTGGCTCCCAGGCCGCTGGCTTACACGAGAGCTGCGAGTTCAAATCCGCCCGGTGCCGGGACGGCACAGCGCCATCTCCAGGGCTGGCATTGGCAGTTTTCCGAATTTTACATACCCTACTAAGATTCCTTTTAATACTTTTTTTTTTTTTTTGGTGTAGTAACACTCTCTCCGGGAGCTGGTGCTGAATCTTAAGCCTTCTCTCTGACGTGTACGGGTCCACCTTCTGGCGCGAAAGATCCAGTTGTGATTATTTTCTTGTTGTCTTAAACAGGGAACGATGTAGAAAAAAAAGAGAGGAAAAAAACAGCCAAAGCCAAAACGTGCATTTAAAGGAGTGACTCTGATCTTGTGGCAATAAAGAAGCATAACAATTTTTTTTTTTTTAAAGACGATGTTCCTGGCTAACACAACAAAAGCATCTAAAAATAATCTGCATGCTTACGTCAGTTTTTTTTTTCACAGAGCAAACCGTAGGAAGCTCTGTTACATGACACGCTGATTCAGATAATATCATATCAACAACAGGAGATATCCTTATAAAGGGTTTCACAGTATATCCAGTAATTCTGTGCCAGAATGACATTTAAAAACCTGCTCTGTCTAAGTCTGTAAATTGACAAGCTACATACGTATTTCAGGGTAAAAAAAAGGAATCCTCCTCAAATTTAATGACTGCTGAAATATCTCCAACCAAGCAACCCAAGCTATTTTTACAAACATCAGTCACATAATTTTTATTTGAAAAAAGTCATTTGGAAATAACCTTATGGAAATTAAATATGCTGCAATGTATTGAAAATGTATTAACTTTTTTGAAAATATGCATTGCAAAATCTGAAGATGATAATAATGTGTATAATTTTAAATTATATTGTGAATTGTTGGAATATTCCTAGTTGTATATTTTATTTTTTACATATTATCTATATTTAAATTCTGTAAGGGTTTTGAATAAATAGAAAATAATAATTTGACAAACAATGTTCCTGTACAAACAATCAGGTGAATTGAAATTTAAAGGTGTGGTATGCAAGTTTGCTTTAGAACTTTTGTTCATATTTGGTTAAATTTCCTTCTCGTCCCAACGGATATCAATTAATTAAAAGCTCTAAGAAAAAAATCTATTCTCTCCGACTTTCCTTGGCTCTGAAATGAGGCACTCCACACATTTTTCTTTTCAAAATCTAGCTTCCTGTTGCTCGTTTCTCCAAACTTACGTACTGCGCCTTTAAGTTTAAGATCCCAAAAACTTAACATTTTGAACGTTGACTGGAATGAGACAAAGGGATCTTACAGGGAATGTTAAAAACACGTGTACAAAACACTTGTGCACTGACTGAAATTGGGCAACCTTTTTTGTTCCCCTAACCACACAATTACAGCCATTAACAGGCTGAAGTCCACTGAGAACTCCTCTGGGTAGGCTGTGGAACAGAACAATTGCACTGAAATATTCTTCACCGTGCTATAAATAAAATTAAAGGTGTACTATGCAGGTTTTTTGCGGCCCTTCTAGACTCTGTGTTTATGTCTTCCTTCGTTCTCAACCCCACCCCCACCTTAGTTGAGGAGGCACCCTCGAGAGCTACAAGCAAAATGTCAAGCGAAGAGGTGAGGTGGTCAGAGATATTGTTGGTAACAGTAATAAGGCAGTGCTATAATGATCTTCTACACTGAGTGCACCCCTTAATGTACGAGAACATCGTATGGTCCTCCATAGTGCAGCTATTGTGTGTGTTTCCTCGTATTTAGCTATTATGGACATTATTTAGAGCTGGGATGTAAACATGGAATCCTTTGTGGAATAAGTAACATTAGCAGGTCATAGGTTAATTATTGCTAGTTAATTCACTTGTCAAGTGAATTACTTTTTCACAAAGTTATTCGTATCCTATATAAATGTTAGTCTATTTTCTCAAATACAACTTAATATGTACATGTTCACGGCTATGAATAACCGGTACTTATGCAAATTGTAGCAACCTTATCGGACATGTGTTCTGTAGTTGTCCTTGCAGCAGCTAACAAGCAACAAGCACAGTGCCACACCCAGAAACATCCCTTACACATTTTAGAATAACAAATACAGGTCAAAGGCGCAGGAATTTGGTGAAACTTAGTAAATACATAGATATGCATTTATGATTTTATAATATTTTCAAGTTTTAAAAAATCCTGCATAGTTTGCCTTTAAATAAAATACATCTGTCGCTTTACAGAACCGCCAAGACAGATTTAGCCTTCATTCTCATCAACACCTCCAACACCCCATGTTATCAACTGTAAGGTTGACATTGGCTTATTCACACAATATTCCTCAATTTGCAGACCTACAGCAACTCAGCTACCGAAAAACCCGCTTAGCTGGGTCCACTGAAGCCAATGCTGGTGCACACTGCACGTGTAGCCTGAAGAACTGCAGTTGGACTGTAGCTGGGCAGATGCTGTCATATCTTTACTGGAGAATCTGAGGGTATAATCCTGTCCCGGGCTCAATGGCCCAATGGCAGTGCCCCATCCGGAATCAAACCTGCAACCTCTCATTTTTATAATTCCAGATTCTAAACTGCCAGTTTGTGTAGTATTGTGTAGTACACGGGTGACACAAGCAGGTGTGCTGATTAGATGTCCCAAGGCAGAGCAGATGTGTTCAGCTAGCTAGCTGCTGGATCTGAAGGACTGTGCCTATGGATGCAGCTAGCCCATGGATGCAGCTGGTCTGTGGATGTGGCTGGTCCATGGATGCAGCTGGTCTGTGGATGCAGCTCACCCATGGATGCAGCTGGCCCATGGATGCAGTTAGTTCATGGATGCAGCTGGTCCATGGATGCTGCTGGTCCATGGTTGCAGCTGGTCTATGGATGCTACTGGGTCATGGATGCCACTGGGCCTTGGATGCAGTTAGCCCATGAATGCAGCTTAATTGTGTTCCCATGGTGATTTCGATCCCATGTAATATTGCCTCTGAAAGAACTCAGGAGATGGGGTGACACGGCTTTGCTTAAGTGGTTCCCCGTCCCTGGTCCTGGTGAGGTGCAGGGTCTGCCACATTTTGTTTTCCCCTTTTAAGGTGTAAAATCACAAACGTGATGAGAATGTTCTTAACTGCACATAGGAATGCTGATGCGACAATCACTACTGGTTATTTGAAAGCAAGGGAGTTCTAGAACCCTGACTCAGAATTTTGAAAACCTTCCAGAAAAAAAATCTACTCTCCAGAGGGGTTGAATAATCAAGTAGTTCAGACCCAAGGAACCAGGCTAGGTGAGATCAATAATATCAACTGCTTTAACCGATCAATTCAGTGCTGGTTACCTGCTGGAATCAGCTGGTCCTTTCCCATCTCCAAGGTCGGTTTGGTACGGAATTTCGTTTCAGTATTAAGCTGAATCTTTCAGACTGTAGTATTTGTTCAAAGACATAAAATCTGCATGTGGTGTATCTCTTAATGAGAAGTGTCGCGGTGGGTTTGCCGTCATTAGATTGGCTCTAAGGGGTCAGGCACTTAAAAGTGTTATGCGCTCTGAAACTTGGGAAACTGCAAAAAAAAGAGAGAGAGAGAAAAAAACTTATTAATTTGCATATAAAATGCTTGCAATTGTAATATCTTGTAATTGGTTTTTTTTGTGGGGACAGGGCATTACAGGGCAAAAGTATCGCCTACTCATGTTACACTTAATGGTGCCCACAGCAAATTGCTTTAAGTGGGAAACTATCACCTTATATCACAAGCTTGTCTCTTCTGACATCCATTAGACCTCCTCTAGTAGCTTTGCAAAGCCTGTAAGTGGACCAATTCCACTCCAGATTTTTCTACATAAGCTCCTTTAATATACAACAGAACAACATCAGGAGTTGCTTGGGTTGATTCGCACAGTATACCATGCATTAATAGTGTTCTATAAGAAGTTCCCAGCATGATTTTGGGTGTAGAAGTGTTTTGTTTTGAACTCCCTAGGCTACCGACAGCTTAGTCTCAGTGGATTTCTCTCTCTCTCTATCTCTCCCTCTCTCTCATTCTCTCTTTCTCTCGCTCACTCATGTGACTAAAGTATCCCCACACTTTTGTGTCCATGGCCTAAGTTGGCTGCTGTTTGATGCTGTCTGCATAGACTGCCTCCATGATGGGAGAGATGCCTACTTGTTGAATTATTGCTTGTATTATTTGCGTAGACTACTTTGCTGCGGCTTTTGTTTGTGCTGATCAGGTTAACCTACAGGGTCCAAGTTAAACTACGCGGTCGCTCCCTGCACTTGGAACTGTACTTCCCTCTGGGGTTTTCAACACACTCGTCCCTGGTTATGGTTATACACTTTGTTGTACGTCGCTCTGGATAAGAGCATCTGCCAAATGCCTGTAATGTAATGAGAGCGTCCTGTGAGTGTAGGGACAGAGAAAGCACACTCGGACACACACACACACACACACACACTTGGACACACAAACACGCGTGCACACACACACACCGTAATGTCTGACTGATTTCTAAACCTCGCCACCGCGCCAGGGGACACCAGGGACACGTCTGTCAGCGGGCGAGGCAGTCGCCCCCCGCCCCCCCCCCCCTCCCCTCCCCTCCCCTGCGGTTTAGAGCTGGCGTCCCGGTGACAGCTCTCCAGAGAGAATGCTGCCCCACACCCCCCCCAACCCTCCGCTGCCGCTGTGCGGCAGGGCGGGGCTACATGTGCGAGCCGACTGGTCCCAGGGCCTCGAGGGACAGCGGCTGGAAACCCGCCATAGCGCTGGAGACACGCCCAGCACTGCTCTGGAGCTGTGGAATCCTGCAGAACAATGTGGAATACTGCAGAACAATGTGGAATACTGCGGGAATAATGTGGAATACTGCAGAATACTGCGGAATAATGTGGGAATAATGCGGAATACTGTGGAATACTGCAGAATACTGTGGAATACCGGCTAGGCTGCACTTTACGTGTGCCCTTCTGAAACGCCTAATTTACGTGATTTAAGTGATTCTCCAACCCTAACAAAGTGCAGCTCATTCAGCAGCTGGAGATCTCATTGTGCTGCTAAGTAGTAGAATCAGGTGTGCCAAATTAGGGTTGAAATGAAAACCTACTGGACTGTAGATCTCCAGGAACAGGGCTGGGCAGCCCTGGACTAGGCCAGGGGTCCCACCTTGCTACGCATTGCACAGCCAAGCATGCGTGCTCCTCTGAAATATGTCAGCTGCTGCTCCTGTTACCAGCTTTTCCAGCTGTTAAACAGACATTCGGCTGGAGGAGGTCGCTTCACGTGTAGCTAGCGCAGGCAGACTGTGGGTGCCCGACTGACCAGCGGGGGTCACTGTTGAGCAAAGAGAAATAGTGAGTGAGTGAGTGAGTGCATACATGCAGGAGTGAGTGCTTGTGCAAGCGTGTGTGTGTGTGTATGTGAGAGAGTGAGAGAGTGAGTGAACTAGCGATCGTGCTCATGTGTATCCGCAGTCTTTTCACTATGAAAATTGCACCATTCAGGAAAAGCACTTGTGACAGGAAGTCACAGGATCCATGCATGAGGCTTCCATACGCCAGTCTGGCCGGAGGGCCCTTTACCCACACATAGATCAAACAGCGAGCAGACACTTCCTGTTGCTCTCATAAAACGCTCACTTTGGAGATTTGGGTATTGGTATTCCCGTCGGCTCAGAAGACAATATATCTCTTATAACCGCCTCTTTCTGAAACACCTTCATCGTGAGGTGTTGTACTCAAATACAAACAGACAGATTAAAATTTCACGGTCCCGATGGAGGTTGTGGTATACTTGACAACCGAAGGATGTGATGCGAACTCGTAGCCAAACCCAACTACGTAGGAATGGATTCATTCATCTGATTATTTTTCCCATGTTTAATTCATCATATGGGATCGAGACGATAATTTTTCATACAGGGGAGGCTTTTCTTGGGCTTTTCCTCCAGAGATTAGGTCAAAAGGTCGCATTCGCAGCGACGCTGGTTTGCCTACCTCACTCGCCAGCGCCCTAGTGTTATGCCGCAAATCGGACCGGATCTATTAATCTTGCCGGCCTCTCCTGACAAAGAAAAATGACGCCGTGCACTTTTATAGAGGGAATGGTGTGGTAAGCGGAAATATTGCATAAAAAAACAGCGCCTTGGCAGAGGTTGAAGCGTTTTTTTTTTTGTTCTCTCTCACTCTCTCTCTCTCGCTCTCTCTGTCCACGCTGTCTTAAAACGTCTCTGTAAGGAGACCGCAAAGTCGCAAAGTCTTTGCTCTCCTTCCAGGGTGAGAGATTTTTTTTTCTTCTTCTTCTTTTCGCAGGATGTCTTTGGTGAACGGAAGTCATAAATTTTTAATCAGACCCAGTACAGAGACCTTTGCTCAGAGACCACCTATGATTAAAGGAGCCGGTTTCCGTGAGCGGGGTCATGTGATCGCCATGTGGAGTGTTCTTTCTGATGACAGGAGTTTTTGTGTTCAGTGTCGCTAAGTGTCGGGGGTTGGGTGAGAGAGGTGCAAAGTGGGAAATATTACTATGTTTCTCCACACTTTGATATGAGGTACGTAGACGGTGGCAGTTTAATAACTTGTAAAGGGAGCGATTAAAACTGTGTGACTTTTGAATAAAGATATCCAGCTGTGTCGGGAAAAAAACCTGTCATGATGGTTCTGACGTGACCCGCTTGCAGAGTTCTACATTTAGCCTCGTGCCAATCATCGTCTAAAAATCGTTTTAAATATAATTTTGAGCAGAGATTAGACATTCGTTAGTTTTTTTTTTATACTGTTTTTTTTTTTCAAACTTCTGAGCCAGTGTTCTAGAACTGCATTACTTTCAGTCACCAGTAGTGAGTGTTACATCAGCATTAGAATGTTCAGTTAAGAACATTCTAACCACATGTTTGTGACCTTAAAAAAAAAGGGGTACTTAAAGGGTCAAATTACATCTGGAGTCACCTTATCCTCTATTGCTTTCCATGACTTTACTCATCCCCCCCCCCTTACCTATGCTACATCTACAACTATATCATCAAACTCACACGCTGCTTCAAGCACCGCATTCTCTGCATCGACTATGCAACTTAACTTATCCTGTAGACGCACTACTTCCAAGCAAGTTGTGCATTTTAGGCTACTATCAGTTGCATCCCTAATAAATTGGCACCACCTCGTTTGTTTTGTTACCTGAGCATTTTATGCGCGTGTGTTTATGCGAGCGTCTCCGTATAAGGGCGTCTGTTAAAATGTCTTAAATGTACACAAAGTGTTAAATGTCTTCCTCCACACCGCTGCCCGCTGTGAAAGTGGCGGCGCTGGAGCGGGCCATAAATGCTGCTTGCCAGACCGTGAAAGACTGGGCACAGGTAGAAAAGCAGATGGCAGGAGCAACAAATGCTTCGGGGGCTCTGGCGTGCGTAAATATGCATTCCCAAGACAGCGCTTTGCCCGGGGATGTACTGAGGCTGCTTCACTGAGGAAGGAGCTTTTTCAGCCGCCTTCTCCAATAAAAAATGGCCCCCTTTTTCCCCTTCTCCAAACATTTCAAGCGATTGTTTATTGCTATTAGTTTACCAGTCCAGGGTTCCATGCTTTATCTGTTTATGCATTAGCTTTGGTATCTACTTGTTTCCATGTTTAGATGTTCTAAGTTGAAATGCTCTTCAACTAATTTTTTTTTCTCCAAACGTTGGCCCGTAAACCAGTTTTCCCGAAACAAAGATATACCGAAAAAAAGGACGGCGTCTCTCCTGATTGGATGAGTGGTTTGTAATTGTTAGGCCATGACTGGGGGGGCGGGGGTTTAGGGGGTGGGAAGTACACCCTCGCCTTTTCTCTAGTGGCGAGAGCCTTGGCCAAGTCGGCACGGCTGCTTTTGCATATCAAACGGCATCTTTCTTCCTCCTGTTTAATCCGCGTTTGATTTTGAGTGGGCGCGGTGTGGGCCAACGCACTGGGGGGAAACTGGGCGTGACGCTCCCACTGGGAGGGGGGGGGGTGGTGGGGGGGGGACAAGGTCACGTTTCGCAAGAGTCAGGAATGAAAAGCGCCTCTCAGATCCGACACCCCCGTGGAAATCAAAGCGATTGACTTGTTGCGACTCCGTAAAGAGAGTTTAATGAGATAACTGTCCACGCTTTTTTTTTTTTTTTTTTAGTCGTGACCGTCGTTTGAAAGCTGAGAGCTGCCATTAAGGGGGGGGACTGGCCTCCTGGTCACTCAAATAAACCCCCCCCCCCCACCGTAATCCATTAAAGCTTATCTTTTCCGTAAAACGAGCGTCACTAATTGCCTGATAATGCCGGGAAATGTCTGCCAATACAGACGTATAAACTGACGATTGTGTATCCACTCTCACCAGAGGTTATCCAGTTAGTAAAGAGGGCGGGTTTTGAGTAGATTCAAGCACTCTTTTTCATATATTAGCAATAAAGTCGTAGATGAATGACCTTTTTTTAAGCAATTACTAGGAATGGTCCTTCATAATAGCGGTGTGACCCCTTCACAGGCAGTACGTAGCACCTTCATAGCAATGCTTTAGTGTTCATAAAGGCTTATGTCAATAGGCATATGGTGTTGTCATGCCAACTCTGATGCAGGGGGTGACGTTACCATGGCAAACAACACAGAAACTGTGCTTTCAATTACATTATTGCCAGGCTTGAGTGGTACCCACAGAGGACATGAAATGGCTAATCCAAATAGCATTTCATTTTCTCTTTTGGCTGGGTAGTGGCTACTGAGAAGGTAAATAAATAAAAAATCTAAGCTGAATGAAGCATTTCAGTTTGAATGTTGGCACAACATTTCTGGTCATTTCATAAGAATGAAATGTAATCCGTGGCTTGAAATTAACTTACGCTTTTGCGTTCTGGCTGCCTTGTCCTGAGACATTACCCAAAGAGAAATGCTAAATTGATTACACCATTTTCATTTGCATGTTGGCATACGTGGTAAATGGTAATGGTAAATGGACTGCATTTATATAGCACTTTTATCCAAAGCGCTTTACAATTGATGCCTCTCATTCGCCAGAGCAGTTAGGGGTTAGGGGTTAGGTGTCTTGCTCAAGGACACTTCGACATGCCCAGGGCAGGGTTTGAACCGGCAACCCTCCGACTGCCAGACAATCGGTCATACCTCCTGAGCTATGTCGCCCCATGTTGCCCCATACGTGACGCATACTTAAGAAATTGTTAATTAAATCTTACAAAAAATGTGTTTTTGATCATTTTGGCAACAATATATGCGGACACCAGGTGTAAACGACAATTAAATTACCCAGTTGGCATTCAGGTATCCATTATCTTACCAGCTTCCTGGTCAGGGTCGCTGGAAGCTGGGGCCTCTTCATTGGGTGCGAGGGAGGAATAAATGCCTGTACAGGTCACCAATCCGTCTCTGGGCACAGACACATCATTCGCTCCCGCACTCATACCTGCGGGCAGTCAGCCTAACCTGCATGTCTTGGGACTGTGGGAGGAAACCCACGCAGACGTGGGGAGAACACGCAAACTCCACGCAGAAAGGCCCAGGCCGGGACTCTAACCCGGGACCTTCTTGTTGCGAGGCAACAGTGCTATCCACTGTACCACCATGCCCCCCCCCCCACACCCCCCTCCCTCCCCAGTTAACATAGCTTCTTTAAATAATTAGTTCTAACACAATGTTTGGTTGGGGTTGGTAAATTACACTCAGACTCAAGCAAAAGAAGCACGTGAGACTTCAGTAGAGCGTTGCAGTTTGTTGTGCGTTTCAATGCGACCGACCCCAAACCACAAGGCTCCTGCAGTGTTGCCCTGCCTCACAGTCACCCTCAGACAGGACAGGAAAGTGCAGTTTGTATGCGTTTCGTCTCTACTCATTGTGTGAGTGCTGTGATTCTGGCTCTCCGTGGCACACCCCCTTCTCTGCAGTCGCAAATATCGACCAGAATTTCTACAGACAAGACAACGCAAACACTGAGAACTGAGCCACGCACCCGCATGGGGATATTTGGAGAGATATTTGGAATAGAACTTTGTTTGGAGAGCTGCCTGGTTCTGAAAAGTGTGTTTCTTGGCTTGGCACTCGAGTGGATAAGATTAGATCTTTCTTCCTCCAGGTTCCCAGGTTTGGTGGTTGTTCTCTCTACAGCAAAGTATTACTTTCTTTCTCTAGGCCTTGGAGAGAATGAGATTTTTTCATATTTTAAATAAATATGAAGGGTATCGCTGAAGGACCGTTTTAATGGACAGCTATGTTTACATTATTTGTAATAGTCGTAAGCTCAGATCCTTTCAGCTAGTACAGTTGCACGTGGAAAGGTGACGGCTGATTTGCCTGTAGCTGCTACAAGAAAAAAGAAGCGGGGGAGGGAGTCGCAATTCTTGTAGGATTAGGATTCAATCTCATTTCCCCTCAACATTGAGTTAAAATGTATTGGTCCATTTCCTTTAGAAACGCAGGTTGCCAAATTAATTGTGGCCGTATCTGAACACACCGAATGGTTGGTAAAGATAAAAAACTCTTGTTTGTAATTGCTAGTAGAAGTTAAAGACAGATCTTGATTATATCCAGATTGTATTGTATATATAGATGTATTGTAAATATAGAACTTTTTCACAGACACAGATAAAGGTTAGTCCTCCTGCACTAAATTGAATTTTGTATGGAGAATCTCCATTCTGAATTGAATTTAGTTCAGGACTAGGCTTAATATGTGTCTGTCAAACTGACTAATAGACATTTTGAGTCCAGTTTTTTTTTAACCAACAATTCCAGCTGGGTATTTACGGTAACATTTTGGTGTGCTATACCTGTGCCCTAACCAGCCTGCAACTGTAGAAATGCACATGTAGCTATGGCAGTGTGTTACACATGATGACTGAGCTCCCCAGCTGTGGCGGTGACCCAGAATCCTTTGTGTTCGCAAATGACAGAGAAGTTTGCTGCTGCCTTTCTGACTTTCCTTATAAAAATAGACTTGGAAGAGGTGTTGTTATCCTTTCTACTGGGTACAGCACAAACCAGAACACCAGTACAATGCAGGGAGATAATAGAACTGCTGGGGAGGGGGAGGGAGGGGGTTCCAAAAGAATGCAAAGAAACTCTGCATGTGTCTGTATTGTGTGTGCATGCCCGCTTGTTTATTTATACACTTATTTTCAAATATCGTCTCTTCTGTGGGCGCGTTTGACTACGGCAGTGAGTGAAACGTCAGGTGCACTTACTGACATGCGTGTGTCCATGAGTCTGACTGCAAAGTGAGTGGTGTTCACCATGATGGGAAATGGCAGTGCGAGGTTAATGGGAAATCTCTGAGTGAGCAAGGTTAATAGGAAATCTCTGAGTGAGCGAGGTTAATGGGAAATCTCAGAGTGAGCGAATCTAATGGGGAAATCTGTGAGTGAGATTTTCCAGCGCGGGGAAAGAGAAATGTCAGCTTATTAATCAAATGTAAAAAATGAACCTTTCTGGCCTGACAACACCAGGCTTGTAGCAGACACTGAAGGGAATACTTGGACAGCAGTAGAAAAAAACATGATAAATGCTCTCCTCAGAAAAAAAAAAGAATTTTACTTGAAGAAAAATAAAGAAAAAAGATGACTGGCCTTACTTAGATAGAGATGGGATGAGGAAACCAGCAATGTTGCCAGATGCTTTTTGATTTTTCTTCCCAAAATAGTTTTAAAATTTCCCTTGTCTTTAGCTAACTCTCAGAGTCTTCAGCTTACCCAGTTTATTCACGGCCTCTTCACGTCACATTTGATGCTTTATAACAGTTTAGAAATAGAAAAGGTGAAGCCAGAAGGTAAATAACTGCAGTTATTAAATGATTCAGTCTGCAAAAAAGATGTAGGGAGCTTTGAAATTATTATTAGAATGAAGTGCAGTTTACAGCTGACTGAAAGCGCTTTTAAAATGTGTTCACCCAAGTTTAAAGCTGACTGAAATGCTTGGCACTGTGACGCACAGGTAGCGTGCCCTCCTGTCCTTTTGTGTGGCCCGTATTGGGAGGTCAGAGGTCAGAGGTCAGGAGGTCACCTGGAGGTCGGTGCGATCCGTGAGTCCTCCTCCGTCTTCCTTTCCCATGGCCGCTCGCCTCTGCTCCAATCCAAGCGGCCAAAACCAGGCTGCGTTTCTGAAACTCACTTCCTGGTCTTGGTGAGAGACGTTGCTCACTAGCGCCAGTGCGGTTGGCTCCAGTACAGGTGTTTCAGCCACCTTTTTAATGTAAGTCAATGGTAACAATACAGTCAAAATACAAAGTCATTCATTTTTTTTCCACAAGAAAAAGTATTCGCAATAGGCTTTCATTTCTTAGTCTAATGTCTCCCCATATGCCAATTTGTTAAGTTATTGTGCTATTTGGACAAGACGGTAATATTCTGTGGATGAATCAGGGACAGTGTGTGTCACTACTGAGTCACTGTATCTCACACGCTTAGTGGACGACCGGACTTCATGTCCCTACTGTGCAGTCTCTGGCTCTAACATAGCAGCGCCCACGAACTACACTTCCCAGGCTTCAAAACGCTGTTCACCAAGCCCATGGATTGTCAGTGGGTGATGTCACAGGGGCTTTGTCCATATCTTTCTGCAGTCTATGCTCGGCAGGGGAGTCTGAGGAAAGCCAATGAGCACGGCCGCGGGGTTGTTTGGAACGCTTTTCAGGTCCTTGGAAAGGCGTTTGGAGAGGCCTGGTCACACCGGAGAAGCACTGGGAACAAGCAATCAGGCTGACTTGGGGGGGGGGTGGGGGGGGGGGATTAATTCGGCGCAATGAAATGATTTACATTTTTATGCATTCCGTGGTCGCTTTCATGCAGAGTGTTTCACACGGATTGTGTTCTTTTACATGCGGTACGTTTCTGCATGTGAGTGATCACTGGTGGAGTTCGGATTGAGCGCGTTCGCCCTCAGGGGTACAACAGCAGGGCCCCCTCCTTGGGAAATTATCCCCAAACTGGGGAGTTACGAGCCCGGTTCCCCTCCCCGTTACCCCTAACCGCACTGCTGCCCCAACCGACTGTCAACTGAACATGTACATGACGTCAGGGCCACCCTACTCCACATTCAAATGGCTGTCCGACTGAGAGAAAAATGAGTAATATATAATTAAATATCAAAAGAAAATCTCAGTTTTAGAAGTGTTGAGCATTTTTTAATATAGAATTTAATTTGAGTAGTGTCTCTGTATTCTTCTGAATGCCCTGTGACTTAATGGATTTCATGTACACTACGTAGCCAAAAGCATATGGACACCCGACATTCAACTTCTTATCCAAAAATATGGGCATTAATATGGAGTTGGTCCACCTTTTGCAGCTGTAACAACCTCCGCTCTTCTGGGAAGGCTTTATACTAGATGTTGGAGCGTTTTGCTGCAGGGATTTGCTTCCATTCAGGCAGAAGAGCATTAGTGAGGTCGGGCACTGATTGGGCGATTAGGCCTGGCTCGCAGTTGACTTTCCAACTGATCCCAAAGGTGTTGGATGGGGTTGAGGTCAGGGCTCTGTGCAGGCCGGTCAAGTTCTTCCACGCTGTTCTCAACAAAACCATTTCTATATGGACCTTGCTGTGTGCACTGTCATTCTGAAACAGGAAAGGGCCTTCCCCAAACTCTTGGGGAAGCACAGAATCATCTAGAATGTGATTGTACTGTATGCTGTGGCATTAAGGCTTGCCTTCACTGGAACCTAACTTTAAGGGGCCTAGCCCAAACCATGAATAACAGCCCCGGACCAAGTGATGTCCGGATACTTTTGGTCATATAGTGTATGCGCAAAACCACATAGGGCTCTTCAGTCAGCAGTTTCCAAGTGAGCACATCATGTAAAAAACCAAAATCTAAGATAACTGGTCATGTCAATGAAGGCTGCATAGTTGGCAAACATTTTTGTGAATTCAAATTCACAGTATTTTTTTTAATTTACCCACTTTTTAATGTGGGGTTTCTCAACCATAAAAATCAGTTCCCTGAAGTAGCACATTCTGCTGAGAAAAAAAGAAGAAGAAGAAAAAAAAAAGTGTAATCTCTGGTCGCCAGGCAACAGAAAATAGTTTAGGATTTGTAATCCCAAATGTCCTTGGGATTCACACTCTTAATTACGTTTTGGCTGGAAAAAAAACCCACACGTGTTGCGCAACAGTCGGGAGTCGCACGCGGGCGTCTGCGGAGTCTGGCTCCTCTATCGTACCGGCGCAGCAGCGTGGGGTTATTGATCGAGACCCAATCACACTGGAATCGTGCTGCCCCACACTTTAGTAGTCTCAAATAAGAAAATAGAAAGGCAATTTTTTCATGTTATATTAATATTGTAGTATTTTGTTATCATACTAGTGCTTATATTCACTGTTGGGAAATGATGTGTTTGGCTACGGAGAGATTTTGCTTGTTAATATGCAGCATGTTGCTTGGAGAGCTGGCACCAGAAAATAATTTCAAGAACTGTTATGTTTTCTCTGTCTGGTAAACAAGAGGGTCAGGCAAATCAACAGCTGCCCTCAGTGTTCCTGTGTTTCAGTGTAGGAGTGATGCGAAGTAAATAATTCCCCGTTTCTGCGGCAGGTTAAAACATTTAAATGGTTTAAAAGTAATCCGCCTAACCCAAATGCCTAATGCCAGATTTAGCATTTGGCTCGTTGACTTTCAAAGACCAAGTGTAGTCAACTTCTGGCTTTGTGGTTTCTGAATGCAGTACGGTGGATTTATATTTGTGGTCTCCCAAAGTAAACGTTTCTATGAGGCCAGAACACGCAGTTTTGGGGACAGCATATGGCCATGGATTCATCTGGAACTTAGATTGTTCTGGCTGTATAGCTGGGTCATGGCTATATAACTAAATATGTTAATAGACCTGCTGTTTAGACTTGGAGATTTGTACGTGTTTCTAAATGTACTGAACAGTATTATATCTTTGTATTTGACTATGCTGTTGTTGGGGCAAAAAAGTTATCACTTCATTAATGCAATGATATTGATCAATGGTCAGTTAACACATTATTGGTTGCTACGGTAGCATGATTTGATTTGTAGGATACATCCTATTATGCAGTTTAAAGCACATTTAAAAGGCCTTGTGCAATATCCAGCATCCACTCTGGATGGGAAGAGCTGGTCGTGTGTCTGTTGAAATTGGCTGTCACTTGATGCATTATGAACGTTGAGCTGTGATGTCACCATTAATCACTTTGTTTTAGCACCCTCTCCACGGGCTGTCTGCAGATTTATCGCAGAGACATAATTGGATTTATAAGTGTAGCCTTCGTCTTTAGAGGAGCGAAGGAAAGGAACTATTTATTAAATGATTTTATTATTTCACAGCACTTCACGCGAGTTGTATTCACACTGAAAGCCGGTGCGCACCCTGTAAACAGACAGGTTAAAAATTTGATAAATTTGGAGAGCGTGAACAAAACCGATCGAGAAACATCTCATCACACCAAGGCGCACACAGTAGCCTGTGTACACCTCAGACCTGGGACAAATACATACTTGTTTTGGATTCAAATACTCTGTGCTCTATTGATTTTGACTGGTGTAATTGAGCCTGCTAATATGACCAGAAGGCAGGGTTTGCACTTTTTGAGAGTATTTCATTGGTTCCAATGCACCAGACAAGATCAGCAAAGCGTAGAAAAGAATTTGAATCCAAAACAAATGCGTCACGCAATGTTTGAAGTGGTCTGGCTACAGGGCAACAGTGCTGTGATGTTCGAAGTGGTCTGGCTACAGGGCAACAGTGCTGTGATGTTCGAAGTGGTCTGGCTACAGGGCAGCACTGCTGTGATGTTTGAAGTGGTCTGGCTACAGGGCAGCACTGCTGTGATGTTTGAAGTGGTCTGGCTACAGGGCAACAGTGCTGTGATGTTTGAAGTGGTCTGGCTACAGGGCAACAGTGCTGTGATGTTTGAAGTGGTCTGGCTACAGGGCAGCACTGCTGTGATGTTTGATGTGGTCTGGCTACAGGGCAGCACTGCTGTGATGTTTGAAGTGGTCTGGCTACAGGGCAACAGTGCTGTGATATTCGAGGTGGTCTGGCTACAGGGCAACAGTGCTGTGATGTTTGATGTGGTCTGGCTACAGGGCAACAGTGCTGTGATGTTCGAAGTGGTCTGGCTACAGGGCAGCAGTGCTGTGATGTTTGAAGTGGTCTGGCTACAGGGCAGCACTGCTGTGATGTTTGAAGTGGTCTGGCTACAGGGCAACAGTGCTGTGATGTTCGAAGTGGTCTGGCTACAGGGCAACAGTGCTGTGATGTTTGAAGTGGTCTGGCTACAGGGTAACTATGTGGTACAAATGTAAAAGCTAACTTTTATCTGGAGGTTACTGGCCCAGCTCAGTAACGTGCATGTTGTGTGAATTTATGTTGCACGTGCGTCTGGCGGATAGCGCTGTCAGCCTGAATTTCTATGATAAATATCCATTTGTAGTTGGAATGGAGAACTAGAGCATTGTGGGTATCCTTGGATTACACTAATTTATCACAGTTCTATACCCTACAAGCAGCCAGCTGTGCAAACTGTGTGTGTTGGTTATGTTCATTTGTGTTTTCCCTCTCTGTATAATTTACCCTACATTTCACACAGATTCGCCACGTATAGCACAGCACTGACAACTGCACAGCCAGCAATTAATATATATTTTAAGAAATGATTCTGCATACTTGCATGGGGGTTGGGTACAGACAGACGGACGGATGTTGCCGACCTCAGATGAGGGATTTTAGGCCAGTGTCTGTTGCTCTGGGATGAGAGCTGGCAGGCCCGGATGTGTGGCACAGCAATGAGCTCTCCTCTGCTCAACACGGGTGTCCTGTCTTACCCGAAAAGGGCCGGTGTGGGTGAAGGTTTTTGTTGGAGCCCGGCACTAAGACACCTGATTCTACTTACCCACGTCTTGATTGAAGACCACGATTAGTTAATAAATTGAATCAGGTGTTGTAGTGCTGAGCTAAAGCAAAAACCTGCACCCACGTCGGATAAGGTTGGACACTCCTGCAGTAGAGGCTTCCAGGACTGAGGCATATTTCACTGGCACACTGTAAGTCACACTGGAGGAAGAGCATCCCGCTAAATGAATGCAGTGTTAATTCAGATTGATCTTCTCTGCATCCGTTCAGTTGCCTGCCTGCCTGGATGTGCTCCGTTTACATTTACTTAACTGATTTACGGCTTCAGGGTGTAAGATCATAAATAAGCGATTTAGAATGTTGGGAACTGAACATTCTAACGCTGATGTAACTATCGCTGCTGGTAATTGAAAGCGATGGAGTTCTAGAACGCTGAAAAAAACATTCCAAAAAGCCTGCTCTTCAGAAGGATGAAGTCTTTATTGCTGTGGCTGCTGGGTGGCTCATCCTGTTAAGGCTCTGTTCCAGTGTGTGGATGGGCCCCATGGTCTGGTATCTGTTTAGGCCCTGTTCCTGTGTAAGGATGGGCACCATCTCGTGGTTTACAACCCAGACCGTGCCAGTGTATAATTAAATAACCCTCTGCTTGTTTGGTGAATAATTAGGCATTGCATTTCTTGGGTGTTGGTGGGGGGATTTCAGTTTGCGGAAACATCCGTGCCTCATTGCACAACAGCGACCCCTTCTGGTCAATCGGGTGTACATAGTCTGCCCGCAAAATCTAAACATGAACTATTATCCTCCGAGTCCACTGAGCATGACTAGTGGACTGCAGAGTATTAAAGGAATATCACAATATTTACATGTAAAGAATGTTTTTGATGTCACACATTTCAGAGGCGAGCGCGTAGTTGTTCTCCCGAATGGGTGCGGGAGGTTGCCATGGTGAGCATGACCACGCAAAAAAGAATTAGGCGTACCAAAGTGGGAGATAATGAGGGTAAAACATTAATTAATGGCTTAGCAAATTGACTCAGCTTTTGAATGGTTCATATGATTTGTTTGCTTTCTCTCGTGTTTGTTCCTCATCTAGCTGCTTACGGACTGCACATTAACCCGTGTGTTAATTAAGCAGCGAGAGAGATCCAGTGGAACTGGTGACTGAATCAGAGAGAAAGAGAGAGGGAGGGGAGAGCGGGACAGAGGGGGAGAGAGAGAGATAGAGATGGGCGGAGAGAGAGAAATAGAGAGCGAGAGAGAGAGCGAGAAAAAGAGAAAGAGAGAGAAAAAAGAGAGAGATAGAGGGGGATAGAGATAGATTGAGAGTGAGCGCAAGAGTGTAAGGGAGAGAGATAGATTGAGAGGTAGATAGAGAGAGGAGAGGGAGAGAGAGAGAGAGATATAGATTGAGAAGTAGATAGAGAGAGGAGAGGGAGATAGAAAGAAAGAGAGAGATATATATAGAGGGAGGGAGAAAGAGAGAGCGGGAGCGGTGGCTTTGAGCTCAGTGGGCTGTTGGAGGTCTCTTGGAAGTGGTGACAGAGCGGAGTCGGCGACGTGATGAACTGCGAACACATTTTCGCGCTCCCGAGTGCCTCCGTCCCCCGAGCTTCGCTCACAACTTTAATGAATTCATCAGGCTTCCGGAATGTTCACACAGCTGTCATTTCACTAATAGAGCTTTTTCTATTTTTAATAAACAATCTTCTTGTCTTGATGGGAGAAAAAAAAAAATAAGTAAAAAAAAAGGAAGTAAGAGGAAATAATACTGGTTCAGGTCCCTCCCGGATTTGCACATTAAGCTGAGTACCGCCCCTACGCTGCTGAAAATCGCACGAGAGGACATGCAATTCTCACACTGCGCCAGCTGTGGGACTCTTAAAGTTTATGGACGTGTTTGCAGCCTGCTTGTGAAACGTCTGAGACACGATGAGCAACACGAAGCTTCGCCCCAGCGAGGACCCGGTTGTTGATTGTGGTGAAGTGGGGCGGGGATTCCACCGGGGGTTTCCGTGTTCCGCTATGGTGGGCTGGGGGGGGGGGGGGGGTTCAGCGAGTTCTTCTGTCAGGTGTCAAATTTGTGGTTACATGTGGTCGCCTGCTTTCCACTGTGGAGGGCAAGTGTGACGGCAGGTGTGTGGGCAGGTGTGTGGACAGGTGTGTGGGGCAGGTGTGTGAACAGGTGTTTGGGCAGGTGTGTGGACAGGTGTGTGGACAGGTGTGAGGACAGGTGTGTGGGGGAGGTGTTTGGGCAGGTGTGTGGACAGGTGTTTGGGCAGGTGTGTGGACAGGTGTGTGGGGCAGGTGTGTGAACAGGTGTTTGGGCAGGTGTGACGGCAGGTGTGTGGACAGGTGTGTGGACAGGTGTGAGGACAGGTGTGGGGGAGGTGTGTGGACTGGTTTGTGGACAGGTTTGTGGGTAGGTGTGTGGGGCAGGTGTGTGAACAGGTGTTTGGGCAGGTGTGACGGCAGGTGTGTGGACAGGTGATTGGGCAGGTGTGTGGACAGGTGTGAGGACAGGTGTGTGGGGGAGGTGTGTGGACAGGTGTGTGGGGCAGGTTTGTGGACAGGTTTGTGGGTAGGTGTGAGGGCAGGTGTGGACAGGTGTGTGAACAGGTGTTTGGGCAGGTGTGTGGACAGGTGTTTGGGCAGGTGTGAGGACAGGTGTGTGGGGCAGGTGTGTGGACTGGTTTGTGGACAGGTTTGTGGGTAGGTGTGAGGGCAGGTGTGGACAGGTGTGTGGACAGGTGTTTGGGCAGGTGTGTGGACAGGTGTTTGGGCAGGTGTGTGGACAGGTGTTTGGGCAGGTGTGAGGACAGGTGTGTGGGGCAGGTGTGTGGACAGGTGTGTGGGGCAGGTTTGTGGACAGGTTTGTGGGTAGGTGTGAGGGCAGGTGTGGACAGGTGTGTTGGCAGGTATAGACAGTTTGTTTTGTTTTATTTTGCGCTGCGCGGTGCCATAGTCAGAGATTGGAACGCTGTGGTGTGAAAAAAACATTCTTCTCTACGGCTGCTTGAATGGTCAGGTTCCTTAACTTGCTTTTCAGCCTTTGAAGAGGTCACATGCAGGTTACATGTATGTAGTAATCCTCTGTGACATTAAGCCAGGTACTTAGACACCTGTGAGTGGAACCTGTGGCTCTGCAGCCCATAGATACTTTTGTGATGTAACATGGTCGTTAAGCAGCAAAATGTCCTTAAAACATCCGCTCTGGAAGAGTTGATTAACTGAGAATTTTACTCTGTGTGTGTGTGTGTTTGTATGTGTGTATGTGTGTTTGTGTGCATCTGTGTGTGTGTGTGTGTGTGTGTTTGTGTGCGTGTGTGTGTGTGTGCGTGTTTGTGTTTGTGTCCGTGCGTGTGTGTGTGGTGTGAGTGCGTGTCAGTGTGAGTGTGTGTGTGTGTGTGTGTGTGTGTGTGTGTGTGTGTGTGTGTTTGTGTGCGTGTGCGTACGTGTGTGTGTGTGGTGTGAGTGCGTGTCAGTGTGAGTGTGTACACGTGTTTGTATGTGCGGCGTGTGTGTGCTACAGCTTGATTTGTTGGTGCGAGAGGAGAGTGTGTGCCACAAATAATAAAACACAGACAGTCTTCACTTTTCAGTTCAGAGTGACGTGTTTGACAGTCATCACTGAGTGATTCATCTTTACAATACAAACAGCTATAAGACCTGTTCTTTATCTAACCTTCCGGCTCCTCCTCTCTGTGAGATTATTGCCACCAGCATGTCTAAAGCTAAATATTTAAAGTTATTCACCATTGTGAGGTGCTGATTGGTTGAGCCAGAACCACAACGACCTCTTCTCTTCTCCTGCTGTCCCTGAGTGGTTGGGGGCGGGACTTCCTGGCAGAGTTTTAGGAGTGGCTCTGGCCTAATCAGATTAGGGCGTGTGTGAGCTTCGCCGTGGCCTGTCAGCCTTCTCCTCAGAAGGCCGTGTGATTTGGATTTGGGTTTTAAAGTAAGCGGCTAAAGCTGCTCCGGACTCCTGCGTACCTGTACCTGCCACGTGAGCCAGCCACAGCGAGGCTGGAGCCCCGTCCCATTGGCGTTCGTTGCGGCCGCACGCGGCTAACGCCAGGCTAACGCCAGGCTAACTGAAACGCAAACGGCAGGCTAACGGCAGGCTAACTGCAGCGCGAACGCCAGGCTAACGGCAGTGCTAACGGCATGCCAGGCTAACAACAGCGCTAACGGCACGCCAGGCTAACGTCAGCTTACGCTAATGATAGCCCAGGTAGGGCCCATGACGGCTTCCCGCGGTTACCATGACGACGATTAGGCGCTGGGTCCTCCAAGGTTAGCCGGGGGGAGGGGTGTGGGAAATCTGGCCTCATTGCGAGCGACCGTTAAATCCGCCGTGTCACAGGAGCACCGTTTTCTGGCCCGCTCTACCTGCTTCTGTGAAATTGTTTTGGTTTTTTTTTAGTTTGTTTTCTTTTCATAGAACATGACAATGGTGCTTTCTTTCTTCAAAGTCTATGGTTGAACTTGAGCATTCCAGTTTCTTTAAATATTTTTTTTTTTCCTCCCCTCCTTTTTTTCATTGCTAGAATGGAAGCGGACGTCCTGGGGGGAAATAAAAAATAAAATGATGTGAGCAGCTGAGCGGAAGTGAATGCTGCCTCGACGGTCGCCTCAAAAGAACAAGAAACTTCCGGAAGGTTCCATTTTCTGCGCCATGCCCGTCCATCAGATCTCGGTGGTGCCCGCCAGAGAGACCGCCAGCAATGGGAGGAACTCCGGCAGAAACAGAGAGAAGAGCAAGGAAGCAGAGGTGAGTCTTCCTCTCCTTTCTTTCGCTCGCTTCACACATTTTTCCAGCGCTGCTGTGCGCTTTTTTTTACCTGTGGACGTGCTTTTCATTTCAGAACGCAATTTCCTGAGCCTCTTTTTGAGATTTACTACTAGTTTCCTTACCAGGCTCTTCGTACGCAGAACTGTCTTAAGGAAAGGTTTGTGAGTGTAATGTGTGCAGACGTAGGCGTATTGCTGCTTTTATTATAAACTAAGTTACATTGGGAATCTATTTTGGGGAATCACTGTATGTGACAGAGGCTCAGTTTGTACATTAATGATGCTAATTATATATGTGAAAGTAAAACTGGGACATCGGGCTCGAATGTTGAAGAGTAAATTGTTATTTCCGCACACCTGTCTGCACACCTGGCCTCATACCTGTCTGCACACCTGTCCTTGCATCTGCCTGTCCAGGTGCAGCGTGGTCTGGGGTCATCAGCACCTTCTCTCTCTCTCTCTTTCAAGCTGAACTGTCTTTAGGAAGGATGTGAATTGTACTTATTATAGTCCAAAACACATATTGTTAATATGTATTAATAAACGTGCATACGTATTGCAGTGCTGGGATAGTGTGCACATTTAACTAGTGGGTTGCTAGGCTGATATAATCCCATGAGGCAACACTGACATATGCTCAATCAGTTCATGTGTCCTACTTATGAGTAAGCCCCACCCCCCCACCCACTACCCAGAATGCATTTGGACTTAGCCTTAAATACCTTCTGTATTTAATCCATCTGTGTCATGGTCTCTTGTTTAAAGGCCACTTTGGGACATATTCAATAAATCAATCAGTTCTTTAACGCAAAGCTAGCTGGGAAAAAGCCCATACTGTACGTTGTTGCAAATTAAAGTCAGGCAAAGTGTTTGTGTTGGGATGACATGTTTACCCAAAATGCAGCGAGCCTGATTTAAATTTGTTTAAGGTACTAAGCCTTTTAAAAGATTTTTAGGGATGTCCTGGAAATGCTTGGTAACTGTTATAAAGAAATTAGATTTGGTTTAACTGAAGTATTGCTTACGATAATTCATTTTTAATCTCAAGATCATTGTCATTTGTCAGTATGGAAATAATGACAAGACATTTGCCCTCTCTTCTTTTTTAAAATTTGCAGCAGTTTTGCAGCAGTCTTGACAAATGAAAGGCGTTACCAAGCGGCCAAAACCAGACTTCGTTTTTGAAGCTCATTTCCTGGTGTTGTAGTTCCTGGTTGCTCACTAGCGCCACTACGGATGGCTCCAGTATAGGTGTTTTCATATCCGGTTTCCATGTAAGTCTACGGTACAAATGCGATCAAAATACAAAGTCAATAATTTTTTCTCACAAGAACAAATAGTCATAATAGGTGTATTTTATTGGTCTTATGACTGTCCATGGGTCGATTTCATGATTTATTGCGTCATTTGGGCACAGTGCCAATATTTGTTCTGGACCAATGAGGTACAGCTTGCGTCACTTCCGGATTACTGCGGAGGACTGAGCTATAGTAGGAGCTACAGTCTATGGTCACTGGGGTGGGCGGTGGCGTCTCTTGGCCTTGACATTGCGGCGCCGGCTACGGTCCGCCTGTGCTAAGTCTGAAAATGCAAGCATCCCATTTCGTGGTGATTTAATTATGGCGTGTGCTATTTACAGCTGCACTAGACGACCATAAAATAATCCTCCTCTTAAGTTTTTCGGTAGCCGAGTCATTTTTACTATTTCCTTTAGCCTACTTAACCAAATAATTAGTTGGCAGAAAGCGTAATCAGCTTGCTATATTTGGTAGTCCAGTAGTAGCCTATGCTAAAACAGTTCGCAACTTCGGCTACCAAGCCATTTGACTAGCTAGCTAACCTTAACCGGCAAACATTCAATCTGTCAGACGTGTTTGGCGGCTTGTCAGTCGTGTACATTCCGTAAATGTCTACCTGGGCCATGCTTCAAGCATGTGACAAAGCTACTATAATCCCGATTTTGGGATAAACACTTTTTCAGTTTCACGAAGCGAATTAAGAGTCTCAAGGTTCATTTGCTGAAATCACACACACAGAATTTAACGAAATTAACCATCTTGGCATTTAGAAAGGAATATGTTTTTAGCATTTAAGAGACCGACAAGCTAGGCATTTAAGACAGTGGTTCTCAGAATCGGTTCTGGGGGCTCCTTGCGTATATTGGCTTTTCTCCATTGGTTTTGATGATTTACAAGAAAAAACGATAGCCTAATAATAATTAGAAATTCAACGTAGGCTACATTATTTTGTCTTCATGCACCAGGTGGAAAACTTGCTGTACAAAGTGCGTTGTCATATTTACACGCCTGCAGATCAGTTATTAAAATACTTGGTAGATTTGTTAATAACCGCTGACAGTGTTAATTTTTATTCGGTAGAAAATGATTTGCGAACGATCGGTCAGCTAGCGTCACCCAGCAAGTGAACACCACAAACGGCGATGGAGTAGCTAGTAGTAGCAGTTACTGGCTCATTAACTGACTGGCGAAAACCTACGACGATAACTTGCTCGGTTAACAGCAGATCGACCAGACAGTTATACGAAAATTAGCCTAGTCAAATCACCAGTAGCCTACACATCTCCGATTGATTGACCATCAGTGTAGTCAATGTTCTTCCCCTGTGGTTCATATTGCTAATGCGTGAGCTAACCACGGATAGCCTACCTAGCTCACTGGCAAGCTGATATGCTAGTTAAGCATATTCGTTTTGCTGAGAAACATGAATTGAAGATAACTGAACATAGCCTAATTGTATTTTTAATGTCATACATATAACGTGATTACATGACAGTACAGTCACGGATGGAAATTAAACTCCGTAAACATCTGATAATATATTTTAAAACATAACGGCAGACAGTCAGCTAGCCTCGTTCAGGTTGATGGGCTTTTCCGCACCGGACTGTCAATCAAATTGTAAAAATCACAGAGCGGATTTTAAACTCTGTGGTTTTGGCTCCAACTCCAAAATGGCCGCGCCCGCAATTGAGCTTCAAAACGTATTTTCGGAGACCCACGGAGAGTCAATGGGTGACGTCACAGTAGCTTTGTCCATATTTTTTACAGTCTCTGGGTGTTACACAGTTCTGATTTGTGCCGCCTACGCTCATTTAAACGTTACCACGTTTAAACTGTGAATGCATACATTTATACAACAGTTAATTCCGGCTAATTCCGGAGTAATTTGATTGGTTCGAGAGTGTAGGTTTATCAGCAAGCATTCCATGGGAGCCAACAGTACTGGAACGCTTTACTGTAATGTGTCACTTGGCTTTGTTTACATCCTCATTGATGCATTGTTCGAGGGAAAAAAAAGATTTAAATTTTTTTTTAAAAGGCGCTATATTTATTGGAGGTAAAAAAATCATAATCAGTTGGTTCAATCATTACTTGATAGTTTATAATCAATATTACGCTTGAGGTCATGATGTGATACTGCATAACAGTGTACCATATAACAGCACTCCCTTCTGTGTGATATTGCTGAAATACAATATTAAATACGAGGCAGTTCGTAAAAAAGGTCATTCTCGGGCCATGAATGTCGCTCACCGTTCTAATTTGAGCCATAATTGTCATCATGTTACGTTTTAATGTTCAGTGGCGTACTCCTCTGCAGTAGATAAGATTCATTTTCCAGGAAAGTGCTTTTTATTGGCCTTTGGACAGGCATCAGCGAAGTAGCCTGTTTATGTTTTTGCTGCATTAATGAAGCTTACCACGTCAGTGTTTTCGCAGGAATTTCGGGGGGGAAAAACAACAACCTAAACTAAAAATAGGTCCGTTCTCTCAGATATGCAGCACTTTAAGTGCATGGTAGCACCCTTCCAGGAAGAGTTGCGGACAAACTGTTTTGTTTTCTCATGCAAGGGTTAGTCAGCTGGACTAAAAATCCGTATGTCCTGCCTATGTGCTATAAAGAATTTTCTCCTCAAGTATGACGAAGATCCCTCGGGTGGTTTCAAAGCTACTGGTTGATGAAGGATAAACACGTACGTGCAATTTATACATATTTTAGGTGAACTTGTTTGCGTGGCCCCGCGTTAGCCTGCATTGCAAAGCGGAGTGGAGCGCTTCTCAGGGTTGACCAAAGCACCCTGAAAAGAAAGATGTGAGAGAATTGTCATCATTACTGGTCAGCATGCTGGAAATAGTTCAGAAAAATGGGTCCAAGTTGGGGAAAAAAAGCAAAAAAAAAAAAAGTTTTTCTTCAAAGGGGAAAGCCTTAGTTGGACATCCAAAGTGAGTAGAACAGCTCTCTCTCTCTCTTTTCCGTGTAGAAGAAGATCTTCAGACCCTGAGCAGAAGGACAGAGCTGTCCATCACGCATAAGGAGCTTACCCTTAGCCTGACAACTCCTCCAGCAGACGTTTAAACACAGCCTGTATGTGTGCTGGTTGCCATCCAAACTCTTCTACCGAAGGGGAGAAAAAAATAGCCTGGGTGTTATTGAAAGATAAAACTGAGTGGAAGATGAACGTGGCCCAGACACTCTCAGGAACAAAAATCCTTCATGTCTTCTGCTTGCCTCAGCATCACGGAAGTCATTTTTAATCAGTAGGGAGCCAGGTGTGTTTAGCATGGACATTACTTTTGCAGTGACTGTTCCCCCCCCCCCTGCCCCCACCACCCCCTTCCCATCCTTTGGTAAATTTGGTTGGATGAACCTTTATTTATTTAAGCTGTATTTTACTGGGCAATCCCATAGAAGTGTAAGATAAAAGGGGAGACTTGGCCAAGAGCTTAGTATGCACAGAAGAAAAACACCATAACATGTAACATTTTACAATAAGGTCGCATGAATTGGCATTAACTAATGTCGTTGTTAACTGCTAACTACTGAAAAGTTCATCTGTACAGCTTTGTTAATGTATTTGTACATCATTCATTCATGCTAACAGCTACATTAGTTAAATGCAATTCTCATTGTAAAGTGATACCCAATAACAGATATTCTTGATGTACTTCTGGCTTTACTTCCCAAATTCTTTATATAAATTCTTTCAATGTGGTAAATCCATATACATGGACCATTTTCTGGATTATTCTGCAACCAAGGCGCAGGGAAGACTTGGTACTTGGAATTTAATAAAAGGATATAAGAACTATGACAGAAAGGATTTAATGTGCAAAGATGTATGGTAGAGTTCCAAGTATGGTTTTGTAAATGGAAGATTTTACTCCTTTTACTCCTTGGAAGACCACCACCAACTTACGATACTCAATTTGTCTTAAGAACAATTCTTTGTCGGTTGCTTAGTTTGTTTTGGTTGCATTATAATTCATGAATATAATATCACTGGGGCATGAGTTTAAATGCTAATACGTGATATACTGAGTAATGGATAAATTACCTCAGAGCAAATGCCCTTTCCATGTTCACTTTTTAAATTGCACAGAAAATTGTGACACTGTCTGGCACATTCATCATGTATATTACTTGCGCAATGGAGTGTAAATTTGTCGTAGCATTTAGGATTATGAACATGAAGTCCAGCCGTGTGTGCCAGATTGATAGAGGAAGCAGGTCTCTGTGGATTTTTGTTTTGGTTAAGCATGTGAGAACGTCAGTGCCTCCACATGAACTGGATAGAGTTTTATTTGGAATCCAGTAATTAAAAAAAACAATTGAACTATTATGTGGAACATTTTTTGTTTTTAAATGTTCAGTGTGATTTCATATGGTGATTAAAAACCCAGGGAAGGTTTTGTTGCTGTATTTATACCACTTTTGTTGTATTGTAAGGTTTTATAGATATGTGTTAATATACTGACTGAGCTGGTGTGTGCTTGGATTGCCCAGTTGTCTTCGATATGTATTCATCTCAGTTTAGCAAGCTAGTTTTAGTGTTTTCTGTGAATCAAGATCTTGCTTTTAATTGGTAGTCACAACAAATGTTGATTGAATCACAGCCTCAATATCAAATTTTGTCTGATCCCTGAAAGTATAGAAGGATTTGCAATATTCAGTCATCTTTTTTTGTTGTTGGCTGCAAGTGTCTGCTTTCACAAGTTGATTTTGTACAAAAAAAAATAAAAAATCTGACACGTTTATTTGCTAGCAGACATGCATGCTGCTCCTGTAAAATGGCTGAAACTAAGCAGCGGGTTTGGTTAGTACATGTGATGGGAGAGCTCCTGGGAGATCTTAGTTGCTGCCGGAAGTGGTGTTGGTGGGCCAGTTGGGGGCGATCCTCCCTCTGGTTGAATAATCCACGATGCCCTATTGCCTGGCCTGACTCACTGTGCTCATTAAAGACCCCACGACACTCATCACAATGAGTAAGGGGCTCCCTGGTGTCCTGGATCAATTCCTAACCCAGCCTGTCACCTAATCATTCCCTGGTTTAATTGGCTAAAAACATTGTTCTCTCTGCACCTCAGCCGGTGTGCGGTGCTGCAAAATGGCTGCCGTGCATCACCCAGGTGGGTGCCACATAACGGTGGCGGTTGAGCCAAGCTTCCCCCTCATCACTGTAAAGCTCTTTGAGTGTGAGGAAAACCACTATATAAATGCAATGAATTATTACTATTATATTATGTTAATACTACGTAATTTCACATTGGCTCTTTCTGTCTGACTGTTCCCTGTGCCTTACCTTTCCATACATAGTATTTCTTTATCTGTGCCAGCTTCAGCTAGTGGAATAAACATGGTGCGGGTTAGCGACTGTTGAATTAATGATTCACGTTCATTTGCTTGAAGATACAGTTGACAGGCAGATGGCTGGGTGTGGCTAATGTAAGCTCCTCCCACAGATGACAGCCCGTGGTGATGTTTTTCCCCCCCTGTCTCCCATCTCCTCACATACAGCTGACGGGTTTTTGCGGGAGCAGCACAGAATTTTCACCTGTACAGAAGCGCTTTGTTGGTTCCTCTGGCGCTGACAGAACTCACCTCGCTGTGCCACACGTCCTTGTCCTTGAAATTCTGTCGCCGGTTCTCCTCTGAATGCAGTGTTCACCTCAATGACATCCAGACACCTACCTTTTTCTTTGCTTTTTTGCTTCATGCTTTGATTAAAAAAATGTAACCTTGTCAGAACTGGAAACCATAGTGACCGTATTAAAGGTGAACACGCAGCTAAGGCGCGCAGGGGATGCTCAAGAGTCGCGAACACCGGAGTTTTGGACTGCCCTGTCATGCGAATCTGTTATGAAACCAGAAGTATCATATGCAGTTAAGCCTTATTGGACTTCTTATTTTCACTGATTTAGAAAAGGCGAGTATTAAACTGAAAACTAGTCACAATTTCCAGGGATTAATGAAAAAAATAACTCTCGAGATATCTTCAAAGTTGTGCGGAGGGGCACGTCTTATAGGTTTTATCACTTGCTAATACTTTTTAAAAAGTGGGGTTTGGGAAAGTCAGCAGCACTTACAGGGCCTGAGCAAAATCAATCAGTCTGCAGAAGAGGCTAAAGATAGCGTTGCGTTGGAAAGGAGATGTACTGTTCCGAAGGCCGGTGTGGAAGAAAAAAGATCATTAATGTTCTAACGAGATCCCCATTACCGCTGACTTGATCCGTTTTTAATTTCGCCTAGGGTTTATAGCCGCAGAACGAGTGTCGCTGATTTAAAATGTAAGGGCTACAGTATTGTGGGTAACTCCTCCGATGAGTAAGGGCTTCCGTTTCTTTAAAATGGGTTTATTTTGACATTACTGGATGTTATTCTGTCAAATCATGTATATATGGATTTATTCCCCAAACAAATTAAAACCGGGAAATCGTTGGATGAACCAAGATTTCAGAAATCAGACTTGTGAGAAGCATATCGTTATTTAGGGTTAAAACGTTTTCCTGGGTTTAATTTGCCAAGTGCTTAAGGACTTTTTCCAGAGTTATAAACCATCTTCGTTCCTGAGGTTGTTCATGTCTCTGAGGTTCTGCTGTATCTGTATTACAAATATGACACTCATAATGTATCCCTATATTTATATTTGGCATAGCTTTTACCGATATTATCCGTCTGGTGTGTTGTGAGTAAAGAAAGTATCCCCAGTACTGCTTGCTGAACAGTTGTCCAAAGTTTACCGATTTATCATCATTTATCATGTGTAGCAAATTGCAGATTGAAAGTGTTTTCAAGTTTTATAAATTCAGCAACGTCATAAAAATGAACCCAAGGAAAAATATTTAATTGGATGTATCACTCATGCACAAATTCCATGGCTGTTGCTAGGTTTTGATGCAACATAAGCATAAACATACATGTTATAAATATTGTATAAACTTTTAGTTTTCTACCTCAGGCACTTCTTTTTTATTTTTTATAAAACGTTAAAAAAAAATAGCATCACATATTTACCGCAGCTGCCTTTCCGTGTTAATTAGTTTAATTTGGATTTTCCGCGGTGTCAAGTGTTTCCAAAGCGTCCGCCGACCGCACGACAAGTTTGAACAGAGCCTTAATCCGGTCGGCAAGCCTGATCAAACGTACCGCTGACTAGGAAACAGAAACCGTTCCGAATGTAATGACGCCCGCCCTCGTCCCGCGGGAAAGCGAGCCGCTGTCGGGAAGAGGCGCGAGTCGGAGAGAGAGGAATGCGAATGCATTGTTATCCGCAGCGGAATTATAAATGCATGTTAATGCGGTTTTGATGAACTCGTTGCTGTTTACAGATAAGCAGAACACGCCAACATGAAAGCATTTCTAAAATGTATTAATTAATTCGTTCATTCATGCATTCATTCATTCATTGGTAGTGCGGTGAGTATTGGAAATTGATTCTGCTGTAGGCCTGTATTCCCCTCAGTGGATTGATTTTGGGGTGGCAAGGTGGTGCCAGCCCCACAGCAAGAAGGCACTGGGTTTGAATCCTGACAGGGGGCCTTTCTGTGTGGAGTTGGCATGTTCTCCCTGTGTGGGATGTGTGAGAGAGAATGGTGTATGCCCTGCGATGGATTGACAACCTGTCCAGGGGTGTATTGCTGACTCACTCGCTGCATAGGCCCCACGACTCTGATCGGAAATAAGCAGTTTAAGAACACGGATGGATTCACTTTGGTGTCTTCACCAGCTATTACAATGTACACAGTTGCCTGTGGTTCACAGTTGGGTTAATGTTGACCGTGTGGCAGATCTCAGCGCAGTGGAAGTACTGCCTTCTTTAGCATCTCGCTTCCAGATCTTCACCACAACATGGTGGATGTAATCCAGCCCCATCGCCCTAGGGAATGGCAGAGCTATAAATACAGCTGATTAGCAAACCGCCCCCGTGCTTTAATCCATCCATGCAGAGGTCTTAAGCCGGTGTGTTAAAATAGCGCAGCACGGTGGCTGTTTATGCAAAAGAACAAAACGGTTACCTGAGAGAAAAACAGCATTTGTCCGTGGCAGACTCACGTGTTTGGGGGAAAATAATCGTTCATGCGATTCAGTTGTGAAATGAGAGGAGAATGGGGCATTGTGATGCCCTAATAGAAGTAGAGGCCATGTGCTGTCAGTCACTGTCCCTGAACCAGTATCGTCGAGGTAAATTATGTTTTTATACTTAGAACACAATAATTGGTTTGAATACAGTATCCCAGATCTCCCCCCTGTTCATATTGTGTGAGCTGTGGTATTATACCAAATAAAGCACGAGGACTGTATTCAGGGCCTGAAACTCAAAGCAGAAATGATCAGGTGGGTTGAATGTAAATGATCCGCATTCACATTCATATTACATTCCGTCTGTTTTTACTGAAGGTCTACTGCACTTTTAAAAGGTGTCTTGACAACAGATAGATTATTAAAGAAGACGAATCTCAAGGAGGGGGGGGGGAGGGTTGGTTGTTTAAAGGTATGCGCCAGGTAGACCCCAGTGAATACCATGTCGAATTGCGTCGTCCGTTTCAGGAGGTGTCTCGCGCGAGCCCCCCACCCCCCCGGATCAAACGGTCAGCGGCGTGGAGCACGGTCCGTGGAGCCGCTCTGCGAATTGGTTTTTCCAAAATAAAAGCACAGGAACTTGGCGGCTGTTGTGTGGACCCTCTCATTAAAGCCTCACTCACTCTGATGAATTTGTCGGGGTTCCCTGTCGCCGTTTGGAGTGGCCCTGGCACCCATGTGCAGCGCTCCGGATTCCTGCTTATTTAGTTGTCACATCATTAGATTGGCACGCATTCCTTTTCAAGCGCTTGAAGTGGGTGCTGAGAGAGAGAGAATAGAGAGAGAGAGAGATGATAGAGAGAGAGAGCGAGCGAGAGAGAGAGAGAGACAGGATAGAGAGAGAGAGAAAGAGAGGATGGAGAGAGAGAGATGATAGAGAGAGAGACGATAGAGAGCGAGAGAGGATAGAGAGGAGAGAGTGAGAGAGAGAGAGATGAGAGAGAGGATGAGAGAGAAGAGGAGAGAGAGAAGAGAGAGATAGTGAGAGAGAGAAGAGAGAGAGGATGGAGAGAGAGAGAGGATGGAGAGAGAGAGAGACGATAGAGAGAGGATAGAGAGGATGGAGAGAGAGAGAGAGAGACGATAGAGAGGAGAGAGAGAGAGAGAGAGAGAGACGATAGAGAGAGATAGTGATAGTGTTCAAATGGACTGCGATGGAATGGGACACTTTGTTTGCGCGGAGCCAGCTGGAGTCGCGCGCAGTCCGTGCTCAATCAGGGCTCGCCCCGCCAGATCCTCCCTTGGACCGCAGTCACCTGGCTGCCGACCGTGCGTTCTGATGCGCGAGAGAGCGCCCGGCCTGACAGCCTCTCCCCGACCGAGTCCCCGAGCGCCCGCCGCCAAGATGGATTCTCGGGAAGCGGAGAAATGGCGCCGTGTCGTCCCCCGAAAAGGGACTTTCTTAGCGCGCGCGTGAAGCCGCCGCGCAGCTGGCCCGGGGCGGGCGGACTGAGCGCCAACTCCGCCGGTTTCGGAGATGCGCCTTAGCGCCCCCGAGGTTTAGCGGCCTTTTCGGGTCAGGAGGAGAATGGAGGAAACGGCGCCGGCTGACGTTACGAATTCCCCACCTGATTCTCCACGGTTTCGAGGTTCAGGCTACAGAAGAAAGAGTAATCGGCCGGGGGCGGGGGCCGGGGGAGGGGACGGGGTAGACAGAGAGGCTGGTGTCGGAGATGTGCAAGCTTTGCAAAGCTTTGGAAAGATTTGAAGACATTTCCGAGAAGGACACCCTTATTAAAGTAAATCTCGGCGCTCAGCTCCGGGTGGAGATGTGATCCGGGGCGGAGCAGAAACCCCAGTGCATTCTGGGTGTACAGTGCCAAAGTTGCCTCCTGCTAGTTGCACAGAGAGAGAGAGAGAGGGGGATTAATCCAGGTACAATGGTGCCAGTCTTCAACATCAGGGACTGAATGATATTTAATGAACTAACTCTCTCTCTCTGTCTCTGACTCTCTCTCTCTCTAATTAAATACTGATCTGGATTTAATGCAATCAAAAAGGAAAGGGCTTAGTGACACACACACACACACTTCTCACTAAGCCCCTGTGAATACATTGAAAAAATGCAGATTGTTCTTTTATGAACATGTGAGTGTCAGCTCATTGCAGAATGCACTAAAACCATGAGCCCTGGACGTTTTATCTTTGAATAATGGGACTCCGTCCAAGATAGAACAGACAGCAAAAATGATCAGACAAACTGTGTGGGAGTTCTGCATTTCCACATGGTATGACATGGCAGTGTATATCACAGCATTACTTGGAAGCATTTGAGTGACAGGATCTGGGGGGGGAAAGGGGAATGAGCCGGTGAGCGCCGCTGTGTCACATGACTGCTGAGGTCATCGAGCGCTCCGGGAGCCACGACTCGGTGCTAATGACTCACAGCGGGTCGTCTCCTGCTCGCCGAGCCGGCCGGCTCCTTCTTTCCGCCAACTCCGATCGCGCCGAGATTTTTTTCCGCTGTGTTGTGACGCGCTGTCACTCAAAAGGAGTGGCGCCGCTGCTGTGACGCGGGTGACTTTACTGGGGCTGTAGTGCGGCCCCTGCAGGGTCCATCACGCAGGAAGTGACACTGAGCCGTGGAAAATGAAGCGCATAGCCTACTTGCTGGGCCAGCTGGTGCCTCGTCTTGTCTCGCCTCGTCCGTGTAGCGACCTTTTTTAAAAAAATATATATATTTTTTTTTAACAGTTTCCCCGTTGGATTCGGTTTCTTATCCGTCAGGCTCTTTCTGCAAATGAACGTTTCAGCCGGCGAGATTCAGCAAATAGACAGAGAGATTGTCCCTTTTTCTTTTCCTCCACAGTCCGACGGCTGTTCCGCTAGCCCTGGTCCTGCGGGATCTGTCCCCAATCATCGCGTAATGCCTCAGAAAGCTGCCGGATGTCGCCGGAAACCGCGAAACGGAGACACAAGCCGCAGGATCTGCGGTGTCGCGGTCAACGGGTCGTTCAGGTTGACTGGGGAATGTGCTTCCTCACAAATAGAAACTTTATTTGTTGCTCGTTCATTTAAAAAGAAAATGGCCACGACCTGTCAATTCCATTTATTATTCTACCGTTTTGGTGAAGCAGACACCTGACTAATACTTTGATCCTGTTTGCCCATGTGAAAATGAGTATGCTGAAGTATACCTGAAGTATACTATTTTATACTCAAGAATACTTGAAGTACAATTACGTTTATGTAATTATGCTTCAAGAATGCTGAGTATAGTATTTTTTCCAAATGAGTGATCTATCCAGCCCCACAGGAGTATAAAAAAAATATTCAGCCAGATAACAGTTTATTGCATTCCAGACAATTTCTTTGAGAGGGGAAAAAAAAAACTGTACTGACCCTCAAGGAATGAATTATTCCATCATATTTTACATGAAATGACAGGCAGTCAGCAGATGCTCTTGTGCAGAATGACTCAGAAGTGGAGAACATGAGTTTTGTATCAGAAATATAAAAGTGTGACGCCACCAGAATAAATAAATAGGCAGTGAAAGCTCATGTATAAATCAAAAGTGTGAAGTTAGCTGAACAAAGCAACAATTTTTGCAAACAAAAAGTATTCCAGTACATCAGGTAACTGTATATTTAACCCTTTTAAGGGTAGTTTTAAAAAAAATGTTTTTTGAATGTTCAGTTAAGAACTTTCTAATCACATACAGTATTTGATTATAAGAGCAGGTCATATCATAATGGTTCTTATTAATAAGCCCTGCTGTTTATCTACAGGGTCTCATCCAAGGCCTTCTCTGTGTTAAAAGCTAATAATACCCATTTCCACCACACTTTCACTGCTTTTTCATTTGATTAGATTAATCTCTTCTTCTCCGTGTTCTTATTTATGCTCAGCTTCATTTTAATATTGATAATTACATGATAAAATTTTGTAATCTTTAAATAAGTTTGCTTATAAAGCCTACTGAATATGCTATTTCAGGGGTTCAGACCTACAGTATTTCCCCTTTGCCATTGAAGTATAACGCAATGTCTCTGCATTTGATACTATAAACAATTGAGGATCGCATAACCTAGAATTTAATGGTTGTCACTAAAAATTCTTAGAAAATGTGGGGTACAGTAGATTTTTGTAACCAACTATGCATTTTATTGTGTATCACAGCAGTACATATTTGTCATTGTGTATACCCACTGACAGCAGTGCTCCAACATTATCGGAACTGCTAGTTGTTCATGCTTGCTTAGTCATGTTTTATTTCAAATTAAGACTAGGAGGAAGTTCAGAAACAGTGGTGAATAATGTAGCGTGCCACGTAGGCTAAATCCGTTTATTAGGACTGAAGGGCGCTGTAAAACAGCTTAGCTCGAGCGTTCACGTTTGCTGACTGAAGCGCACGCTCTTCGAATTGCAATTCTCACGATATCTTCTGTCTCACGATTTATTTTCCGTCTGCATCGGCACGTATTTCAGTGGAGAAAAGTGTATTTTAGAATTTCAAAAAATAACGGTGTCTCCTTCTTCGAGAATGCACTGTAGGGGTTCGGAAATCACAATGGAGTGATTGACATGCGAGGACCGCATCATTCCGGAAAGTGAGTGTTTGGAACCGCTCTGTCTTGTTAGTTGTCAGCCGGCACATTGGACTCCGCCCCCCTGAGCCGAGCGCATCAATTCCTACAAACGCAAGAGGGCTCGCCACAAATCAGAAACCCGTCTCCCGTGAGAGCCGCTTGTCAGAGGAGCAGATGGAGGATTTACGACACGCGTTAAAAAGGCCTCGGAAGGAACGAATGACTCGGAAAGTGCGGAAGGAACTTTTCAGGAATCGGAGACGCTTCGACGGGTGTTTAATTCGATCCACGATGCGGCCTCGAAAAGACGCGGAGGCCGCCACACCAAGCTGTGCCAGGTCAACCGTGACCCGACGTGACGTCAGCGCGATAAAAGCAGCTCCGTCACTTCGCCTGCAAATATTGTGAATTTTGTTTGCGGTTGTTCCTTCGGCTGCCCCCCAGCATATCATCACCTGAACACAATGATTGTACTGTATTAATTAGCTGCTACACCTCGTCCAAAATCCCTACTGCTTTTCTGGACAGTTTGTAAGATCTCCAATCTTGAGGACTCTGGAGGTTTACCATAGATGTATTTCTGTTTGTACAAGAGCGGCTCAATAAATGAAGTAGCACATTTAAAAAATAAAAAAAAGATTCCCAATTCACCTTTTGGCCATACCTTCTGTTTAATATCGTATCCCACACATACCGTTGTGTAGGAGTCAGAGAAGAGAAGGGAGCCAGACACACAGCAGTGCTGCTGCTATGATTTTTAAAAAAGTTTATTGAAACTGTATTTCTAGTTGGCCGGTTCACATATGAAATTTTATAACCGGTACCTTGAACACATTTTTGCAAGAAAGCCTGACAATTTGACATGCCTAAGGCCAATGTTGTAGGATATTGGCTTGCATCCTACCAGCGTAAACTGCAGTTTGTTTTATTGGGCCCTTTGGTGCTAACCACAGATTCTGCCATCCTCAGCTTTTTTTCTTTTTTTTACTAGCTTGGGCTGCAAATGTAAAAAAAAAAAAAAAATTTTTTATTACTTTTCAAATTCAAGTAAGTTTTCACATATCCATATAATACACATGAAATATCCGTCCATAAAACCGGCTGCACCGCAGGTAGCTTATGATGGCTTTAAATCGTTAACGGGCCCCGCAGCCTGGGGGGACACGTTTCCTGTTTACCCAGCGACTTCCTGCTGAAACACAGCCACAAATCTGGGGAGGCAAAAGACCTGGTAGGAGCCAGAGGGAATTTAATGACATTTGCAGTGAGAATGTCTTGATGAAACGGCACACCATCTTTTTTTTACAGCTATAATAAGATACATCGGTGCCTTTTAGAAATTGTTTACTTAGCTGTACATACAGTTTGACTGTGCTGTGAGCATGCTTTATTTAAAACCGCCTTGTGAATCAGCTTTGGAAGCTTTGGAATTTAAGGCACGCAACCTTAACCAAACTTATGGTAGTTTTAGAATTAACATCCCACACGTGAAACCGATCTGAACCATCAGGAAAGCAGTTTATGTAAACCTCGATATGGAGATGTGGCACAAATATTGCCACGCCACGCTAAAAGTGTCGATGTATCCTACGGCCTTTTGGAGGCATTCACTGGCTGCTTCTTAATCCAAAGGGTCGCATTGTAGTAATTATCCTTATTGTTGCTTATTTGAGGTAAGTTGTAGCACAGTGGGTAAGGAACGGAGTGTAGCGCAGTGGGTAAGGAACTGGGCTTGTAACCGAAAGGTCGCAGGTTCGATTCCCGGGTAAGACACTGTCGTTGTACCCTTGAGCAAGGTACTTAACCGAAATTGCTTCAGTATATATCCAGCTGTATAAATGGATGCTATGTAAAAAAGTTGTGTAAGTCGCTCTGGATAAGAGCATCTGCTAAATGCCTGTAATGTAATGTAATAGAGGGGCTCATTCAGGGCTGCAATAAAGCCCTGTTTTTATTCATTTATCCATTTGCTTATTTATTTATTTGCTAAAACAATGCAGACGACGTGCATGCATATTCAGTCGATTTAATTGCGCTCTTTGGGCCGAATCCCTTTGATCTTTTCTCTCGTTACGTGCTTCCGCGGCGCGTTTGGTTTCGGGGGGCGTCCTGCCGATGCAGGATTTCGGCTTTTCGGTTACGGCCCGACGGCTCGTTCTGTGAAACGACGGTGGCCTCGGTACCCCGGCCTACAGTACTGGCCAAAAGTATTTGGCCACCTGTGTGTGAGGTTAAAAAACCTTAGGTAGACAGTAATTCAGGTAATATATCCACATTTATTGAATGACAAACCAAAGTATAAACTTGTTTTTTTTTGTCAGTTTATACCTACAACAACGCAAAAAGTTAGTTATTTTGACGAAAGTTTTACTTAGCCAAAAAAATAGCCTCCTTTGGCTTTAATTACAATTTTTAAAATTATTGGAAGTCTAACCAATCAGGTGGAGGGGTAGTTAAATCTTATGACTGACATATTATCTACCTTAAGTTTTTAAAAAACCACAGCTAGCCTAATACCATTGGCCTGTAGTGTAAGTAAAATAGACTCTAAACCTGCAAGAAATATGGCAAAGAAGGCGTTCGGGTTAGATGTGCGGGGCCAAGTAAATACATTGTGACAAGTTTATTACCCATGAGAAATTGCAAAGAAGCTTAAGGCGCAGTGCTGCTAGCCAGTAGAGTCAGGCGTGCCAAATCAGAGTTGAAACGAAAACCTACATGATGGTAGATTTCAAGGAACAGGATTAGCCACCACTGCATTGCTGCGTTTAGTCACTCTGGATGAAAGGGTCTCATCGCTTCCCCTGCTGGTCAGTCGGGTGCCTGCAGTTTCCCCCCGTTGAGCTGCGCGTGCAGGGGTCATCCTCCAGCTCGTGTCTGTGCGTGCCCAACTCCCCAACGGCAACGCGATAAGAAGCGGTGGCGGACATGGCTTGCTTCGGAGGAGAGGCCGAGCTTGTCTGAGCACCTCAGAATTGATAGAGGCTGCAGCAGTGAGAAAAAAGTGTAGAGAAAAAAAAGAAAAGGAAAAAAAAAACATTCACCGGAAGCAAAGGAAGTGAATTTGGGTCATGGACTCCAGCGTGTAACTTCAGCATACCCGTGTTCATATTTTGCATGGCCCGTGTATCGTTAGCGCTAATAGAAATAACAGACATTTCACTTGAACCATTAGGGTTCGTTCATTTGGAAATGCCCCAGAGGTCCCGGTTGTTTGCCGTGGCCCAGGGAACTCTGCATAATTCAGCTTCCTCCCGCTGAGAAGTTTATCGAGAGAGCGTAATTGGCACAGTTCATATTATTCACTGACCCTGTGGGAGAGAAGCACAAACTCCAGAGCCCCACACCTGTGAGTTTCATTCACTGCTGATGATGTAATTATCAGACAGCCAGGCTGACCTGCTGCTCTGCTACAGGTGACCTGGGGTGGGGGGGGGCATCTTCATTAGACTCAGGTGAGGTTTGATTTTGACCCCCCTCCCACCCCACCCTCCTCCATAGAATGCCTCTTGCTATTCTTCACCTGCCACCATCATTGCAGTAACAACATGAACTCAGCTAGCCTTGACAGACATGTGTCTTAATTCACTTGGATAACAAAGAGGAGGGAGAGAGAGAGAGAGAGAGTGCGAGAGAGAGAGTGAGTGAGTGAGTTCACTAGGGTTATAGCAGCGAGAGAGAGAAATGTGGCGATGTATAAAAACAAAGTGTACTTTACATTTGAAAGAGGACACACAGGGCTTTTAAGAGAGAAAGAAAGTAAGGGAAAGAGAAGAACAGGTAGAGAGAGATGTGGAGAGATGTGGACATTTATTCTACACCTACACTGCTGAAGAATGTTGTGTGGTCTCATGGGGTGGGGCCCATAAGGGTGTTAATACATTTGAGGGACTTCAGTATCCCTGACGCCTCACAGCCAGAAGGTACCGGGTTCGAATCCCACCCGAGGGCCTTTCCGTGTGGAGTCTGTGTGTTGTTCCCGTGCACACGGTTCCTCCAGGCACTCCGGTTTCCTCCCACAGTCCAAAGACATGCAGGTTAGGCTGAATGGAGAATCTTAATTGCCTGTAGGTACGAGTGTGTAAGTAAATGGTGTGTGGGCCCTGCGATGGATTGGTGGACTGTCCGGGGTGTATTCCTGCCCAATGCATGCTGGGACAGCCCCGCCCCCCAACCCCCAACCCACCCCCGCAACAACCCTAACCAGGAGAAAGTGGTTTACAATAATATGGATGGGTAGATTGATGGATGGATTGATGGATGGATGGATGGATGGATGGATGGAAGGATTTCATGCACAACATGATGGTTGTTGGGGTGCTTTTGAGTGACCTTTGGATAATGAACAGGACAGAGAGCTACTTTCTGGTTGCAATATGCATATGCTGCCCAGCCTGTGCACGTGCTGCCTAGAAATACGATGAATCACTTTAATGAAGAGTTGGGAGCAAGCAGATTTTTCAAAGCTTGCCATTCACCATGAAATAACAGCCCTTGAAAGACGTGTGGGGCTTGTGGAGCTGGCAGCTTTGTCGCTGATAAATCGAACTCCCAAAAACGGAACACTGCTCCGAGCAACTGCAGTCACAAGACAGGGAGTCGAAGCTCTATACGTGGCCACTGTTTTCAATTATTTTCTATTTTGAATCACTGTTTTAAGGTTGCCTGTGTAGGTGATGCAGTGCTTGCAAGAAATATTTCCTATACTGCAATAATTTGTTAATTTGGATAGATTAGTTTAAAATACTTTAAACCATGCATTTTAAGCAATGCATTGGAATATGCAATCACCTTCAGTTTGCATTGCAACACTTTCCTTTATTATTCAGTGTAGTAGTGTAACAAGTATAGATTTTTTTGCTAGGTCTACAATGTATTTCCAGGCCACTGCATCTGTAGTTGCTGGCCTGGGAATGCATGCTGTCCTGGTCTGGTCTGGTCTCATTTGCTCATGTTCATCAGGTGAGTTTACCTATGCATATTCAGGTATACTCACTGTGTTCCCCTACACAGTAGAACGCTCCAGATAACGGCGTCTGTTGAATGCGGGCGATGCCATCAGTATCATGTATGTATCATGTAGCTGGCAGCAGTGGGGAGGACTGGCTGATGGCTGATCATTTTCCCTTTGGAAATGGCCTTTCTCTTGGAGAGGGCTCCACTAAAGTCCACCACTTTAGTGGCTTGTTTGATATCTCCCTGATAACTGCCTGCTCAACCCAATGATAGACCTCATTTCACTTAAAGCAGCCCCATTGGAAAAAACCTGTGGGACAGTTAAACGGTGCAATTTAATGGATTTACGTCACGTTGGAAAATGTTAACGTTTCATGCGCGTGAAGTATCGATGCATCTGTTCACTGAGCGTCTTTGTGTTAAATCTGGATATCCGTTTTTGAAAATGTCTTCTCCGCTGTTTCATTGAGGATCGGATCTCAAATGTTCTCAGGACTGCAAATCTGTTTTAAAGTTCAACCTTTCAAAGGGACGGCAGGAATGCCTCATACTGAGCTTTAACGGGCCGTGAAGTGTTCACATCCAGGCTATGGAGAGCGGGTTGTGTTTAAGAGCTGAAGAAGTGTGTGTGCGATATTCATCACTCACACATTACCAGTCACACCGAACAGTGTAGTACTGATATGGGGGTTATTGCAAATGAAGGCAAATCATGGGGAGGGGGTCCATTAAACCCCTTAGACCACAGAACTGCATTACAACTGGATCAGCTGTCCGAACCTGTGAGATAAGAATTAGCTGTTCCAGTTGTGATGCAGTTCTGTGGTTTTTTAAACTTGAGGTTTAAACTCCAGCTAAGTACCCTGTAATTGACTCCGTATGTCTCAGACCACAAACTGAATGAATGTCTCTCTCAAAGAAGAGGTTCTTAGTCCCAGGACATCTCTTGATGAAATAAAGGTTAAATGGACCATAAAATGAAGGTCACTGGATGAGTCCATATGACAAATTCTAGACTGCAAATGATTTTCAAAATTCTGGAGCTAGCCACTTAGCATAAAATGATTCACTTCTTAATAGCACTTCTCAAGTTGTTTTTAATACCGAATGTTCTGAAGATCCAGTTATTTCTCTCTTGCTGTTTTCTATTTGTGTTCAAAATGCTGAAGCTGTTTGATGCATCGTTGACCTTGCTTGTTTGTGTAGTACACACAAGCAATACATAATACAGGAAATACACGTACGGCAGTGTGCTTAAGTCATTGTGGATCATGCAGTGAAGTGCAAACAGTGAAAGCTAGCATACCCGTACTGGTGGCTCTCCAGTATCAAGGCTGGCTACACGAACACGCTGTGTTTGTACCGGGCCAGTGGTACCAACACGGAATGAAAGAGGTCTGACACTGACAATAAAGCCTGAAGCTGTTCACATCAGGCTCTGAGAGAGAGAAGTGAATGCCTGCATTGCTAAACATGGGCCGCACGGTTACTCTCTGGGTCTGTCTGGCCCATCAAAGCGGTGGTTGAAGAGAACCGCTTCAGACGCCGTGGCAACGACGACGACGACGAGTCGCGCGCGGCTCACTTAATACGGAGAAGCCACTTGAAAAGGAGCAGGGCTAATGAAAATGAAATTGAATTCTGCCTGTGCTCCGGGTGGTCTGCCCGCCGTTCTTATCAACGCGCTGGATTCGGAGGTGCGCGCTGAAATGAAGGAGCGTCTACTCCAGGCGAAGAACAGTTGTGTTCTGAGTCTGATGTTTTTTTTTTCTTACAAAGGCTCCCTCCAGGATGAGAGCTGTGAAACAGCACTGACTGAAGGCAAAGGCAGGACTTCCTTATAAAAAAGACGTGTGAACAGGACATGCGCGGCTAATACTCTTTTGGTTAGTCTCTGTTCAGTACGAAAGTAGAACTGAACAAAACACTTTGTACCAGGTGTCTTTGGTGTGTCTGGCTGAAGACTTCCCTGCAGTCCATATAAAAGTCGATTTCCAGGTCCTGTCACACACACACACACACACTCTCTCTCTCACACACACACACACACACACACATGCACTTTCACAAACACAGACACACACACACACACACTCTCTCACAGACACACACACAAACACACATACACACACACACACACACACACACACACACACACACACACACAGACAGGCACACACAAACACCCACTCTCACAGACACAAACGTACATGCACACACACACACACACACACACACACACACGCACAGTAGTTATTGGATACTGAAATCACTTTTATGGTTTGTTATGTCCCCAGCCCTCATAATGGTGGTGGTTGCCTGGACACACTTGCATCATGGTCCTATGTTCCTTTTTCTGGTTATATCTCAGCCATGTGAGGGCAGTATAGGGACTCATTATGAACAGGAAGAAAACTGCTGATTTCAGTTACACATATGCTATGTTTTAGTGACTAATGCAAAGAGGGACACATAAGTGTGTGTGTGTGTGTGAGTGAGAGAGAGACGTGTGTATGTGTGTTTTGGCGTTTTGATGACTAGTGTAATGAGGCGTGTGTGAATGTGAGTGTGTGTGTGCGTGTGTGCGCTTGTGTGTGTTTTTGTGTCATTCTGGTGCAATGACTCTGTAATAGTGGTGTCAGGTGATGTTTAGCTCACGTACAAATTTAAGCACAAAGCAAAAGGAAGTGCTGATCGGTTTGAAGTATTTGTCCATACACTGGTAAACTCAGCATTTCTGTTTTGGGTATATTTGTTCTCATATCCGGATAGAATATGGCATAGTTGGCTTATACTCTGCTCTGCCCTACCAAGTGATACGACTTGGATATGCAGCGAAATACAGTAATTAGCACAGCATGGAGAAAGATGTTCTATTGACCTCGAGATTGCCCTTTAAAGTTTATTTCCACGGGGGCCTTTGGCATTTGACTCCCCTGCTGGACGTGCCCTGTCCCAGAGCGATGAGTGTTCATAAACGGATGTCGGCCATCTTAGTTGCCAGCTCACACCTCTACTGCCATTACACTGCATTCAGAAGCCAAAATGCCAGCGTCACACTCAGGAAAAACAGGTTTTCTATGGACCCCAGGGGACATTTTCAGTTGGACACACCAAAGTAATGGACACTTGGTACACAAAAAAACATTTTTTCAGTTTCATTTTCACGCAGAACCATATGAATGTTACTCATTTGACAGCTATAGACTAAATGAAACGCCCCATATTTTCTTCCTCTTTGTTCGGAGAGCTCCTCCCCTTGCCCCCCCCCCTCCCGACTCCTCCTCAGCTGTAGACCTAAATAAAATAGACATGAAACAAACGCCATGGTAACCGGAGCCCGTATGATTCCGACCGGGTCGCCTGGCTTTCATGTGTGTCATCAATAATGCAAGGGGCGGGGTGTAGAGTTTCCTCCGCCCCCCCTGCCCCCGCCCCCGGGGGGCGTGGCTCAGAGGCGCTCAGACGGAGCCGCCTGGTTCGGCAGCCGGACTCGGCCCCGGTCCCCCTCCCCGAGACGCGCGTCCACCGCCGCGCGTTCGGCGGCGAAACGGCAGGACGCGGGGCGCTCCCGCCTCGGCTGGGGACGATGGTGTGCATCGCTAACGGCGACGGCGCGGGGTGCGGCCCGAAACCCGCCGGCGACGACGATGACGCGCAGGCAGGGGGCGCAGGTGCGGACCCGGAACCCGACCCGCAGGTGACCCGCGAAACGACCGCGCCGCCCCGGGGGCCAGCGCTAGGGCTCCGATTTCAACACTCGCTCAGCGTTGAAATAAGGCTCTCTTCGGTAAAGGGACGGTCATGCGTGCAGATTCACAAGCACTGTGGGTAATGTAGCAGGCTGGTCGCGGCGAGCAGTAGCAGCACACTGTGCTAAACGCACACACACACAGGTAGGCCTGTGTCGCACACACACACAGGTAGGCCTGTGTCAGGTACGTTGGTGTTATTGCACTTTTACACTTGCTTTGGAGCGGTTACATTGCACAGGCATCCACTAGCTTCATCTCCCCATCTTCATCTGGTCACTTTTCTCAGGTAAAATAATGGAGTAGTGCTGTGTTGTGCGCTTGTGAAAATCTCTTATCTTTGATGCGACGGGTTCAGTGAGGCGCCTGAAAGCCGCTGCAGTGAAGACCTCTGCGTCTGCGCGGTTCATTCTGCGCTCTTACATCACGCAGGATTCACTGCGTGAGTCCTCACTCCGCCTGTGAAACGGAAGGGAAATGTCCTCCGGTCTGAAAAATACGAGCTTGCAACTCAGGTGGAGGTGCGTGTGTGTGTGTGTGCAAATGCGCGTGTATGTGTGTGTGTGTATGTGTGTGTGTGTGCGCGCGTGATTTTGAAATGTCAGACCTGAGCCATCAAAGTGCCAATTACTAAGTTTTATTTTTGGTCGTCTTGGGGAAAACGTACGTAAGACCAGGACTGGAGAAGGTTGCAAATTGCAGGGCTGTCCAAAAATAGAGCGGAAACAGCTAGGTACGCACAGCCCAGTTTCCACCTCTGTGAGCGAGCCTCTGTTATTCACTGTCCCTGAATAACGGTTATAAGACAACGCTGGTAGGCGGACTGGTAACTCAGAATGTGGATGGGCCATGGCCTTTCTTCAGTTATGGGGTGTAATATATCTCTGCCATAGAAATGGCATGAATGTGTTGTATAAGAGAGTTAGTGTGGCCTTCATTCATGGTCTGAAATAGAGAATTGCAGTGCATGTATGTGTTGTGTAAGTGCTAGTATGGACTTTATTTGTGGTCTGAAATAGAGAACTGGAGTGCATGTATGTGTCGTATAAGAGAGTTACTGTGGCCTTTATCTGTGGTCTGAAATAAAGAATTGGAGTGCATGCATGTGTTGTATAAGAGAGTTAGTATGGCCTTTATCTGTGGTCTGAAATAAAGAATTGGAGTGCATGTGTGTATTGTATATTGCCAGTTAGCGTGGGCCTGTGGGTTCCATGAGACCTTGTACCCAAGGAAAATGGGTTGCAGTGCTAAAACGGTTGAATGTCAGGAAAAAGAAAAGGGCTTCCACTGTAAAGTAAAATCCCTCATTCACAGGCGTCATCGATTCCTCAATTTGCTCAGCTCACACTAATCAGGGAAATTGTGGGACGTGAGACGGGCGGTTGGTCTTTTCAGTCAATATTGTGAATAATGTTGGGTTGTGTGGAACTACTTTATCTGTGATGATCCCTACACTACTGAAAATTCTGATGCATTTTATTTTCAATTCTAAAAATATTAAACACCCCCCACTCCCAATACCCCCTTGTTGTCTTTGACTTGTTTTTGTGCCCATAGTTGTAAAGTGAACTTCTTAATTTCATTGTTTCTAATATTAATGAATCGATTCTCATATCAAACGGTGCATCTGGTTTCACGAGAGTGGCAGTGGCATTTTACTCCATGAAGACTAATAGACTTGTGTGGTGGATCAGCTTGTTTTAAGGGCAATTATCAAGGACAGAGCATCTGCTTACCTTCCTTATGACAAACCGGCTGCTCATCATTTCGTACACGGGCATAGGGTTGCGTACCAAACCCTGGGCTCCGTTTTAGCATCTGCAGGTATATCGACAGAAAAAGCAGAAATATAAAGCGCTGCGTGGTGCGAAGCAGTTCATCACTCAAATAAAGATAAATGAACAGTCGTGATTTATGCATAAAACGAAGTCTTGGAATGCCGCTTGCGTTATTTAGAGCACGTCCAGCGGCACAGGAAGATATACGAGGCGTCATTACATTTTTTTTGCTCGTTTCTCTGCCCGCGCGTGCTGCGAACGCGGAATATATAACCGCCAAAGTGTGTAAAAACGATAGTTAGTGCCGCAGTGGAGAACGAATGTGTAAGAAATAAAACCGTCGCGTGTTTAAAAACGAAAAAAAGAAAACGAACTCAGTGGTGCTATTTTAAAAAACGAAACCCTGGGAAAGTTTTGGATTGGACATGTAGCCCTACTACTGTGTGAACTGGACTTAATGTTTTCATGGTTATGGATAACTGATGCATAATGAGTATCGTACCTTATCGAACCTGTGTTTTGTAGTTGTTCCAAGTTCTTCAGTATGCACTTCCTGGACAGGAAAGCAGCAATATAATCCGCAATACAACGTTACAACAGGGGGTGGCAGTGTAGGAGGCTGGGTAAGAGACTGGCCTTGCTGCCAGGTTTGATTCTCAGGTAGGACGCTGTCGGTTTTACTTGTGTAAGTCACTCTGGGTTAGAGTGTCTGCTAAACGCTAGTGATGTAAATGTAATGTGCAATAAAACAGTGATTGTGTAACAAAATCCTTAAGCCTTGGTCTGTTAAAACAGCTACACTCTTCAGTTACTGGTCTAAAAAGTTATTGAACTTCACAAATGGTATTGGCAGGTGTGATTTTATCTCTTCCTGTAATATGCTCCAACAGTGTCTTACCACATTGAGAGAATGGATGGGGTACTTTGGAAGTCTCCTGACTCCCTTTCTTTTCAACAGTGGGGTTTTATCTTTATCTTGGATTTTGTCTGTTTTTGGATCTCTCTACAGTCCGTAGTCATGGTGCCAAAGAAGAAAATGTCAGTTTTATGGACTTCCATTTCTGTTCATCTTTTAAAAAATCTTTTGAATTGAGCGTTCTGTTTTGATTAGATGGGCTCTTCCTCAGAGTGGTGTGACCAGGTCAAGGGACTCGGGTGGGGGTGGTGGGGTGGGGTTAGGCCGGTGTACACAACTTTTTCCCTTTTGATTGAGGATGCATTTTAGGGTGTAGCCTATGTGCTGGACATGTCCCTCCTAAATGAATTTCAACAGAAATTCTTACTAAAGACTGAAATGAAATATAGGCTTTGGACATGGACAAGACGGAAAAAAAAGACACTGAGGACACGAGCTCGGTGTCCTCAATGACAGTTACGGCCTTGCTTACTCATATCAGCTCGGGGGGAGGGGTTTCTGCGTATTTGTGATTTCTGTATGCATTACTAAGATTCACGGGTAAAGTAAACGGTAATAATAATGAAAGTAAACATTTTTAATTTGATCGCAAAAAATAAGTATCTCGCCATGGTCTTTTTTTAATTGCCCCGTAAGTAGAGACAAATTGACTGTAAATAAGTTGCCTGGCTCAGGATGTTATGTTGACACCAACTATATTTAGTAACGGGACTGGTTTTGCATTAGAGGCTGTTAAACCACACAGGCAGTCTGCATTCATGGTGTGTGTGTGTGTGTGTGCGTGTGTGTATGTGTGTTCACCTGTGTATGTGTGTGTGTGTGGTTTCTTCATTTATTCTTTCAATAGAATATGCCAGTGTAATGCTAATTTCTATGCTGGACATATGAGTCGTTTTTCTTGATTTTTTTTCTTTTGTTACATATCAAATGACTGGCACTTTTTTCTTGCATGTTAACTTTAATTCTTTAACTCACGCTATGTTATGCCATGTTAATTGGTAATGTAGATAATTAGATGTTAGTGCATTGTCTGTGTGACCATTTCTCCAAGGGCATGACACCATTATATTTGTGAATGTTTGGAAGTGCAGACTCTGTTCCGGCAGCACCGATCGCTGCACGAGCGTAATAACGGACACGGAACCAGAGTTTGAATGGCTGATAGGAGCAGAGTTTATCCTCAGTCATTCAGTGACCTTACGTAGCGTCACCATTTTGCGTACATCTAGCACATGACTCCCAATCCGCTCCAGTAATCCGAACGATCGTAGTCAAATGAGGGACACCACCAACACGGAAAGCGAATAGCGCCCGGCTCCGCTCATTTTCCGCGGAATTCCCAGAAAGAAAAAAAATCTCGCCGTTTCATTTAACCGCGTGTAACGTCGTTAAATGTTTCTACCTGACTGAAGTTCCTTTGTTGCTCGCTTCTGTTAATTTCCATAAAGGGTTGTATTCATTACTGCTCTTCAGAATGCATGTGTCAAATGGCCTCCAGCACAACAACACTTCCTTATTTATAAAACCCCAGTTATCTGAACATTAGCTAAAATAAACAACAGCTTAGCTCTATGTTGTACGATCAATAAGAAATTAATTAAGTGTTTACAAACCCACACACCGAATTCACTATAGGCCTATTTATGAAAATAATACTCAGTAGTGTCTGCGGTAAGCAATGGAGTCTAAGTAAGTCTCTTGGTACTTTTTTGTAATGATTTTTTATTTTTTATTTCCTTGTCAGGAATGAACATGCGGGTTTTCTCACGTGGTTCTGTCTCCTTTCTCTCCTCAGAGCGAGAAGCCTCCCAGGCGTTCGGGGAGTCGATCCAGCAACATCTCCAAGGTAACGGCAGGACTGTTCTCCTGCCTTTTGCGAAAAAAGCAGAGCGAGCAAGTAATCGAAGACACAGCACTTAATACCCAGGGGGCTCTCTGCTTTAAGCCCAGCCACCTTGTGTTTTCCACAAATAAGCCAGTTCGGTGTTTTTTAAGCACATAGTTTATAACTTTTTTTCATTTTCAGATTCACGAAGAGATGAATCTGAAAGTAATTCTAATTATGAATCTGAAAGTAGAGTAAATATCATGGGGTTCCTGCCACTTTGCATTTTCTTGTTTGACTAACATCTGTTAGTCAAGGCAAAGACCCTGACTTTAGATGCAGCTGAAGACCTAGTTTCAGTAACCATGCAAACCCAGACGCTCAAGAATGGCATTTAAGGGGTTAAGCCGCAAACAGCGAGTACATCAAAACTTCCTGAATCTAGTTTCACTTTCTCCTGCGCTCACAGCTAGTTCTGTCTTTCTGCTATCACAACCATTTCTGTTTTCGTGCTGGAACTATGACGATTTTTGACCACCGTAACCATTTTTTAAGTTACTGAATTGTCTCCAACGATGCATTTTTGTAAGAAAAAAGTCATGTTGTACGACTGGTCGTTGCAGGCGAGCAGTTCTACGACGGGACTGGGACACACCAGCGTTTCTCGGACGTCTGTGACTCCCTCCTCTCAGGACATTTGCAGGTAGGCGGTGGGAACGAAGGACTCCGACAGACGGGGAATCTGAATCGTGTGAGCCTTTGTTCACCTTGTGCTGTACCACACTGTGTCTTCTGCCTGTCCTGCCGTGTCTTCTGTGTCTAACACAGGCATGCTGACTCCTGTCACAGCCATAACGTCTAATTCTAACGCTTGTGAGAAATCAGTCTGGTGTTGTTTTTTTTTTTTTTTTTTTTAAATTTTTATTTATTTGAGGTGAAACTGGGCTTCAGTGTCATCAGATAACATTGCAGACTCGAATGGCAGACGATTACACGGGTGCGATTCTGCCGATTCTCCAGCACTTTGCCCCCCCCCCCCCAGCTGTGAGGTTACGGGGGCAGAGGACCGTCCCTGTTCAAACAATAGCAGCTCACGGGCCCTTCAGCGCTGAGGCGCTGGCCCAGTGTTTACCAATCAGGCGGCACGTAGCGTGCGGCTGCCGCGCTTCCTGCTTAATGAGGAAATGGACGTTTTCGGATCCCAATCGCCCCGGGGGGGTCAAAAGAAATTCGGCTCCGTTGCCGAGCAGGTGCCGGGGAACGGGAGCGCTGCGCGTTCGTCGCACGCCTACAGGAAGTCCCTCAGCCTGTGGCGTAGGAGACGCTCAGGGTCTGAAGATCGGGAGCAATGTGACCGCTCGCGCTTCTGAGTGGAGGGTGAAGAGACTATGATTGGACAGACCAAAATATGAAAATAATAGTGACCTGCCCTAGTCGCTGAAGTCACTGTCCCTAAAAGAAGCAGAGCCCCAGAACACATCTCCTGTCTGTTCTGGCCCCACGATGGTGGAATGACCTCCCTGTGGAGATCAGAACAGCTGAGACACTGACCCACTTCAAACGACGACTGAATACTCACCTCTTCAGGCTGCACCTCTCCCCATCCCTCCCTTCCCCCCTGTAAATGACTAAACTTAGGGTTGTAACTAGGCAGCTGTTTCGTAGGTGACTTAGGTGCATTAACTGTCTTAACGACTACTTGTATTTTTTCCATAGACTGCGTTGTTGCCATTCTCGTTGTTAGTGTTAATCAGTTTAACCTTCAGGGTCCAAGTTGAACTATGCGGTTGTTCCCTGCACTTGGACCGGTACTTCTCTCTAGGGGTTTCGTCATACTTGTTCCTGGTTATGGTTATACATTTTGTTGTACGTCGCTCTGGATAAGAGCGTCTGCCAAATGCCTGTAATGTAATGTAATGTAAGTCTGAACCCCAGTTACACCTCAAAATGCTTTTGATCCTCCCCCCTCCCCCCTCCCCCCCCTCACGTCTGTCCGACTATCACTTCACCCCCTTTTTTTTTCCACTCTTCATTCTTCATCTCTGCATGCTGTCGCTGGCTCCGCCCTCCGCCTCCGCTTGGCTCCGCCTCCCCTCAGCTCCTCCCACCCTCTGCCCAAAGTGGAGGAGGACTGTGTGGAGGAGCGCACCCCGGTCACGGTGCTGTCCCGCTCGGGCCAGCCTGCGGGTAAGAGGCAGGTGAAAAAGAGGCACAGGAGGAAGCGGGACGTCCCGCGGGGGGGCGGGGAAAACAGCGGGGGCTCCGACCCCCAGGAGGAGTGCGTCAAGTACCGCGGCAACCCCCGGCGGGAGAGAGACTCCTCCGACTCCTCCTCGGACGAGGAGGAGAGCTGGCGGGAGGCGCATAACTGGGTTCGGGAGCGTCCCAGGAGGGGCCGGGGGGGCCGGGGGCGCCGGGACCGGGAGCAGGCCTGGGACGAAGGGCGGGACATGGAGCTGGTGTCGGTGGAGTCCCGGGACGGTCCCAAAACAAACGAGGGGGCCCGCACCACCCCGCCGTCCATGGGGCAGGAAGAGGCCGGCCGCCCGGGCCTGAAGAACCGACGGAAACCCCCGGCCAATCAGGAAGAGCGCGGGCCAAGCCCCGCCCCCTCGGCCTCACAGAAGGCGAAGTCCGGGAGCTTCGAGGAGATTCTGAGCAGTGGGCGGAGCCATGGAAGCTCCTCCCCCCAGGAGGAAGACTGCATCACCAGGATGTACGAGGAGATTGAGGCTGGGGAGGTCGCCCTGTTCGCCGCCCCCTGCCCCCCCTCGTCCCCCCCAGGCCTGAATTCGGCCTGTCCGGCCGGCAACAGCAGCACAGCCCAGCGGCTCCAGTGCTCGGACGATGAGTTAGAAGTGTGCAGGTCAGTCCGCTCTGTAGCACCCTGAAGAGAAGTAGCCTGCCCCCCCCCCCACTAGACAAATATCCCCTCCCCCCTACCGGATAGAACCCCCCGTTTTCCAGAAGGGGATTTGCCGAACCAAGACGTAGTTCACGGCCGGATTAGCGAATCGCGGGGAGGGTGGAGACACTGTGCTCTGTCGAACCCTGACCGCCCATGAAAACAACCCACGAGTATAAAAGCCGGCTTGATAATTAGCTGAATGTTAACGTGACTGTGTTTGGCATGTCCAATCACAGCACAGTGTGCGATGCTCAGAAAAGGCATATTGACTCAAATCCGTTAACAATGATGACGAGCAGAGAAGTGAATTGACCGTGCTGTCAGTACTTATGTTGTCCGTCTTCACTAATAGACAAGAGCCGGAATGGCTTGTTGCCCCATCCCTGCACTTCTTGGTAAATTGTATTTGTCCTAATACTCTAGCTTAATCTTCTGCCTAGTTTGGCTTTGCAGATGTTAGACCAGGATAGTGTTCATTGTTCTCAGCTAGAAATAGCTGTACAAAATAAGTAATTGTACCTTACTGAACCCGTGTTCAGCAGTTGTCTACGATCATGAAAATGCACTTCTTGTACGTCGCTTTGGATAAAAGCGTCTGCCAAATGAATGTAATGTAATGTAATGAATGGACGTTGTTTTCATTATGAGCCTCTAAATGCCTTCACCTCAGCTGGTGGTAAAACACAAGAGTGCTGCTGTTACTCAAGGAGGAGACGTCCGTTCGAGTGAGCGATCAATCAGCCCTTCAGTCTGCCAGTCAATCATTCGAGCAAGCAATTAACCAGTCACATTCAGTCAGTTAATCAATCAGTCAAACGGTCAGTTAGTCAGTCAAACGGTCAGTTAGTCAGTCCGCCGGGCATGAAGTGAGGGAGAGAGTTCCTTCCTTTACTGGAAACACACTTCTGGGTATTGGAGGGGACAGTACAAGCATGAGTGCTCGTAACTGCTTTGACCGTGAGGATGTTGTGTTGAATAGTCTTTCAAATGTGTGACACCGTTTTTTTATTTTGGTGGTAGCATTTCCTCATCTGGTCGCGCATTTCGGTAAATGAAGCCATTTCTGCATTTTCGCTGCGGCACTTCTGAGCAGCGCGGCATCTGCGTGAGGTGCGTCTGTGCTACAGGCTGCTTCCACTTCCCCCTCTCTCTCGCTCTCTCTCTCTCTGTCCCCCCATTGCTCTCTCTTCCGCACTCTCTCAATCTATCTCTCTCTCTCTCTCTCTCACGCACACACACACACACTCTCTCAAATTCAAAAGTCTTGGCTCAAAAAATTGGCACGACAAGATATTTCTTATATTGCCAAAGCACAAGCATATACAAAGGAATGAACATATACAAGGAGCACATCCTCTCGCTCTCTCCTTAACTCTCTCTCCCTCCTCTGTCCCTCTCTCCTTCCCTCTGTCTCTCCCCCGCTCTCTCCTTCTCTTTCTGTCTGTCTCTCCCTTTTTCTTTCTCCCTCTGTCACTCTCCCTCCATCTCCCTCCCTCCCTCTGACCCGCTGTCTCCCGCTGTCTCTCCCTCTCTCCCTCAATCTCTCCCTCTCTCCTTCCCTCTCTCTCTTTCCCTCTCCTGCCCGCCCTCCCTCTGTTTCTCCCACTGTCTCTCTCTCTCCTGCCCTCCCTCCCTCGCTCTCTTTCACACTGTCTCTCTCTCTCTCCCTCCCTCCCTCTCTCTCTTTCCCTCTCCCGCCCTCCCTCCCTCCCTCTGTCTCCCCCACTGTCTCTGTCTCTCCTGCCCTCCCTCCCTCTCTCTCTTTCCCACCCTTTCTCTCTCCCTCCCTCTCTCCGTCTCTCTCTCTCTCCCTCCCTCTCTCCCTCTCTCTATCTCTCACTCCCTCACAGTGGGCTGCAGTTTTCATGGCTCAGATGAGCGTTTGCTTCTGCCTGACGGCGTCTTTATTTGACGCTGTTGAGAATCGGTTTTCCAGCTAACGTGTTGCTTTGTGTCATTCCTTGTGCTGTTTCTGCGCCACAAAACGCCCTTTAATCGAGCAGATATTTAACACGGCAAAGCGTGTCCCGTGTAATTAAACCATCGATCTCTCGGTGACTGTTTAATTCCTGGTCTTATTGCGGTTAAAAAAAACCAGCGAGCTTTTTGTTGTTGTTCTGTTGCCTTAAAAAATAAAAAAAGGATATAAATTTGAAATATAATCGAAGCCAAATAAGGAAGAAAAAACACAGTAGTTGTTGAGTGGAGAAAAATGCAGCCGGGCCTGTGTTTGCTTACTGTGTGGTTTTGATTTTTATCAGCCTTCTCTAAAATTTCAGAAGATAGATTTCTCTATCACTGCACTGCATTCTGACTGTGTTGTATTGCTACCTCTTAAAATATCCACTTCATCTTCAAAGAGCGTTTGTACATTTTTGCCTTGCAATTCTGCTGTAGATTGTAGAGGTCCCATTTGACCAGAGCTGGAAAGTCCAGGGGTCAGAAAGTAAAAGTCCTGCCGTGTGTTTCTTCCAACCGGTGAACTGATTTCAGTAATTAGTTCTACCTCCTGGCTGAAGAACTGTGCTAATCGGCAAATCTGGGAGATGGGAACAAAACACCGGGGAGGATTTTTTATTTTCTGGACCTGGATTTTCCACTTCCGCCGCGAACAGTGAACGATCTCAGGTGGAATTGAAGACGGGCAACATTGCCCTACTGTAGGGGTGTCCATTCATGTCCGAAAAGGGCCGGTGTGGGTGCAGTTTTTTTTTTTTTTAGCCCGGCACTAAGACACCTGATTCTGCTTGTGAAGGTCTTGATTGAAGACTGTGACTAGTTAATGTAATCATACTGCTGGGCTAACACAAAAACCAGCACCCACACTGGTCCTTTCCGGAAGAGACCGGAAATCCTAGCCCTGCACAACTTTTCGCTCACGATTTTTCATTCACTTTTCACAGCCTTCCCTCTTATCCTAACCTTTACTTCACGTTCACTTTACGTTCTCTTTTCAAACCGCCCCCCCCCCGCCCCCCCGTCGTTTCCTTGTGGTGTACAGTTCGGCAGATTTGCGCCCGTTCGTAATACCGCACGAAGACTAAGGCGCGAACCCGTCCATTCTGCAGTGCTGTTTTGGGAACGGGGCGTCCCGTAGCGGTGATGCAGTGTGTGTGTGTGTGTGTGTGTGTGTGTGTGTGTGTGTGTGTGGGGGGCCTCTGCATCCTGTAGCGGTGATGCGGTGTGTGTGTGTGTGTGTGTGAGTCGTGTTGCTGTGTGTGTGGGTGTGAGAGAGGAGTGTGCGTGGCCTGGGGCCGCGCTGATGTGGTGCGGTTCTCTCTTGCCTGAAGTCTGCTGCGAGGGATGAGGACTGCCTCATCCGCTCCCGCTGCATGCGGGTAGCCTGCGTTCGTGCCAGGGCTGCTGCCCAGTGGACAAGAGCTCGCACGCGCTGCTCTGAGCTGTGCAAGTGCTGACTTCATCATGCAGGTGCAGCTGAAGCGCTGCGCAGGTAGGGGCGCGCCTGCCCGCATGACCCTGTCCCGGGGGCCTGCCCGCACTGACCTCTGCCCCGCACTGACCTGCCTCCGCTGTCCTGTCCCCCTGCTGCCTGCTGCTGTGTCCTGACTGACCCTGCCTGCATGATGCCCCCTGGACCCCCCCCGCCTGACCTGCCCGCTGCCCTTCCCCCACTGCCCTGCCCGCACTGACCCTGCCCCGCGAGCTGCCCCGACTGACCCTGCCCCCCACTGCCCTGCCCCACTGACCTGCCCCGCACTGACCTGTCCCCAGCCTGCCCCGCACTGACCTGCCCGCACTGACCCTGTCCTCCGCACTGTCCCTGTCCCTGCACTGACCCTGCCACCTGCACTGACCTGTCCCTGCACTGACCCTGCACCCTGCACTGACTGCCCCGCACGACCTGCCCCCCGCACTGACCCTGCCCCCCGCACTGACCCTGTCCCCCCACTGACCCTGCCCCCGCACTGACCCTGTCCCCCTGCACTGACCCTGCCCCCGCACTGACCCTGCCCCCGCACTGACCCTGCCCCCCGCACTGACCCTGCCCCCCGCACTGACCCTGTCCCCCCCCCCGAGCCTGCCCCCTGCACCGCCGCCTCGCTAGCCTCCCCCCCCTTACACCGGGGAGGGGTGACTAGCTACTTGTCTCTCTGCTCTCACATCGGGGAGAGACCAGTGACTGGGTGCCCAGTTGCCTGTTGCTTTACCACCCCTCCCAAAGCGAGGCTTTGGACCTGGGAACTGTCGGAATTGTAAAAGCCGTTAGTTAGGTCATCAGAAAGGCAAATACTTGTATGTTTGTCTTCATATATACACCACTCGACTCAATGGAATGGTATAGGCCGGGGTACAGAGTCACCTGCTTAGTGTGGTGCGGTTTGAGTGGGAAGTGGACATAAAGCACTGTTTTTTTTTTCCCATGGCACCAAATAATAATCCCCTTACATATGTTGTGATTTTTATGTTTTGCCGTATTGTTCATATGCCGTATGTTACATTTTTTATGAATTAATACAATAGAGAGGGGTAAACAATAACAAATCATGTTTATCCGTGAGAAAACAACAGTGCTTTCTTTGACCCCTTTGTACAGACAATGGATTGAGCGTTCTACTTTTAAAAACGAAAACAAGACAGAACAATAAAAGACAAACATACCAATGCTGCCACCTATTGCTCTGAAGTCTGTCTAAATTTGGGAAGAAGGTGCAGAAAGGAACAGCAGAAAAGGATGATGTCACTCAGGTGACATTAGCATAGCGTACCGCTAACATAACACCAATAATGTCAGCATGAAAATAAAGTATTCTGTTCCTCCCTTGAAGTAAGAGCCTTTGAATTTTGATGCAAGAACTGCTGAATTTATATTTTAAATAATCTGTACAACTTATTCCATCAGTAAATAAAAAGTGGGGTTTTACTGCCCTTAAGTGTACACTTACAATAAGGATAATTTATGAAAGCGTGTGCTCGGAGGGGAAAAAACATGTTGTGCTGTATCTTGCACAAACTCTTTATGAGACAAACGTTTTGTTACCATTCTTTCCTTTGAATGTAAAAAAACAAAAACAAAAAACAAGAACTGAAAAGATCATCAGCCGTTGAAGGCTTAGTAAAGGGGGGGGGGGGTGCAGGGATCGGCTTAAAACCCAAACACGGGGTTACGTGGGCATACATTTTCTCATATCGGCAGAAGGTGAAGCCCCTCCCATAACGGCCCAGCTGCCCCGCTCGCACTGGCCCCTCCCATGTAAGAAAACCCAGCTCACCTGCCGAGCTTCACCTGCTCATTTATCATTGAGGACGGGACACACGATCAGGAGTAATGGTTCAGTAGGTCGGGTTGCCGTGCTGAGAGGCTCCTTAAAGCTAATTTGGAACGCATCCTTCCTCTAGTCAACCACACGCTTCTTCATTTCCCTCACACTTTAACGGAGGCTAAAAGTCGTTAGCGTTGACGTTACTGCAGTATTTCTGCGTGCGTAATGTTTGTTTAAAATAATTTTTTAATATAATGTTTTCTTTAAAATAATTTTTTTGGTTTGTCGCTTTGGATTTAACCCGAATGTATCTGTTAAGTATCTATCCTTGTGTTTGCTTTGTCATAATTGGTTTTGAGCGGTGGGTCAGAATGTGTCACTTTTTTCAGACTGAAATTGAGAGAGAGAGAGAGGCTAATTTTTTCAGCTACATGAGAATGCACTGACTTTGGCCTTGGGCAGATAAATACACAGAATTTAAATAAACTATGAAAGACTTGATTAAAAAATGTCAAAAGAGACGTATGTGCCTCTCACAAAGTTAAAGACATCAAAGAGAACTGGACAAATAATGGCAAGTGTTTTCTTTTTCCAAATTAATCATTTAAAGGCCTCTGGCCCTCTGATTTTTTATCTGATTTTTTGTCTACAGAGTGTTGTTAAAATTCATAATTTATTTCTGTGTTCTGTGGCATTGAACACAATCAGCAGGAGGGTTAAAAGGACTTGAGATAAAGCAGTTAAGAATGCTTGTAATTTAATTACAAATGCTTGTAATGTATGCTGTGTACGGTATACCTTAGCTACCTTCTCAAAATTAGCTGTTTATTATTCTGTCATTATTGGGAAGAATACTGATGCTACAGATGCAGACTTGGACAACTTCAGTTTTGAGGCATGTGAATAATACTGCACTGTCTTTCCAGTGATTACTGGGTCAAGAATGCCTCTAATAAGGGACTCTGTTTGGTTTCTGGGTTACCAAATGGGATAGCGCTGTTGCCTCACAGCAAGGTCCAAGGTCCTTGGTTCAAACCCCCACACTTCCCCACACGTTCTCTGCGTGGGTTTCCTCCCACAGTCCAAAGACATGCAGGTTAGGTTAATCATGGAGTCTGAATTGCCCCTAGGCACGACAGTGTGTGCATTCCCTGTGATGGACTGTTGACCTGTACAGGCTATATTCCTGCCCAGTGCATTCTGGGATAGGCTCCAGCGACCCTGAGCAGGTTGTCAGGTCAGGGGTTAGATAATGGACGGATGGTTACCAAATGTATAGCCTAGGGCCCTGTTTTACGAAGCAGGATTACTGAGTTAGGTGGATAACTGCACTGAGTAATACCTGGAACCCTCCCAAATATGGAACTGGGGTGAAGTAAGAAGAGAATTTCTGGGTTTTACTTTTGCTTTGTGAAATACTCCCCCTTTGTCAGTCCTGGGTTGAATTTTGGATTTTGAGACTCAACAGTGACATCTTGTGGTTCTCACTGTGTACGGAGCAGTCCACAGAACTATAACGTTGCCGTGGATATTAAATGCAGTTTTTCTTACCTTGAGAATGCACACACAATTGTAATAATTTAATATTAATATCATAATCATATTAATATTAATATGTTGTTGCTCTTTGATTCCATCCCCACAACCAAAGCCATGTCACTAGAAAAAGGGAAGAGATAGTTGCAGATGTGCTGGAATAAATTTGTCTCTTTCGATCTCTTTACTGCCGAATGTTCTGGGTAAATTCTCATTCAGAAAAAAGGATGTGTGGTGGTTTTTGGTCTTACGGCTTTTTGAAGAGAAGAACATAATATATGTTTTAAATGTTGTCATGGCACGAATAACATTTCTAGAGGCCTACCACCCAGGGGCCTGATGCAGTCTTACCACCCGTGCACTGGGGAATCATTTTAATTACGTCCAGGCTACATCTTCAGTACATTGTTTTCTAAGGCGTATTACTGAACATGAATGCGTTTTATATTGTTATTAAACATCTAGCTGCTACTCTCAGTCAGAATTGTTCTGGGATTTCCTCCACCCCTGACCTGTCTGTAATCCACACCTGACTCATATCCTTGAGGACTGTGGAGAAAATAAACTTCCTTAGTCTATTGGACATTAATTCGAAAGTAAGAATGAATGTTAAGTATGACACATGAGCCAGTATCATTATCAATGACTATAGGAAACGTATTCTGACCGGACATTAGACAATAGTCCTGACCATGCTGTGGCTTACATTACAGATATTAACCCTTTAAGGTGTAAGATCACAAATACATTGTCAGTAGTGTCATTAGTAATGTCATTAGTAATCATTGTAATATTGTTAAGTGAGCATTCTAATGCTGATGTAACAGTCACCATTGGTAATTGAAAGCAATGGAGTTCTAGAACACTGACTTCCAAACATTCCAAAAAACCTGCTCTTCAAAGGGTTAATGAGAGAAACTGCACTTTGCCCTGTTATTTTCGGAAGCCCGGGGGTGCGTTTTATGGACTGTCGGCCTTTTCCTCGCAGTGGGAGAAACTCCAGATGTCCGCGAGCGAGAGGAGGAAGATCATCTGCTCCGTCACCTTCCACATCATCGCCGTCACGTGCGTGGTGTGGTCCCTCTACGTTCTAATCGACAGAACGGCCGAGGAGATCAAGCAAGGAAAAGAAAACGGTACGGCCTTAATTATGGTGTCCCGTGCTCACCGTAGGTCATCAGAATTACCTGTATCCCAAAGTAAAACCATGATATTCAGTCTGAGCATCTGAGAGTAACATGGGAAATATTACGTCTGGTACACAATTGCTATGCTACGTAATATACAGCAATTAGCACATACAAAAGGTGTTAACAAGAACTGGCCATGCAGGGCCCATCGAGACTTTGCCTGCTGCTTTTGAACATGCCAGTACACATTACATACATATACGTAAGCCACTCTTAAACTTCATTAGATTTGATATAACCTTCACATAATAAGCCTCAGTCTGCACATTTCTTTAAGCATCTTTGTCTGTCAAGGTGAGTCCACATGAGTTGTGAGTCCAATGTCTTTCTCTAGGAAGCTCTGGCTGAAAAAGGGATTTAAAATTACACACACACACACCCTCTCTCTCTCTCTCTCTCTCGCATGCACACATACACACACACACTCACACTCACACACACAACACACACACACACACACACATTTACCCTTCATATTTCGTTAGAGCCATCCCCTCTGTCTGTCTGTTGCAGGCGTGTTGGAGTGGCCGTTCTGGACGAAGCTCATCGTCGTGGCGATCGGCTTCACGGGCGGGCTGATCTATGACATATGCAGGCTATTCGCTCGGCGAGGCTGAAGCTTCAACGGATCATATTGTGCAAGACTGCCCGACACTGTCAAAAGGGGGGAAGCGCCCCTCAACACGAACAATCGGGAAGCCGACACGTCGAGTGCGGGCAGATGAACGATCACAGCCCGGGCGGCGTCCCGAAGTCGCTCCGGGAAGCACAGACAGCCGTCCGTAGTGCTGTCGTTTCCGAGATGGAAGTTTAAGGCAACTTCAGCAAAAAACTCAATGCCAGGGGAACGTCGCCCCGATGATCGTTACCAGGAACACAGAAAGCCCCTCCCCCCCCCTTATGTCTTGAATGATTGAGATGTCACGTTTTTACAACAGCATCAGACCAAAAGTTGAAAGAAAAACAGCTTCAGTGATCATTGGGAAAGTCTTATTTTCCTTAGATAAAAGTTTGTTGCACTGATATAAACCAGTATGACCAGTATAAACCAGTTTTTAAAATGGGCAATTCAAGAAATTTTAAACGGCACAGGTGAAACAGCTGTTGTCTATTATGAGTATTCAGAGGCTTTGAAAGTGAGCAAACATATGCAGTTTATGAAAGGTGGTTCAGTTTTAAGATACATTTGATAGAATACTCACATTAAGAGAGTGGTTCAGAAGATACGTTTAAAATTTGTTTTCAAACCTTTTGTTACAAACGAGTCTGATAGACGTCTTAAGCCGTTTAGTCTGGACTTCAGTGACATCACCTTAAAATGTTCCACCAGTATTGATGAGCAGCACAATGAATAAATTGTTTACACTTCTTTTTCTAATGAATTCAGATTGGGCTGTTTTGACTGTGAATGGAGAATGTGAATTATGAAAGGAATATATAATAATCCTCCAGGAACATACTATGCCAGTTAGAGCGCAGACGTCATTCTTTAATTACCTGTTAAGTGTTGGCAAACCCGGCTGTGGGTTTACTACATGTGGAATTACTACATGTACATTAAAGGCAGTGCAATAAATTTGTGAATGTATCCAACAGGGTTTTCTGCACTTTGTTTAATCATTTTTCCTTCCCCCCCCCCCCCAATTTGTGAATGTCGAGTGATATTCGCTGCTAATAATTCTGGAGAGAACGGACAGGAAGTTACCCTCCGCCAGAACACCCGGCGTGAGGTCACGGCTTCTCGCCTCGCTGCGGCGCACAAGCAGAGCTCGCTAAGACACGAGCCGGTGGAGGACACTTCATATGCAGCTTCAGCGAGCAGACTGCGGGCACCCAAACGACCAGCAGGGGTCGCTGGTGAGCAACGAGACCTGGGCTGCTTGGCGAACTGGATCCCTCCTGTGAATGGAGTCTGTACTTGCACTTGCTGTCTCTCTTGGGATTGGGTTGGACTGCCCCCCCCCCCCCCAGGGAATGACGACATTTGATCCCTAATCTCTGCAAATATGCTTTATGGTAAAGTACATACAGCACGCTGCAGGAAATGCTTTTTATTTATTTATTTATTCATTTTTTTAAATGGCCGTTTGTCATACAAATTGGAGAGTGAAATTCAGACAGTGGTAAGAAATGTGCCCGCTGTCTCCCTGCGAAAGTTTATTTGCCTGCACCCATTAAACGGGCCCATTACAAAAGCGATTTATAAGTGCTGTGCGCACGTCCCACCGCACCGTGCGTCCCCGGCAATCATTCTTCCCCCCCGGGACCTCTCGACGTCGGCGGCGGTTCGTGAATTCTGTCGCCGTGGCGACTGATGAGAGCCGCGAAGGCGTAATCTCGGCCGCCGCCGCGGGAAGCTAATCGCAGAGCGCTCAGAGGCGCGTGAAATACGGCGGCGGGCGACCTCCGTGATTTCCCTCGCGTTCCCCCCCCCCCCCCCCCCCCCCCCGGCACGGTAACTGCGCCGACGGCTTTAACGGCTTTTTGATTGCGGCCGCCACCCTCGGGCCCCGCCCAGCACGGATGACAGAGGGGAAAAGGCGCTCGGAAAGGAGGCAGCGACGAGAAGCCCTTTTTGGCGGGAAAGCGGAAAGATAACAGCATAATGACGAGAACAACAACGCTCGCCATTTTCCTGACTACATTGCACCTGGTGCTCGGATTACCCACGGACTAGATAGTATGTAACACCATATCAAGCCTGGTCTCGAAAATCCCCCGAGTTTCTGCCTCTACTACGTGACCTGGGAGGCTACTCCACACGTTAACCACTCTGCATGAAAAAATTCTTCCTAATGTCTGTATGGAAGTTACCTTTTGCTAATTTCCATTTGTCCCCTCGTTCTAACTGAACATGAGCTGAAGAATCTCTTGTAGTTCACTTTGTTGATGCCCTTTATGAATTTAAAAGCCTCAGTCAAGTCACCCGAGTCTCCTTTTACTGATCCCACACAGAAAATGCACACAGCAGTTTTGAGGCCCAGCACAGACCCGAGCACTATTTGTCCATTCATGGCATGCACTTTATTGAGCCCCGTGGGCTAATTCATCCTCTGCATTTGAACCACTCTAGCTACTCAGGAGCAGTGGGCAGCCACAGAGTCCAGCGCCCGGGGACCAGCTCCAGCTCTGAGGCCAGTGCCTTGGGCAAGGGCAAAGGCGGGCGTATACCAAACCTGACATATGTGGTGTGGGAGGAAACAGGAGTGCCTGGAGGAAACCCACGCAAACACGGGGAGAACATGCCAACTGCACGCAGGGAGGATCCAGCCGGCCAGGACTCGAACTTGAACGGAGCAGGAACCTCCTCCTGAGGTTCCACCCTCCTTCTGTGGTTTCCACCCACGGAGACATTGGGTACTGAGCTGTACGCCAAAGTTCATTTTACAGTCGTTACTGTAATTTCATTATTCGTTTGGTTTCAAAACAAAATTGAGTCAGCGAGCTATGTTTGTTGAATGAAGTTCAACTTCCCTTCAGAAACTGAAAAATATCTCATTTCTAACTATTTCCACTTCAAACTGTGGACATGGCAGATGTGTATCAGTAATGCACACGAACAATGAAATTCTACACGCTAGGTTTCAAAGTTGTTATTAGCCTTGACATTCCGCTCGATGGAGCTTTTTAACCTCCTTAACAGGATTTATTGATGTGGAACCAAAAAGGCCATCGACCATTTTTGTGACAAGAAACATCTGCAGTGAACCGAGCCTGGATATTTGAACAGCAGAAAGCTAGAAAACTTTTCCCCTGCTCACAAAATGACTTTCATATTTGACCAATCGATTATAATTCAGTTTCTCCTTTCATCGTATTTCTGTACGCCCACACAATAAAAACAGCTCCCATATGAAAAGATTACAGCAAACGCATTTTGAAAAGACCTTGGGCGTTTATTTTCAGGGAAGCACTCGCATTCATTTTAAATACACACACATACATGCTGTATTATAGTCATAAATCTCTGGCGTGGAGAGGGACCAAATTCCTCTGGATTGGAGGAAAAAAAAAAAGTACATAAAGTACATAAAATGAGGTTATGACCCACTGCACAGTGTAGCTGAAGGAGTCCAAGCAGAGCTACCAGACCCTGGGGTCCTGGAGAGCCACAGGATGTGATGCGTTTCACTGTCAGCCCTTAACCCTTCAAGGCGCAAGATCACAAATGTGCGAATTAAAACGCTCCCAACTGACCATTCTAATGCTGACATCACAGTCACTACTGGTCATTTTAAAGCAACGGAGTTCTAGAACACTGACTTTGGAATTCTGGAGGAAAAAAAACATCCACTCTTCAAAGGGTTAATTGATCAATTAAAAAAAAAGGTGATTACCTCACTAAGTCTGATTACCTGTGTCAGAATTGGTTGCAGATTTTAAAGTAAAAACGGAAAGCAGCAAATCCTGCGGCTCTCCTGGCCCTGGAGTAACAGACAGCCGAGTCGGGGGTTTGCTGCGGGGTGCTGGTGGGGTGGGACAAATGTGCTGGAAGGTGGGCGTCATCCGTTACAACTCTTCATCGAGAGACTCCGCCTCAGAGTCTCCCAGCAACGCGTCCTCGCACAGCTCCGCTGACGGGCCCTCTGGCCCCGCCTCTTTCTGCGAGGTTCCCGCCTCCTTGGGCGACACCTTGCGCATTTTTATATTGGGCAGTTTTTTCAAGTCGCCGTTCCACTCTCTGTGTGGGGAAAAAAAAATATAACGAGAAAATGTGGTAGGAGCACCGTGTACACGCCAAAGAAAGGCACTTCAAACAGAAACGTCAACCCTTCAGCAGGAGCGTCCACATACTTTTGGTCATAATAGCGTATGAACCCTGCCTAACCTCAGTGCTAAAAATATCATTTATTCAACTTCATTTTCAATTCTTACAGGCAGATCCTTGAGAATATGATCAGACCCAAATTTTCTGGCTGCCTGGAATTCCACAGAAAGCAGGCAAGGTGAAAAACCATTAAAGGTTAAGTATCTGCCTTTGTTATAAGACAGATGCCTTTTCTCTTCTGTACTGTACCAGAAAAGGCCCTGCTTCAGTTCTCAGGTTTTGCTTATGCTCTGCTATGAGGCCTTTTTAAATCTGTTTTTTGTAAATTTGTCACAGTAATGATTCCCTGCATAGTGCACGTGGCTCTGTCCAAACAGCCAGATATTCTTTACGGGAATGACACTCAAACCAGTTTACACTGTGAGACTGGCCGAGGCAAATACATTTGACAGACAGGCATAATGCAACTGCTAAGTTTCCAACACGATTTGAATTTACTAAAACTTTAAAATTCCACGGTTCTGGTCCCTACATGAACAGACATAAGAAAATATATTTGAAAATATCTTACCTGAACGTTTTCAGATGTTTACAATTGATAATGTCAGGAATTTCTAAAAAAAAAAAAAAATAAATAAAAAAATTAAAGGGGAGAGAAAAATTATCTGAGTTAAGTCAAATAACACCAACAAGCACTAAAGAGCCTTTGTAAAAAGAACAGCACAAAAAAATCTATTGTGTATTCCTCTGCATCAAGAACAAAATGATCACCACAGCAGTGGTCTCCAACAATGGAGGCCAAGGCCACGTCCATTTAACGCCACAATACCTTTTCAAAGTCTAAGCAGGTATTTTGCGATGATTCAGAACTGGGTAGACTGGAGCCCAGGTATTGAACCGTCGTTCTCTTTTGACGGATGAATGCCTGTCCTACTGTTCGGCAGGACACTCAGTATAGCTAATTTCTAAGCAAGAAACCCCATAACAACCCTGATCGCTGGATGTACCAAGCATTCATCGCGGTCTTTTTCCACAGACGTGTTCAACAACAGGAATAAGAAAAGCCGGCACATACGTAACAGAAAAATGTATTGACCGAATGAAAGAAAGGACGACTCACCGAATCCGTTTCCTTCGTATAACGCTCGCTCTCTTTCCACGGTCTGTTTGATGACATTCTCCCTGGAGCCATGTAGACGTCCTTGCCTGCCTTTAATTCCATTCGCTAGTTCGATCTGCTCCATCTCCGCGTCAAAACGATGCAGATATCTGCCGCCACGAAAGGGAACACGGCGTGTTTTTACTGGTGTTTGTTCAGAGCTGGTACTACGCAGATTGACTGATGTATGCATTATGGGCTGATAGTTACCTCCGTTGTTTACATCAGAGGTATCAATTTAATTTAGCTAGCGAGGTTACCCAATTACCGAGTGAAAATGTGCAGCATCTATTGCACAGTGATGCTCAGGAACAAAACACAAAGGAAGAACTGAAGCAATTCGTTACATTAACACCACTGAAATGTAGCATGTTAAGAGTATAAAACAGAGGTATTTCTGACTGTACCGTCAATATGTCATTGAATAATTCCTGGCCTTACCGTTCAATAATGTCACAAGCATCTTGTTTTGTGTATTCCGTTTTTTCAGGATCAAGCTGGCTCTGGAACCAAAGAAGTTTTTCACCTGCACACAAATTAACAACTGATTAACAGTTAATTAACAGAAATGCACACCTAACAATTGAGAAGGATTAAAATAATATTCAGACAGACTTTCTTAATCTGGTTCAACGCATTGGTAACACATCTGAACTATGGCCATCTAAGCGTTGCTTTTTAACAAAGGGTTTACGATATGGAACTGTGAGTGGTGCACCACAACAGCCCTGTTTTAATAAGACTCATTTTATCAACTATTTTGCTGGCAAGAAAATGCAGCCATTTAATTATTATTTGTTCATAATGTTACACACTTTAGAAGAACAGGAGGACAACCCAAAAGGCTATTAGCCCTGCTTTTACAAACACAAAATATTAATGATTAGATTAATGGAAAATAACAAGCTGACACCTAACATTCCAAATAACTTACCAACTGCATTTAGTCGTAAGGTTTTTTCATGCTTTAGCCTGCAGACGAGACATAAAATTCAAAACTTTCAAGCTTTCCAAACCCAATAGATTGATACTGAAGACACGAGCCCGCTAAGTTTGTAAAACAAACTTATTCAGAAGATCTGATCTGCTATGAAGCTTGCTACATCTAGACAAATATTTGGAACAAGTCTATTATCAGTTAATCAGCCTCACAAAAAACGAGTAACAAGCTTGCCATTCGCTAGCTGGAGAAGGAGTTAGCTGTTCATTGTATCTATGTAGCTAACGTTAGCTTAGCATTACCGATAAGCAAACACCTGAGTTCAGTTGGCTACGTGAAGTAGCTAGTAAATACCGAGACAAGTGAATGACGATATGCAAGAAGACAAATGAAACTTACTTTTCTTTTTTCTCTTGTTTGACAACTCTGCTTGCAATATAGGCTGCTTTCCTACTGTATGGGTGAATCACCTTCTTCTCTACCGCTCCCTTACCACCCTTCAGTACCTTCGGCTGTAAACAGTACACACAAGGCGAGTATGTTAGTCACCTTTCAGTCTACCTTAACAGTAGCTATAAAATGTACAAACACTAAGCTCTAATACAAATATCAAAATAGCTAACTGTCTAACAGATTGACATTTAAGTGCTTACCATTTCCTTATAAATAGTGCTCACTGTAGTGAGTTTGACAGCAAAAAAAGCACGTGCAATTTCTCGCTGACGGAAAATGGTCCCACACTGTTTAGATTCCCCGATCGCGGGTAAAAAAGTCAATTAGTTCCGGAAGACCATTATATTCTTGAAAACTTTAAAGGGGACCTTCAACGTTTTGGGAAGATTGAATGATAACAGGTGGGCTAATATGCGGTCTCCTAGTCCGTAAAAATGTAAGAAAACGAACTAATGTAAAATGAGTGAGAAGAGCTCGCAGTCGTATTATTTGACGTAACCTAATGACGTCAGGTGAATGTAGACCTAAGCTCCTGTATTTTTGTTTACAGTGTACACGCTGGCAGATAGACTATGGCATCAGCAGAGCGCGTAATAGAACCCCTGGGCGTAATAGCACATTTTGCAGCTACAATCCAGGTTGTTGCTAACCTAGAACCATAAAAAAAACAGAGTAGTACTGCCAGTATCTACAGAAAACCACATGCTAGTTCAATCCTATAAAACACATGAATAAAAGATAGATTTTTATAAAATCTTGGGGAAAATATTGGCTCCTATTCCGAACCAAAAAGAGTATAATGGCGTGACTTATATGGCGTTGAGAGAAGATTACTGATGTTCCAGCAGCTCTGCCAAGAATCTACACAATTTGTAGACTGTTTATGCAATGTTATTATATTCGTTGATGTTCATGAAACAGAATGAGATTTAATAGCTGTTTAATTGAATGCTCAGAGGTTTATTCTGGATGCATATTGCCTGAAATGTAAAGGTCCCGATATGTACCGAGGTATTAAAAAAGGTCACAAGCCTTTTCAGGCAAGTTCTAATAGTCAGGAATGACCTTTCTGTCCCAGAATGGAAGTTACAATGCACCTTTTGAATGAGATCAAGATTATCCTAAGCCTCCTGGTGACATTTCACATTGATTCTTTTTATGTATTTAAAAAAAAAAAATTATAGAAGCACTGCTCCTTTTAACCCACTAAAAATAGCAGTTCTCCTAATTGTAAAGAATTATATAAATACGTATAGGCTGGCGCATTTCAAATGCAAATATTTTACAACGTAAGTCTGTGTGCTGACTCTAGTTATAGATCGAGACTTGTTTTCTCTTTCAGGTGGCAAGGCTGTTGTCATTGCTATCCATTGTTTGGAAACTGCCAGAACCTGCTGCAGTTCTCTGAGCATTAGATAGACTTGAAAAGGTGAGAATACATTACATTATCTTTACAGGTGACATTTTATGAAAAGTTCTTTTTTTTAACGTCAGCTAAACTGCAGTGCATTATCATTTCATGAAAACAGTTGGCTTTTACTGTCTTGTACTGAGAAACAGGTGCCAAATGTGAGGGGTCGTTTAGGGATTGAAATAAATTTACATGTTCCATGCATTACGGAATAGGAGTGTGTTGCTGTGTGCTCACATGCATGAGCATGTGTGCATGCACATGCAACCATGCATGGTGTTTTGTGCAGGTGCTTCAGTCATGTTATCTTCATGGTTTTAGTGCTCAGCTGGGTAATCAAACTCTTTTTCCAATGCCTGGACAAGTTGGGCATAGGTCATAATGAGAGGCAGATGGAAATGAATTTTCTCTCATATTTACTGTTGAGCTTAGAAGCTATATTAGCCATCCATCCAGCCATTATCTATACCTACTTATTCCTGGTCAGGGTCAAGGGATGTGCTGAAGCCTATCCTAGCATGCATTGGGAGAGAGGGAGGAAGAGGAGCTATATTATTTGCTCTTATTTGCAATTTCATCAATGTGCATTGCTGGATCCTGCAATTACGGTAAGCTTGTCTAACTCCAGTTTAATATACTCTTATGTAGAGCTCCTGGGATTATCTATGCCTCACAGACATTATGTCAGATCCACAATGCTTTAGGATCATCATAATCCACATCATTTAAACGTGTTCAGTCTGTATTAGATTGGCTATATTCAGATGTGTGTGTGTATCTACTCCCATCTTGTACTGTATCCCTCTTTTGAGCTGATGTAATATTCTCTATGATGTCCCATAAAAGCAAAAACAAAATGAAGAGCAAAGAGATTGACATTTTCACTGCACTGCTTTGATCTTTGATGCATCAAAGTTGTCGAAGGCGTTGGTTTTAAATTACGGCTGAGAGCTCTTTCTCCAAAATGTCTTTCAAAACTGAGCTGAAAACCTAAACCCCACAAGTCTCTCACTTGGTGCTACCGAAGACTATGAATGTACAAATCTGTTTAGGGTTTCTTTTTATATGCATGGATGGTTATTGTTAATGCTTGTTTTTGAAAAATGCCTCAGTTGGAATTGTCAGTGATTATAGGATATGTCCCGTATGTTAAAATTTGGACACTTCTTCGGCACATTGGTGAACTTTCTGCATGCTTGACCATGTAGAAGTTCACCCCATTAAATTGACCTCTGCTGGTCACTGAACCGTGGGTGCACTGTGCAGTAATTACAACAAAATCTTCAGCTGACTAACCGTCCAACGTCAGTGCAGCATTGCACACGAGGAGGCTGCCTGTGACAGCATTTACAAAAGGATTAATCTGCAATTCTGGCATAGGCTGAAATGGGTGGCATCAAACTTCATATCTACGACAGCGCAATTATCCAGGCATGAGCTGTCTTCGTGCCCAGGCAGAGGTCCTGATGGACCTGCCGAAGTGTTTCTGCACGCTGCCCAAAACACGCCTTATCTCTCTTCCCCTCTTGTTCTGAAAGTTGTTATGAATATTTTATGGGAAACTGCAGCACACAAAATATGCCGGATTGCTGGAGGAGGCGTACTGTACCAGGGTGGCCAGTAGAGATGGTGACTCGGTTCTCCGCCGCTGCTGTCTGCTGACGAGAATCAGTGCGTTTGACAGCCAGCTGTTGTGACAGCCCGTTCTGGCCTCCCGCAGATTCCCATAATGCTCCTGTTCAGCAGTGCGCTGAGAATAGAAGCATCAAAAGTGGTGGCACACATTATCAGGGAGGACAAATCCAGATATAAAATGAAGGCAGTGTAGAAGAAAAGGGGGGAAGGAGGATATTGTGTAGAGGGGTGGGTGGTTGGGGGGGTTGTCTTCTTTGGTTCCATCTTTCAGGCCTGAGGGTCTGACTGTAGACATCCGATTTAGATTTTAACCCCCCCACAAAAAATGTCCTGTTCTTATGTTTTGGATGGGGGGGGGGGCTTGTTAGAAAGGTTAAAGGTCACTTGACTGGTGGGAGTGAGGGAGCTCAGCCTGCAGCCACAGAGGGTTGTATGTATGAATCCTACTCTGAGCAGTGCGCTACAATGGTGTCTGTGTTGTATAATCAAGTTCAAGGACCTGGCCTTGTAACCTAAAGGTTGCAGGTTCAATTCCCACGTAACACACTGCTGTTGTACCCCTGAGCAAGGCACTTAACCTGCATCGAATCGGGACACATCCAAATGGAGACTATGTAAATATAAAAAAAAAGTGCAAGCAGTCACTCTCGATAAAGAGCATCTGGTAAGTGCTTGTGGTGTAGAGTGTAGAGAACACTGCTGGTGCGCACAGAGCAATCTCCCGTACTCAGTTTAAATTGCTTCTGCGGGTTGTCTTTGTGCTTTCTGTGCGCGCACGTGGAATTGAAATGGGATGTGTGCGCAATGAGACTATTCAATTTTATGTAATGAAAATAACTTGTATCATAACAGCTAACACATCCATCGTGAGGTTGACATGACACTCTGTATTCTGTTGCACCTCTCCCTCAGTGCCTGTTGTAATAATTTGCTGTAGATGTAGATACAAACATGTACGATACAAAATGCATGGTGATTCATTTTGACCTTACTGGTCAAAAGTAAAACAACTCAAAGACCCATGTAAAATTCTCCATTTGACATTTGAATGTCAAACAGTGTCTTGGAATCTCTGTATATTGGTTTTGAAGGCTTGTCGAAATGAATTATTTTTGTGTCTGTGACAAAGGCAAAGGAATGCTCTGGTAGTAGTTGGGGGGGGGGGGGGGTGAGTGTTGAAGGCCGTAAATGCTTATTTAGGCCCAAATTCCAAATTTGTTCGCCTCTTCCGCTATCAAACATGTATGAGAATTTTCCACGGCAATCAAAACTAGTTCAGCTGGACGGTAGCCTTTGATATTTATAGAGAACTCTGTAAAAAATGTCACTGAACAGGTTGACTGTGACCAAGCAGCTTATCACAGAACGCTTAAGTCTATGAAGTCTAGCAGTGAGTGGCGTGACTCCAGGCCTTGCCTGCATGTTCCTGCAGTTCAGTCAAAGTCGAGGGGCCCCTCCCTGGATTCATTCAGTCCCGCACGAGTGATGCAACCGAAGATTCCGGAGACGAAATCCTGATCTATGATTCAGTTATGATTTTTGCCTAAATTATGAGCGAGCACAATGCAGCCATGCTGTTTATCTGTTAACAGAAAACGTATAACCACTGTCACTTTTGACCCCCAGAGCAGTACTCTTTCTGAATTACAGTTTGCTTCTTTTCTTCAGCATGAAAGCAAACCCCATGTAATGTAAAAAATAATATCAATAATTACACAAACAGAATATCAATCAACTTGAATGACAAGGTAAACAGTCTTTGTAAAATAAATAAGGGGGATTTCAGCTGGCATATTGCACTGATAAACTGGTTTTGGTTCATGGTCCAGTGAGTTGCAGATTTGGCTGCTTCAGAATTTGTCGCTACACACTAGTCAGTGCCTTTTGACAGAGGGCAGATCAGGTATTCCCTACTGGACAAGAGAAAGAAGCTATTTAAAATTCATTAAATAATAATTCTGTATTCAGTATTCAGTTCAGTCATCACGAGACTGTCCTGATAAAAGCATATTTCACATCACAGCCATTTCAAAAGCTGTTGAATATCAAGTCAATTTCAGCTATTAATCACAGTGCAACAATGCATCTATTCACTTATTGTTTTTATTTGAGAGCCTCAGTTAGATCGCCCACCAATAAGAAAATACAAGACAGATACACACTGTGTTAAAAGTAAAATGATTCAGACTTATAAAATAATGTCAGAAACTAAAATATTACTTCAAAGGTGAAGGTACAATGAAGCAATGGTTCATTAGCCTGCATGCACCGTGGTACAGATCTCACCAGCATATCTGCATCAGAACTCCACTTTCCCAGAGTAAAGTAACAGTGCACGCTTAGCTTCTGTACAAAGACAGCAGGTACTTAGATACCATGGTCCAGATCTCACCAGCATATCTGCAGTAGGACTCCACTCTCTCCCATAGTAAAGTAAGTCGGCACATACTTAGCTTCTGTACAATGACAGCAGGTTCTTATATACCGTGGTACAGATCTCACCAGCATATCTACAGTAGGACTCCACTCTCTCCCATAGTAAAGTAAGTCAGCGCATGCTTAGCTACAATGACAGCAGGTACTCAAGCTCCGTGGACAGAAGCATCGTCACGCTGAAAGAGGCCCCTCCCTGCAGGAAAGAGGTGCTTTAACACGGGACGGCGACGATCGATCAGTGCCGTTAATTAGCCTAATGGTCGACACCAACCCTGCCTTTCTGAAACAGCGCTGTTCATAAGGCTTGCCTTATTGGCAGGTTCTCAATCAAAGTTTCCAGCCTGTTTTCCCAGGTGGGAACACAGCTATTATGACCTTGTGCAAGAAACTCAAATTGCTTCAGTGAAATACACTCAGCTATATACGTGGGTAACCATGATTTGGCACTTATCAGCACAAGGGTCATACTAAACAATGATGATTAATAATAAAATGAAACAACATATTTTTTTATCCGGACGTGATGTGAATACATTTTAAATATACAGAAATACTTGTTACAACTGGCATATTTTCCATATGTATGTACACCACACGTGTGAAAGTACGGTTGGAAATTGATAATGGTACATCACCAAGGAGTGAATACCAATGTGTTTGTTTGCAATGGCAATAAAACTTAAGAGCTTTCTGAAGACACATTACTGTTCCTCAGCCATAATTACTTTGAAATTGCTGTGAGGGCTTCTTAGGCTGTTAACTGAAAAATTAACCGAAAGTTTAACTTAAAATGATCTCCTATTACATTCTTGTTAATATGCTAATGACCGTGGCTAGGAAATAAATTAAAGTTTATTGGAGAAGGTCAATGTTCTTTTCAAAAGTGGGCCCCCGAAGGTTAGCGGTAAGTTGTAATTATCAAATATTATGGCTGGGATTCATCAGCGCTCAGGATGGCGGGTTGAGCGATCGCTAAAGCTAAATGAGCCTAAATGAGCCCGCCGAACAGCTTGCATTCATCTGCAGGTGAACGTTAAGGACCATAGATTGATGTGGATGTAGATTAAATACAGGTTCCCCGACGTCCTTTTGCGCTGACGTCTCTCACCGACCTCGCATCGAACCTGCTATCGTTGAGGTGGCACAGCCGGCTGGAGCTCCACTAGATCGAATCCGGAAGGTTCCCTGCTGTTTCCTGGAACATCCCAAGGTGCCCCGTAAACCGCAGCATGGTCTTGTAACCGAAAGGTCACAGGTTTCGATTCCCGGGTAGGCCACTGCCCTTGCACCCTTGAGCAAGGTACTTCACCTGCATTGCTTCAGTACATATCCAGCTGTATAAATGGATTCAATGTAATGTAAACAAAAAAAAAGTTGTGTAAGTCGCTCTGGATAAGAGCGGCTGCTAAATGCCTGTATTGTAATATAATGTAATGTCACGTAATGCATGAAACACATTCTCTCTGCTGCCTAGAGGCAGCGGATGAGGGACAGCAGGTCGGACTTGATGCCGTTGTTGAGGAAGCCGTACAGCACGGGGTTGAGGCAGCAGGACAGCATGCCCAGCAGGTGGCAGATGCAGTAGACCAGCTTAAAATGGCGGCTGGAGATGAGGTCGGTGCTGAAGTCGGTCAGCAGGTGGAAGACGTGCAGCGGCATCCAGCTGACGGCGAAGGCCAGCACCACGGCGGTCAGCTTGAGGAAGACGACGCGGGACCGCCTCCTGGCGCGCGACACCGACGTCCGCGCGGCGGTCAGCGCCGTCCGCCACTCCTCCTCCTTCAGCTCCTCGAAGCAGACGGGGACGTTGGGCGGGAGCGGGCCCGGCTGGGGGACGCGGAGGAGGGGGGGCGGTCGCCGGTCACGGTCCCCGTCCCCGTCCCCGTCCCGAGCCGCCGCCCCCTCGCCGGACCCCCGGGACCCCCCGGAGACCCGGTCGCGGCCGGCGACTGGCCCCACCGCGCACCCCTTCCTGCTGTACCGCCGCCTCTCTTTCCCGCCCACCGGCCCCAGGCTCCACCCCTCGGGGGCGGAGACGCGTCGCGGCAGGCGGCGGCCCCGTCGCTCGGCCGGCGGCGGCAGGGTGAGCCGGATGGCCTCGTTCTCCTCGGCCGGCCCCGGCGGCTGCCCCTGCTGCGCCAGCTCGCCCGCCCACACCCGCCGGCACACCGTGGCGTGGCTGGCCGTCAGGCACACCACGGGCAGGATGTACTGCACCAGCAGCAGGCCCAGGGTGAAGGCCACCCGGTAGGCGCCCGAGGGCCAGGACTCCACGCACAGCCACTTGCTCCGCTGTGGCGGCCCCAGCCGGAAGGCGCGGCTCACGTCCACCGTGCGGTGGAAGACGGGCAGCGGCGAGCAGATGGACAGGCCCAGCGTCCAGATGGCCGCCAGCAGGACGTACCCCGAGTGCACTGACATGTGCGCCGACAGCGGCCGGCTGATCATGTGGTAGCGCACCATGGCGATGGACATGAGCACCAGCGTGGAGACCACCACGGAGACGCACTGCAGGAAGGGCACCACGTGGCACATGACCTCCCCGAAAACCCAGTGGTCCAGCAGCACGCTGGTGAGGGTGAAGGGGGAGCAGAACAGCACCACCAGGATGTCCGAGAAGGCCAGGTTGCCCACCAGGAGGTTTATGATGCTCTTCTCTCGCCACTTCCTGGCCAGCGCCGTCAGTATGAGCACGTTTCCTAGGAGACCCAGGACGCTCACGGTTGTGTACAGTCCAATCAGGAAGTAGCGCATGTCATTCACGCTGCTGTCGAAATCTTCCCATAATGCCATGTACGAGTTGTACAGCAACATGGTCGCATTATCAATGGGGTTTTCACTTGCGTTAATATATCCCGAATCCATCTTCAAGCCTCTGAAGGACTTCTATCACAACAAACACAGAAAAAACGACATATAAAACAAACGAATGCGCACACAGGAACATCAAGCCTGTATAACAGTTTTATTTACACCTCTGTATAATGTAATATTATTTGATGTGAATATATTTCGTCTTCCTCAGTTTTTTTCCCACGCTTTTTACCTTTATTCTCCTGACCAGGAACGCATAACAGGCCTCTTATTGACAGCCTCCCTGAGCCACTAACGGCCAACCACCAATAAACAGTTCTGCTATGCTTGTAAGTATGGCGAATATCATGTCGCGGTGTCAACTGTGAAAACTGTATTAAGAGATAGGATCAGGAGTCTTCTCATTATCTTTGATATTACATCCATTTGGGAGATTTAGTAATAAGCCCCTTTCAGCTCATGGTAAAGCACAGTTATCAGTTTGTGTAAATGTTGAATTAGAATGTTACGTTATATTAAACTTGCGTGGATTACATTTTGATACCTCTGACAGATTATCCTGTTTGATATACCGCAGTATCAGTTCATATTAACCTAATTTCATCGCAGATGTCTGGTGCTGGGTTTTAGTCGGTGCTTTAAATTTACAATAGGTTAATGATAACTTGACACCCAGTCACTGTTTGACAAAATGCCAGAGACCGTTTACGGTTAGCGTTTAGTAAGATAAAGATGTGCCACAACTTCTCAACACAATAACCGTTTATCCGATAACGCTTTTGCGCACAAAGCGTAGAATTTGTTCATGTTGCCTACCATACGCCTATTACGGCAAAGGATGTGCGTAGCCCCTGAGCATACAACTTCTACCTATCGTTGAGAAATCTGCCCGTACTGAATAGACTATCATTGTTCTTGTTAAATTAGGCTACAGTTTTCCCCCGATATCTCAGTGTCCGTTAGTGACGCATAAACGGCACTAAGCTACTATTTAAAAGAAACATAATCCACACAGACATACAGAAAGCAATCAATTAGCATAATATACGATATACATGCTTAATTTTACGAAGGCTCAATATTACCAACTCTTACACATTTACCTTCTCACGTACAACTGGGAGCTCTATCAGGCCAATACAGTAAAGCAAATATGTATATTGACGTTTTTCTGCGGATAATTCGGCGTTTAAAGGGTTCAAAGTTGTACGGCGCTGAGTGAAAACACAAAGAGTACCTTAGAGCAGTTCTTTTTTGATCTTGTTGGTTACCATAACGCAGCGTCTTGCCTCTTGAAAGGTTTCTCGTCAACGGTGAAAAAGTGGTCTGCTTTTCTTCACACGTCACCAAATTTATTCCTGCAATTCGACGTCTGGGACTTCATTAGGTGATCTTCACTGATGAACCGTTATCGCGCCGCAAGTCTCCTTGCATCAGCCTAAACTTTCGCGTATAATTAGCCGTCTCCTTGATGTCGTTCCCTATTGGTTACAGGCGATGGAACTTCGGCGTTCAATCGCTGATGAAAGTGTCTGTGAACTGCGAAGTTTCGCAACACCATCTCGTCAAAATAAATTCAGCACCATGGATAGTACTTTCGTATTTGTCCGATGGTTCTTTTCCAGTGGGGATATCCAGGAAGCCTCCTAGCTCCAAGAGCTCCCCGATGTATGTCAGTTGTATCAGTCAGTTGTTCTCCAGATCCACGGAAAACGAGGTCCAAGACGAACATCAAAGTGGTTGTTTCAAACGATAAGTAAGCCTTCAGCAGTGGTATCACATAAAATATTTAATTCAGCGATTTTTTAAAACCGAAATAAATGTCAATTACTACACCAGATGTTTTATGGGTCTGCGAGTTTGCTTGATAACGTCTCGGCTCATATATATCGCCGACTGTGTCGTACAAAAAGAGGAATATCGGTGGGTGTGGGTTGGGTTGGGGGGGGTGGGGTGGGGGTGAAATAGCTAACACATACAGAATATAGGTTAGGCTACAGTTTACAGTCCATGGAACTGTAACATTTGACAGTGTGAAACCTTTCTAATTTTGTACGACTTCGTACTCTCTATATTCCATTGTAAAGCCCTAGCCACGTAGCTACGAGGTGTTGTTTGTAAAGTTTCTGTACATACTGTAGGCATACGAGCCTCCTAAAAATCTATTTCGTATTAAAAAAAACTAGATCCAAATTTTGTAATCTCGTCGCGTCCTGAGTAAAAAGCACAGTTGTATATCTCGTTTATTAATATTTTAACATGTAGATGGCGCTGTCGTGCCAGTGTTCATAGTTCAGAGTACAGTGTGGTCGGTCTCTCAATTAAAATGTATGTCAGAGCGCTATGAAAAACATTAACCTCTGTGGCATTCGTGTCTGAATTGTTGAGCAATTGTGCGAGTGAAAAGCGCTCATTTGGAGATCCGTTATCACCCAGAACGAGACCATGTGACGATCTGTAAGGTAGAGTTGGAACACAAGAGCACCGCCTCAGTCGGCTCTTAACTGTTACAGAGGATATACCATCAACCCTGTCGATTATACGTTTCTCGTGTTGTTCGACAAGTGAAACCCATACAAAGGTAGGTTTTCATTCGTATTTAAAAAATGTGTTGCGGTTAATGCAGTCGAGCTGTTGTTAGTCGACTTCCAGGGATATTTGAAGATGTCAAGAAAGCTATGCTGAACTGAATCAGAGAGCATGTTTGTTTTATGCGTCTGGGGGTTATAAAGTGATCCTGTCCTAATTGAATTATGAGCTCTCGGTCCATAGTCTTCTGATATATACTCATCTTGGAACTCTTGGCGGTTCGCTAAGAAAGGGGGAGTTTGGACTATTTAAAACACAGCAAAACAATCATAACGCCGAACTCCGCTCCCGTCTGATCCCGTAACAAAATACTTAACAATTCTAAAAATGACTTACGCGTATGCATGAAAAAAGGAAAGCTTTTTGCACCTTGACCTGTTTACGCTTGGTGAAACCACTTTGACATTTTACGACCCAATTTGAGTATAATTACTTGTATTATGGTGAGGTGATTTAGTTAATGTTTACACAAAAAACGTTGTTGAGAATTTTCTTCTGAAACTGCGCAGGTAAATAACGGGAAGCCTTAAGGCCCCTGTTTGACGGGTGTTTCATAAATGTCTGAAATCTACCATAACTTATGTTGCAATTAACTATGGTTTTCATCTCACAGTTGATCGCATCAGATGTGCTAATTGCTCTATTAATTGTCGCTGCGTGGCGAGAACGTAATTTATTGGCTCTTCTGAAACAAATGTCACCTTGTTCTACAAACATCGACGTACTTTATACCCCAGGTAAGATGGTTTGTATGATTCATACACGTAGAGAAACTTTTGATGACTGTCCTCGCCTTGCATTTTTTTACGATGCCATTTAACAATATCCTGGCGGTTTCTCAAAATGTCAAGGTTCAGTTTATGCATGCCATGGAAGAGTGAAAAAGATCAATTGTATTATAAAAAGGAGACCAGGAAGAAATTGCAAAAATGTTGCGCGCATGCATGGCCTTCCCTCTTGGAAATAGTATTGCCGACGCGTATTAGTTCTATCAGTTTTGGAATGGACTAGCGCGCGATTATCTTGTCCTGCAACAGTTTAAGGTTACGTATTAGCAGCCAGGAGATTTCTCTGCAGGAAAAACACTGGTGCGTCTCGGGGTGGTTAGAAGCACGTCGCGTGTCAAGTATGTGCTACAAGTGTCGCGCTTGTTCAGCGATCGAAGCGAACAGTTAATCAAGACTTAATAATATCCCCATTACATGCATAACAAATAGCCCATTTTGTCTGGAGAAGGTGACGTCTTTAACATTAAAGTGTTCCAATGTTCCAATACGGAAATGGCCAATATGCGCGATAAAGTTATTTATAGCTGTATGTATTTTGTTCCTTTCGGGAATAAACCTGCTGAATGATTTTGCATTAGACATAATTCACCTTATGTAATTCAGGTCAGATCACATCATTCATTGTAGCCCACTGAATGAGCTAAGCTAAACTGACAACTGAATAACTCGGGGTGAAAACAAGGTTAGAAGGTCAAATTTAAACGGGGGGGAAATCTGCATATTCACATTACGCTCAGTGTCGTGCCAAAGATAGACTTGCCCTCGACTGCCATCCAAACACCCACACAGCACGTCTGTTGATATTTGAATTTGTTAAATGGAAATGATTTGTAGTGACCTCAGCATCCTCCCTCAGAACAACAACAACAACAAAAAAAAAAACACACTGCCCCAGTGAAGACAAATTGCGTGTAATTAATCTATGGAAGGCTAACGAAGAAAGGGTGACACGTGAGGCTCATTAAGCATCCAATGGTCTTTCACTAGAACACGGTTAAATTATCAGGGCCTAGTCAACCAGTCATAAGTTAGCCTGACACAACATTCTTCTGTGATCACCGAACGACTGTCAAAGGCTAGATAGTTCACTGTGAGAGAGTGAGACTGCGAGGCTGTATCCCGTTGAATAAAAGACTCTCGGTTGATGAGAGGCTCCTTAAAATTTAATTTCCAGCTCAGCTTCCACTTCCAGATCCAGAAATTTCAGAGTTTCCCCTGATTCTGAACTACAGAGCTTCAAAGGGCAGAGACAATTTGCGAGGCAATGCTGGTAATTGCAACTGAAATTTCACACACTCTCAGACACACACACACACACACACACACACACACATGCATACACATACATACGCACGCACACACGCATGAACACACACACACACACACACATTTTCTAAATTCCCCAGCCAGTTTTAGTGAGAGATAATGTAATTATATTTTTACAGAAGGCCACATACATTCATGCAATAAACGTCCGTACTGCCGTCTGATCTTGTTATCTGATTACTTATTGTAAATTTCCTATGTTCCTGGTTTCAATGGCAGTTGTCATGGTTCGGCCTGAATGGCCAGCATTTCCTGTAAGAACCCAACCACTCTCTAATGACAATATTGTGCTGCAGTACATAATTACACATTCGTACACCTGACCCACATTCAAGGCAACGACAAAGGTGCCATAAAGTGTTACTGTCTTCCGATAATCGCACTCGCTTTATTTAGTGACCCAATTAAGTTAAAAAAAAAAAAATGTGTTTTATGGTTTTCAAATAAAGCGGTACACAATTTCTGGGGAAGGGTGTGATTAGCAATTATGCAGCAGTCGCACAACAGGGCTGTCCTGTGCAGGATGAAACGTAGGAGCAACTAAAGGAAGTGGTCGGGATGTGGACTTCATTAATGTCCCAAACACCCACGTGGCAAGGCCGTACTATGGGGGTCTTATTAAGACTCCCAGCCTTCAGTACACGATTACAGATTTGCACTGCAGAAAGAAAAAAAAACTATATTGCAAGCCTGTGATGTACATATATTGGGGATGCAGAGCATGGAATTTATGAGGCTGATATCATTAACCGACACTTGTCTGTCCGTGTTGGCCAATGCCAGTACCTCCTGGCTTAACATTATAGCACAAATGCAAGCTGCAGCAAAGATTCCACATTCATGGAAGAAGTAGATTAGTGAAGATGTCAACTTAAGTTAAAAAAAACAAATGAGTATGACTCTGGGGCTATTGAGTTCCTGTATATGTTTGGCCGGTGAAAATGATAAAATAAAAAGAAATAATAAATAAAAGATGTTCAGAATGATTATGATTAGTCTTTTTAAACTATCACTTAATTTGCACCATCAGTGGTGCATGAAATGCATAGCCTCTCCATGATGTAGGCCCATCACGTTAGCCATAATGTTAGCGTCGGGCTCACACACATAAATTAATTTTAAGCCATTAGCAGCCAATACCAATAAGACCCTGATGCTAAATAAGCTCCATTTTATGACCCAAACTCCATTTGCCTTGGGGCGAATGAAAGGCTCTCACCACTGCAGATCTGAACGTTCATATTTCTACTCTACAGCTACCGTATGCCATAGTGGTCTAAGAACTAGAAGAGCATTCAGGGTTTAAGATTTCAGGTTTAAATTCCAGGCATGATTTTACTGTTGTACTACTGAGCAAGGTGCAATTCTTGAAAATCCTTCAACAGCTATTCAGCAGAGTGTACATGTTACTGATAATATGTTAACAGAAAGATATTAAAAAAGTAAAAAACAAAGTAATAAAAATATAATAATAGTAATAATAACAACAATTACTACAATAACAGCAAAAATAATAGTAATAATAATAATTATTATTTTTATTACTACTATTATTATGCCCTGTCAAGACAGCTGTACTGTGTACCAAATTCATTCTTAACCTACAGCAGATTTTTCTGGTTCGCCATGTTATGTGGAACCAATTGATCAAATGCAACACATGGAGTGAGGTACCATGCCTATGCCGCCTGCCAGGATGCCTAAAAGTGATGAATTCCCTTCCTGTGAAGTACATGTTCCGTGATGGCCACCCTCACAGGAGCACTCCTTGAAGCCGGTCTACTTCCACGTCCAAATGCGTGTCTTTGGACGCGTTGGAGACTTTGGATGCGGCCAAGATAATGGGAGTTATGGCACTGGTAACTGTGAACAGCCGGTTAGCGCTCGGTGGACGGAGCCATAAATCAGACCCTGCAATAAACCTGTTGTTGTTCTCCAGTATTACTAATAAAACACTCTTATCACTAGTCCCCCCGGAACGGGGGCGACCGACAGCGCGTTTGCCGAATTAATAAGAGGCCCGGCATTAATAAGCTGGCCTGAAGATTTGTTTTATATGAACCAGGCACTTCAGTGCCCTCTGAATTCCAGCTCAGCCCATTTCTTCCGTTTCATAAAAGTGAAATTTATCTCAACAGTCTCATGAGATGCCGTGTTACATAAAAGCAAATGTGTTTGGCCCAGGCTTCAATTTATTCAGAGCCCTCTCAAAAGAACAGAGTCGCTGCTTCGGTCAAGTCGGTGCGCGGCAAGATGTAAAAGAGTAAAATCAATTCTGACAAGGGTAATTTTAACTCTAATAATATTTATTTATTCCTGACTGGACTCTGTATGAGCTATTAGAGTTGACTTGAACACTTGAGAATCTTGTTGTTTTAAGGTGCTGTATTACCAGGGCCCTGGCTATATCCTGGATGTCCCAATTTTGAGACAGCATCAGACAAATATGATCAAAAGTTTGAAGTGATGTTCTGGTAAATTGCATTATTCATGTGAAATATCTCTTATGGAAATGGAGGATACCGTGATATACTGAAATGAAATATACTGTTTCAGCATATTGCAACTCTTTGCAATATATGCACAGATATACAGTTTACTGCCATGCACACACTGCAGATACCCAAAAATAAGTCAATAAAGAAGTGTTAAAGTCTCATATTTGGACTTATAGTCTTATTTATATTATTTTGTTTGCTAAATAATATTGCAGATTGCCAGTGAGGTGAGACAATTTGCAATATATTACATTGCAGGATATTTCATTTCTATAAGGGGAGAAGTGGCTTTGTGTCTTACTTTTTGTTGCTATCATTTGGGCAGGTTTAGTTGTTCTTAACATGTATCACTGAAATAAGGCTGCATATGCTGTATCCTGTGCGCACACACACACACAAACAGACACACAACACACACAACACAAACAGGTTGTTTGGCTTGACTTCAAACTCAGCACATTAATCCGTGTCAGAAGAATTGAGGGCTTGCGTTTTGAAGTGGGAAAACATCTTAGTGTGAGGCCAGGACGATAGGACGCGCTCGGCCGGGAGGGCGTGTTCGAAAGCGAAGAGAAACCGAGCTGAAAACCTGATAACTGCTGAAGCAGAAAGTGTGGCCGTCTGCCCTGAAATGTGAATTCAGTGTCCGAAGGAGCAAATACAAACTGGCTCGTCCAGACAGCTATCGACACTCAGCATCGCGTCTATCTCGGGCTCAGTTTGGTCGAACGACGGTCGCTGGTGTCTGAATTAAGACCCCTTTTCACTGACGTGGAATGCGCCGTCGAACGTTTCATTTCTCTAAGGAGGAATCAAACGGTCATTTCTCGAAAGAGGAAACTCCTGGCAACTTGAGTCACTGTTTTTTACGAAATATAGTCATGGTGAATTCTGGGCTCATTATTTGTGGCGAACTGTAATGGCTTCTCTAAATGAACATTTCTAACCCTTAATGTGTCTGATTGATTTCAGTGGGCAGCGGATAGTTTTCAAAAGGAAATTTAAAAAAACAAAATGGCCGCTAAAAGTATCACAGACTCACTAATGATGACGTGACATCACATCCTGTGAAGACCATTTTAAAAACTGGACTAGGATTAATTTTTCTCCCCAAAATGGCCGACATCCTTCCCCTTGCCCCTTGGAACTGCTCCCCGTCGGCCAACTGTTCCCGCCGGAACCTGTCGCTGCTGAACCTGGGGGAGGAGTGCCAGGGTCACCTGCCCATGTTCTTCGTCATGGCCGTCGCCTACAGCGCCGTGGCCCTCCTGGGCGTGGTCGGGAACCTGGCGCTCGTCCTCATCATCGCCCGGCAACGGGAGATGCACAACGTCACCAACATCCTCATCGCCAACCTGTCCGTGTCCGACCTGCTGGTGTCCATCGTGTGCCTGCCCTTCACGCTCGTCTACACCTTCATGGACCACTGGGTGTTCGGCGAGGCCATGTGCAAGCTGAACGGCATGGTGCAGTGCTTCTCCGTCTCCGTCTCCATCTTCTCGCTGGTGCTCATCGCGGTGGAGCGCCACCAGCTCATCGTCAACCCGCGCGGCTGGCGGCCCAGCAACCTGCACGCCTACGTGGGCATCGCCGTCATCTGGGTGCTGGCCGGCTGCACGTCCCTGCCCTTCATGTTCTTCTCGCTGGTGACGGACGACCCGCTCAAGCTGCTGCCGCACTTCCACGAGCAGTACAGCGGCAAGGTGGTGTGCGTGGAGGACTGGCCCTCCAGGACGTTCAAGCTCACCTACACCACCTGCATGCTGCTGATCCAGTACGTGGGGCCGCTCTGCTTCATCTTCATCTGCTACTTCAAGGTAAGGGAGCGGACGGCGGGCGACATCACCGCGTTGCGTTGATTGTCATTTATCTCATCCACGACGGAAAAGAAAAAAACATGCCACAAACCAGCTGAGTGGTTTACATTAATTTAATGCTCTCGCTCTCTCAGTTTTATACCTGCGGATTAATCTGGGGTCCCATTTTTAAAAACTTGTACTTTAAGTTTTAATTCAGTTTCAGTATATATGTAGATGGGTGACAAATTAAAGGAAAAGCCTGAATGGATGAGTGGAGAAACATAACGAATCCAGATGCTTCCATAAAGGTGTACTGCATGATACAATTAAGCAATTAACATCCTATCATGCTCTGTGGCATGTATAAAAATGCTCAGCAGGCCCAGTTGGCCTCGATTTTGGATCAAGAGAGCAAGGTGACTGTTGGGGTATTAAGTATTCAGGCCTGTCTCTTGGTTTGTCACCTGTCTGTATGTCAGAATCAACTTCATGATAATTTAAATTTTAATAGTAATTAAGTTATTTATTTTGTGGCAGATCGTGATGGCATCTGGGGGACAGCAGTAGTTCAGCTTTGTCATGCATCAACAATAAACATCTCAACCCCCCACCCCCTCACCAAAAAACACAGCTGCGCTCTGAAAATTGCTTCAGTTCTGTGCATAGTTTACATAGTTGTCTGCGGAGTTATGCTCTCTTAAGACTGATCAATTCTCATGCACAAAAATCATTCTTCAGCCAGCAAAGTCATGCTAGTGGCCTTTGTAATGCTGACTTAACACCTACAGCCAAACATCCTTGCATTTCATTTCCACAAAGGAAACCTGCTTTTTTTTTTAAGCACACCCATCGGAGTACATCTGGAATGTGGCCCCAGACTGGTTTGTGAAGCTTTGTGCAGTGGTTCAGGAGATGCTAGATAGTGAAATGTACTTGTGTGCAGCTGGTCGTTGTTGTTTTTTTCTGTTGTAGATCCACAGTTCAGCTGTAAAAATTTCGTAATCTGATTTTATTCCCCAGGAGCGTGTGTGTGTCATGCCGTAAGAATTTAGCATTAGATGTGAACCAACAGCTTCAGGGGCGCGAGAAGCAACGGCGTGGATTTCTGTCGTAAATCCGGGCGCGTTGAAAACGTCCACGCCGCGCTGAAGGACGGGCGCTCGTTTTTTTTAACAAGCGGTCCGAGCACGCTGAGGCGCAGATTTAATGCGACCGAGGGGACGGTTCAATCAAAGCGCAGACCATTTCGGGCCTTAATGCGTGTGGTTTACAGCGGAGTTCATTTCCCTTATTACTGAACAATGTAAACACCATTTTTCATGTGAGGCTGATTGGGAATGAAGTGTGCTGTGCAGTGTGTTAGAGGAACATAACACTCCTTTTTGTTTTTTTATTCATTGTTAGTCGAAGCCGTTTTGAGCCTGGGTTGCATGTGCCCCTTCATTTTGCTAAATCGTCGCAGGGAAATTGCTGGATGAGGGCTGCTGGATGGCTCCTCGTTGTTCAGGCGGGGCCCCGCGGTCTGATGTCGAATTCTGGGCACGTGGGAAGGAATCGCTGGCTTAACGTCGCGGATTTTGGAAGGCGAACGTGCGTCTGTCTGCGCCTTTCCAAACTTGACAGGCAAGCGGCGGCGCCGCGGAGCCCGGCTGCTGAACAGGACTGGGCTTTATAATCGAGGAGAAAAAGAGCAAAACGAGGTTTTAAAAAGAGAAAAGGCGTCAAAAAAAAAAAAAGAAGGTGTTTCTGGATATAGCCACTGTCTGTGGTCGATCTCCAGGCTCTGGTGTGCGAGTCAATCATGGCCTTTTCTCCCTTTCTTTCTTTCTTTCACTTACCGAGTCTCACTCATTGAGTTACGCCAGTCTGGAATCTTCTCTGCGTTTTTTTTTATTTCTGGTAATGTTTGTTCATCAAGAAAGATCTTATGTAACCATGACAACCGAATATACTCAATATTAATGTTCCGTCTCGGGCGCCCTTTTGAAAGCATGTTTTTTTTTTTTTCTCACAGGAGTGATTCAGAGCAGGGACTCCATTATGCAATGGTGTTTTATCATTTTGAGCAACGATTTTCTGTCTTAATCGACTTTTTAAGTCTGCCGCTGTGCTGATGCATCTGTCAGAGAATCTGTACGGGGGTGGAAGACAGGCTTCAGGCTATCTTCACGCAGTCAGGGGCTTCAGATCTAAATTTTGAGCGTTTGCAATCCGTTCCCTGGCAGCCTGTTTTGTCTGTCATTCCTTGTTTTTCCATTATTCACCGTTTTTCACTGTTGGACTGGCCTGCTATTAATCAAGTGGACAGGTAATCCATTTGTCTTGACACCTCATTGCAGATCCATCAGTGGGCTTAAACCATGTCGGCCCTACAAGTTCAAATTTGAATTAAAGCCGTGTTTTTGCAAGGCTGTGTTCAGTCCCTGCTTGAATTCCACATTTTGTTATACAGATACGAGTACCAGGGCCTTAGTCAGAGAATAATTTTGATTGGATGACTTTGCTCAGTCAACAGCGTCTTCCACCTACACTGCTAGCTAGCTCGCTAATAGGCTTTTTGTCACTTATATAGGACATGCCATCATGCAATTAGCTAATTTTTCTAATGTCTTATGGAGCTTATGAATTGTAGAATCAAAATAATCCAACTCATTTTCATGGACAAGAAACAGCCAATAGCCAAGTCTTTGATTTTGGTAGATTGTCAGGTAATTTTCCTGACATCCCATCCAAAATTATGGGCCTTAATATGGAGTTGGTCCACTCTTTGCTGCTATAACAACCGCCAGTCTTCTGGGAAGGCTTTGTACTAGATGTTGGAGATTTGTGTAGATCATTAGTGAGGCCTGGCTTGCTGCTGGCTTTCCAATTGATCCCGGAGGTGTTGGATGGTGTTGCGGTCAGGGCTCTGTGCAGGCCAGTCACCGGTCTTAAACACCGTTCTCGACAAAACCATTTCTATATGAACCTCACTGTGTGCCTGAAACAGGAAAGGGCACAAAGTCATCTAGAATGTGATTGTATGCTGTATCATTAATATTTGCCTTCATTGGAACTAAGGGGTCAAGCTCAAACCAGGAACGACAACCCCAGACCTAGGGGTGTCCACATCTTCTTCTTCTTCTTCTTCTTCTTCTTCTTCTTTCGGCAGTTCCCGTTAGGGGTCGCCACAGCGGATCAGATCCGCATATTTGATTTGGCATATGTTTTTACGCCGGATGCCCTTCCTGACGCAACCCTCCTCATTTTATCCGGGCTTGGGCATCCCCAGTGGCTGGGTTACATAGGGGTGTCCACATCATTACTGAAGATAGCAGTACATGTCCTCCATGTCTGGAAGAAAGCACACCATTTAAAACTTTTAGTTTAAAATCTGGGTTTTCAACAGCGTGTCCTTGAAGGTGCTATAGCGGGTCTCTGGTCAGATATGATATTCAATGACTATCTATAGATTTGGGAAATCAAAATATAAAACCAAAATATAAAAAATATATAACCTTTTTTAATTAATTTTTTTAAATATGAGCATTTTACCTGGGAACCCCTGGATGCCATCAAGCCTAAGGGGGGGGGGGGGGTCCCTGGATCATAAAAGGTTTAAAATAAGTACTGCTTTCCTATCTGTGGGTCTTTATCTAACAGGAGCTAATGGACATAATGGAAGGACCAATTTGCTGTATGCAAAAAACAATCGTTTATTTAAAACTGAAAAAATGTTATTTAACAAAAAAAAAAAACTATTGAAGTCATTGAACGGAATGTTTGAATAATGTTTCATTTTTTAAAAGCACGGAATGCAAGTAAACCATGAATGAAAGCATTAACTGTTTATTTTCACAGATGAAAAAACAGACAGTGGAAAAACTCGATGAGCCAGCTGTGCATGATTCCTCTTAGCTGTGCTTAGCTATGGACCTTTTCCAGGTCATTATGCTCTGGATTGGTCCAGATGCTACAGTGCGCTATTAAAAGAAAGCATTTTCATTTTAAAACGCTGCTTTTCAAGAGCACATCAGAAACATCTCTTAGGAGTATTGAATTAAATCTTGATAGCCTATCAAAGCAGTATATATGGCAAAACATATCATAACTATGAATATTTATTAATTCTTTGGCAAACCAGTTTAGGGGTTTCAGCATAAATAACTAATGCATCGGAACACATCCTTTAATAGTGAGTGACCAGGGGGAGACGGAAGAAACTACGATAAAAACATTCATACCATTATGGTTATCTATCTAAAGATGTTTAATTAACGAATGCACTAATCCCTGTATGCAAATGCAGAAATCGAGCTGCCATTCACACAGAAGGCATGCGTGTGGGAGGAAAGATTCATCCATTCATTCTGACCTCAGCAAGTTTCTTATTATCAAGGGAATTCAGTGCATCTGCAATAATAATAACCCAGCACAATCTCACAGCTGCCTGCCAGAATGAAGACTAACCTTTCAGCACGTAGTTTAGGATGAAAGAACAACATGCTTCATTTAATTAAGTGGGACTATACAGTATATGTACATATATACCCACTAATGAAAGGAGGAAAGCAAAGAAAGCAATTATTCAAATGTCAAAATGTGTTTGTTTTATGCGTTAATGAGGGTTACTGTCAGCTTGTCTTGAGTAATATGCGTTCTTCTTCATCTATGATGAAGTCCTTATCGAAGCTGTTTTTGATTGTAGTGAACTCATTAACTAGAAGTGACATTAAAATAGGCTCTGTGATTTTAATTATTATTTTATGTCTACATTGTTTTATAATGTAGGCATAAGGATGGTTGCATTAATGACTGCATTGGCATTTACTTGATCATTTAATCTGTGTGTTATTTAATGAATGAATGGATTCATGTGTGGCTGCTGCCTGTTTGTGCAGTTCAGTCCTACTGCGATTTGCACATGAAAAGTTAACAGTACAACCAGCTGCGTTCAGATTCAAAGATCAAAGTTGGATTGATTTATGTTTGTTTTTGTAATTTATCTTCTTACCCAGGGCAGTTATATGACAGGTTATGCTTTATTCCACTAATTAATATAAGAATGCACCTGCAACTTCTTTTTGCAAAGGCCTTGGAATTTACTAAGACATATTGTACATGGACTTTTTCGAAAATATAATCTCAAACATATTTACATTACATTACATTTATTTGGCAGATGCTTTTATCCAAAGTGACGTACAATAAGTGCACACTGAAGGTCATTGAAACAACTACAAAACACAGTTGTCAGTGTGTGGACTGGCTTATCAGTTCATCCGGTGGAGGTGGGGTTCTTGTGGCCTTCAAGTTCATGCTTGATGTGATGCTGGATATTCTCTCATTTCTAGGTCCTGTAAATTGCCAGGTTAGATGGGCTATATGGCCTGTTCTGGTCATCATGTACTCTCATGTGCTTTATTTCAGTATATTGGCAGTATATTGCATTTTTGCAAGGGAATGGCTGCTCCAGTAACTACCTCAAGTCAAAGTTGATTGAAATCAACTGAAATGTATTGAACTATGTGGACATAACATATTTCAAGGCAGTGTATTAAAAAAAAAAAAAAAAAGGCAATATCCAAAAGCAGGAATAATCAGTTGCAGTATTTTTTAAAAATCTTGACCTATATTTAATTTCAACTTATTGGTAGTGAATTCCATTTTTAAGCGAATGGTTTGCCTGATGTGTAAGATTATAATGTTGACCGTTTAATCTCTTTTTGTTCAGATATACACTCGTCTGAAAAAGAGGAACAGCATGATGGACAAGATGCGGGAGAGCAAGTACCGTTCGAGCGAGACCAAGCGGATCAACGTCATGCTCTTCTCCATCGTGGTGGCCTTCGCCGTCTGCTGGCTGCCCCTCAACATCTTCAACGCCGTCATCGACTGGAACCACGAGGCGGCCATGAACTGCAACCACAACCCGCTCTTCTCCCTGTGCCACCTGACCGCCATGGCGTCCGTCTGCGTGAACCCGCTCTTCTACGGCTTCCTCAACCGCAACTTCCAGCGCGACCTGCACGTGGTGTTCCGCATGTGCAAGCTGAGCGCCCGCCGGCCCGAGGAGTACGACACCATCGCCATGTCCGCCGTGTCCACTGTGCAGACCGACGTGTCCAAGAGCTCGCTGAAGCCCAGCAGCCCCGACGTATGACCCCCGCCGGGGGGGTGGGGGGGGGCACAGGGGTTTGGGAGGGGGGGGGCAGCGGCGAAGTCTGTGGGCCTGACCTTTTGTCTGACTTTTGAATGTCCTGTTTTTAAAAAAAAAAAGAAGAAAATCCCGACGCACCAAGTGGGTCTTTGCGCGGGCGCTTGGTCGCCTGGCATGAGGAGCGTGAAAATGTTTTTGTAGCGTCCGCGAGACTCGTTAAGACGATATGCGCCGGCTGAGGAGAAGGTTCGGCGCGGTTTTTGGCGGCTGCGTTTCGCTGCGGCTGGTTTTTGGCTCAGTGCTGCTCACGTGCCGCGTTACCCAGAAGCCATCGCTTCTTCTGGCCATCTGGTGCCAAAGTGCCAAAACTGGACTAATATATGACCTGACCTGGTTGGAACGTCCATGGGAGACTTCAGTGGAAAACCAGGTTTCCTCTGGTAATGGGCCAAGGAGGGATGGGGTGGGAGGGAATATGGGGGTGAGGCACTCTTACATTTGAACCAGGGGTCTGCATCTCTCTGGTCTTTTATGTTTCACTTTAGAGTCAGTGGACAGTTCGGACCCACAAAACCAGGTGAGGGGAGTTACCTGTGCAACAGTTAAGCCCAGGTAGATCAGTCAAGCGCTGAGTAACAGTAAAGACCAGCAGACCCTGTAGCTCTCCAGGACCAGGGTTACAGGCCCCTGCTCTACACCAATTGACAGCCAGTAAACCTGCGGCCAGTGCAGTGATCAGGACACTGTGCTGTAGGAGGTGCTGTCTCCTGAATGAGATGATCCTGCCTCAATGTGGTGATTAGCCGTTCAAGGCGTGAGATTGCAAATGCGTGATTAGAATGTTCTTAATGGAACATTCGAACGCTGATGTAACTGTCACTGCTGGTAATTGAAAGTTCTAGAGCACTCCAAAAACATTCCAAAAAGAAACCAACCTACTCTTCAGAGGGTTAGAGATCCTCTTGCACTCACCCATGGCGTAGGGGTGTAGATGATGGTGTCCTGCCCTTATCCGGCATTTGGTTTTTCCGCAGTCTGGCGGTCTGGCGGCCTAATTGCCTGTACAGTTCATCGGCTGTTAAATCCCTCGTGTTCCCTGTCATTCCTTACTTTCTCAGGTCATTACTGTAAAAGAGACATCGAGTTCTTGCTTTACATTTTTCTTAAATGAAACATATGTGAAAATCACATGATTAGGTGTCAATATTGTAATTATAAGAGTGGTTAAAAAAAAGACTGAATTTTTTTATTTTTTATGAATCTGTTCTGCTGTTCCATTAATATTTATTGAATGTGTTGATAAAGGTTGATAATCTTGAGATCCTGGCAGACTCTTTGAACATAAGGCCTTATCGCATTGGAAGAGTTGTGCTAATGCACTTATCGTTTTCTTCAGGTGGTCACCTGGGGCTTTGATCTTTTACGATCGTCATTGTTTTCATATCTCTCATATCTATAGCAACCTTAGTGCATTGCATGCCATTGTGCTTCATAAGACCATTGTACATTGAAACTGAAAAAAGGATTCAATAACAGTTCAAATCAATCCCTCATGCAGATCCAGTTGCGTCAGTGTGATATCATGGAATCTAGTACTTGGTCAGCCCACCACATCAGAATACATTGAATGGACATGTTATGAAACCTGTTTTTATGAATGTTTTTTTTTATTTTTTAAATCTAACATAAAATGAAAATGGCACAGTTGTGGATCTGTACTAAATGTAAGATTATCTCTGAAAGATGGTCTCAGGCTATTGTTGGATTGCAAATAGCATTTGTCTGTGCAGTTATGGTGACGATGATAAGGTTTCTCAGTCTGCTGAACAGTAAAAAAACAACACCAAAGGCTTGCTTTGATCATGTGCTCTTATTGATTATCGATTGTGTCAACTGAGAAGCTCAGTTTAGCTTTACTTGAATTGTTTCTGTATCAGTCCATATTGTTTCTGTATCGGTCCATATTGTTTGTAGCATTTCTTGCGGTACACAATTAGGCAGCCAGGCTGTCATCCGTATGAATTTTTAATGAATGTTTCATTTATATTTGAAATGGTAACACTCATCCAGAAACAATTCAACATGTGTGATTTACAGTATAGACTGCATGTCAATGAATTACAAAGTAAAAGTAGACTATGTATGTTCATATATTGTAATATGTTTTATGGGCATATGCAGACTAGAGTATTATTGCTGGCCACTTAAAGTTTAAACGTTCTCCTGAAACCCAGCATAAAAAAGTTAAAGTAAATTAGTTTTATTGGCATAATACAATTGTCTTGGATGATAAAAACATGTTGCAGTGCAACTACATGCTGTTTATTTTATTGTTATTGAATGCCCCTTGTAATGTATGTTTCAGTGCACTGTTTCATAGTCGAACGATTCTTGAGATTAAGACCCTTAGGCACATTACATTGCAGTAGTCGTAACCAATCCTGTTCCTTTTAGGTTTTCATTTCAGCCCTAATTTGGTACACCCGATTCTACTAATTAGCATCTGTAGCTGTTGAATGCGGTGTGCTTTGTTAGCGTTAGAGTGAAAACCCTACAGGACGGTAGATCTCCAGGAGCAGGGTTGGGCAGGCCTGCTCTAGCTGTTGAGTGAGGTGTGTTTGGTTATGGTTGGAGTGAAAACCCTACAGGACGGTAGATCTCCAGGAGCAGGGTTGGGCAGGCCTGCTCTAGCTGTTGAGTGAGGTGTGTTTGGTTATGGTTGGAGTGAAAACCCTACAGGACGGTAGATCTCCAGGAGCAGGGTTGGACAGGCCTGCTCTAGCTGTTGAATTGGGTGTGCATTGTTAGGGTTAGAGTGCAAACCTACGGGACAGTAGATCTCCAGGAACAGGGATGGTAACTACTGCATTGCAGGCATTTAGCAGATGCCCTCACCAGAGATGCTGTTGCCCAAAAAGGTCAGTTCCCTGACCGGGAATCGAACCCGGGCCGCGGCGGTGAGAGCGCCGAATCCTAACCACTAGACCACCAGGGACTTGTTGTCATGGCAGCCGGAGATGTTGACACTGGACAGTTTTGTCCCTCTAGAGGGGACAACAATGAATTGTCAGGTCTTAGAAGGATATGAACCATAACTGAATATATTATTAAATATATTAGAATATATATAATATGTTTGGGATCATATATTACTTTTTTTTCAAGGAGATGTGATAGCTACATTGCAATACTGGAACTTCAGTACATGGTTTAAGAGGAACTCCATTTTATAACCATTTATATGTGACTCAAGGCATGGCCTACAATATGGAATACCTCTGTAAAGTTCAGTATTATGTTTATTGTGCTTGCTTTTTCTTGTGACAAAATTACTTTGATATTACAAGGGCTGTAAGTTGTGCCATGTCATGGGGTTTTTGATTAATCAACTGGTTCCTTTCAGTAGTTGGTACAGTATGTGAAACTACGCTGTTGAAAGAGGTGCCAACAGGTGTTTCTGACGCTGAAAGAAACAGGTGCTCAGAGGCTCATGCGAGATATTCACGGCTGCTTCTGGTACCTCACAGGAATGTTTAAAATGTGTATTTCCCAGCATGCAGTGCGGTAGAAAGCTGTAGCAACTGGCATACCAGCAGTTTTCTTTGTGTCACAACGGTTACTGGCCGTGGCATTTAAAGCTGTGAGACTGTGTGAAAAGGAAGATAACAGGACAGAATTTCAGACTAATTTGCATACTTATATAGTGCTGTTTTTTTGGTAGCTGCCAAGTCTTGCATGATTCCCAGCACAATTTTCAAGCATTTAGTTACATTACTTTTTCTGTATCAGTCTCATAATCTGAAGGCTGTGCATTGAATGCTGGGATTTGTAGTCCACAGTGGTGCCGTGTGATCCCCACAATATTTTAGGTCAGTGCAATATGGGTTTTGCTGGTCATAATCGCCAGCTATCTTGAGGCCTGGCCATTCCACAGTGTCATCCCTGTTTCCAGAAATGGAGTACGCTGCAATGCATTGAAATAAAATATCAGGATGTTACAACATTTCACGAGATGTGCGCACACTAGACACATCGTTGCCAATTTGTTGTAGATCCTTTCTCAGTCTTTCTCAGCTCCATTAGAGTAAATAGCAACTTCACCTGCCGTTCTTCTCTCTTGAAGGACACTAAATTCTTTTCCTTTAACCGCCTCTATTAAGCAAAGATCATGAAAAAAATTAAAGCATTGCTGAGCGTTGCAGTTTTATTGAGCAGTAGCGGGAAACAGAAATCATATTGCCTGTTGATCTCAGAGGCCATATTTGTGATATGAACTTCTGCCTTATTGCACATGCCTCATTTGCCTTTTTGTTCAGAGCTGTCAAGTCAGAATCAATCTATTTGAGTGCAGTTCATAATCATTTACACGGCTCATTTCTTCTGGCATTGTCCTTCAGACTTATTGATTTGTTTAGAGAGGCGAAGGTGATACAAACGGAATCATAAAATCTTTAGCTTAGTATTTCTTTGAACACAACAGGTGCGACAGGTATGTGTCGGGCATTTTCTCTAAAAAAAAAAAAATAGCTGAACGTTCTGTTTCAGAGTGAACATGTTGACAGACACACCTTAACCTGTACATATGCACTTATGTCAATTGCTGTTGATAAGAGCTTCTCCTATATGCCTCAATGTAATATAAATGTAAAAGAAAAGCTTTTTACAGTTGAAAAAATGTACAGGTAACCTTACACGTAAATGCATATTGTACTACACTCAACAACGGACGGTATAATATTTACTATTATTTCCTGCAGTTATTGGAATATGATTGATTAGGTTACTACAAACTTAATCATAACACTGAAGTACATCTTTGCGTGAAAATTGCTTTATAAAACACTATGTGCTCGTTACCTGTGGATTCATCGCAATGTGAGGAATGCATGGTCAGGGTTCCTCGCTGGTGAATCAAAGCACAAGCTTTGAGCAAAATCATTTTTTATTTAAAATGAATGAATTTTCAAGAAGGAGTTCAGTCAAACATCACTTAACATTCCAGGCTGGGTTTACAGAGGGGAGTAAATTGCAGATACTGTACATACATTCGTTTGTACAAATATTATGTACTGTCGACAAACACGTTAAGCACAAGTGGCTGATTTTCAACCGTGCAATTTTTAAATTAAATAATTAAAATGAATGGTTGTGCAATTCTACAGAATAATTTTCTATGATTCTTTGTTCATACATACTGTATGTGCTGCTGATTGTGCTGTATTACTGATGTTTTCAGACTCTGGATTTATTATGCCGATATTGATATGTTACTGTATAATAAATGCATCTCTGTTTATCAAAATACACTGCCGAGGTTTATTCCAAAATATCTGTAAGGGAGAAAGCAAAAAAAAAAAAAAAAAAACAACAAAAAACAAAACAAAACATGGCTGCTCCTGGCTTTTGTAACATACTTTATTACCCATAATTCTTCACACACCAACAACCTGAAATGTGTGGGAAGTTTCGCGGCTCAGTGAGTTCCAAAAAAAAAAAAACCAAAAAAAAAAAAACCACTAAACAAAATTTTACAGTTCCATTTTCTGCAGAGAATATCACAAGAACTCCAGTTGTACAGCCAAGCACAGTTAGTTCGTGCTGAAACTGATATTGTTGGAAGAAAGTCAAACAGGCTAAGGTGTGACCTTCAGTCCCCCAAGACTGTCCTGCCATCCTCAATAACAGTGCAGTGTATTAGAAATATCCATTGCATTGTCTGAGCCTCTATGCAGGGGACGTATTGTTAATATGGTTAGCAGGTTAGAGGCCTATGGTCCCAGATAAAGACTCGTTATGGTGAACATAATTGATAAATCTTTGAATTAGTCCAAATGTTGAATTGTCCAAGAAGCATTCTGGTATGTAAAATGTGAATTTGTGAATTTCGGCTGACTAATATGCTAATCAATAGTAGTAACACTTATACTGCAACATTTTATTGTTCGTGAGGAAGAAAAAAAAAAAGGGTTTTACTGGCTTTCACAGGAGCTGTTTCCAGAGAACGCGGGGCGGATATTCCATGAAGGGCGGAGCCGCAGAGGTGTCAATATTCGGGTTCAGGAAGTAAAATTCCTGCCCCAGTATTTTGTTCCAATCACAGATTTGTTATATAGCACAATTCTTCGGCCAGGAGGTCGAATTAATTAGTGACATCAGCGGGATGTGGAATAAACACACGCATAGTAGGACTTTTGCTTTCTGACCCTGGACTGAAATTGCTTAAATTGCTTCCAGTCTGTGTTAGGAATTAATTCCTGTTTTCGAGAGATAAGGGCCATATCCCTTTGTGTTTTAATCAAGGCTTTTATTACCTTCGTCTGGTAAACCGTTAATGTAATAAAGCTGCACTCGCGTCATGAAGGGAAATGCGATCATGTCGCTGTGACCTCTGCCTGTAAAAACCAAAGAAGGCTCAGAAGTGAGGCTGTCGTGTCATCTTCATTTAATATTTAACTGATCATCAAATCATTGGTTCCCAAACTTATTCAGTCAGGCCCCACCTGACATAATAGGAAATTTTTCATCAACCCTCAGCCCCCCCCCCCCCAAGGCATGCAGCACGCCTGGGACACACTGACATAGATCACATGATCAGAGCTGTGTTGCACTAAAGACAAATTATGATTTTTTATGATTGTGATGTGTCCCGGTCCAGAAGATAATAATAATTATAATACACATATCTACACATTATTTTACAGTTCGATTTAATCTGCGCCTACGATAGATTGTCAGAAAAATGACCGTGCATTAAACACACAACACTGTGCAGTCGCAAAAAACCAAATCCGTTTTCCAGTGAACCCACTTCTTAAGGCAGTCTGAAATGTGTATTTCACCCAGGATGCTGGGAGGTACTTTTGATGGGGCAGGCTGTTGGAGAGAATCAAGAGCACCGTATGTAATTATGAACAGTGCAGCCTTCGTAACAGCCATAGTTATGTCTCTCTAACATCACTGATAGATGTGCTCGAGCTACACAGATGCCACTCCTAAAGATTAAAGAAGAGGATTAAAATTGGATTGAAGTCTGAAGATTTCAATAAAGAGATCGAGTAGCGGCCTCTCAGGACTACGGGAACTGTCATTTAAAAAAAAAAAACACAAATAAATAAATAAAATGATCCACGCGAATTTCATTGTCGGCTGTCGAGGGCTGAAGACAATTTCATCTTCAGAGGCACTATATGAATAATTCAGCATCGTTAGCAGTAATGATACCCACAAAAAAAAAAAAAAAAAAAAGAAAAACATTCAAAATACAAAGAGAACTGTGGCTATGTCCCTGTGGTAATGCTGTTGCATTTTTTGTTACAGTCCTTTGAGTCTCCATCTACAGCAGTGGTCTCCAACCCTGGTCCTGGAGAGCTACAGGGTCTGTTGGTTTTCATAGTGACTCTGCACTTCATGAATCAATTAGAGCAGTTGATTACACAGTTAACTCAACTCACCCGGTGTCTTGGGTCTCAATTGGGTGCTGATTTTAAGGTGAAAACAAAAACCAGCGGACCATGTAGCTCTCCAGGACCAGGGTTGGAGACCACTGATCTACAGTATGAGCATAAATCGTGCTGAACTGGATATAGCACTTAATCCAGTATCTTTAATGTACCATTTGATACACTTCTATCTGAGCAGGTTGAAAAGGCAAACGACATCCATTCACAAATGCATACATACAGTATATTAGCTTATCAGTAACTTTATCAGTAGTAATAATAACATGTTATTAATATATTGCTGTGATATATTTGCCATTATATTTTACAGAATGTCCACACATTAACAATATTGTGTATTGCCAGATATTTCATATCTCTAAGGGTTTGTGAGCCACTTTGATGGTAATAGGAGTTGAAGGGATTTTTTTTACTGCTGACTGAATATCAATGTGGTAACTCAGAAATGGTGTCATGCCACACAGAACTCTGCTGGACTAGAACAGTCATGCTCGCAATGCAATATCTGCTTCATGGAAATACTTAATTTTTCATAATACAGCCAAACTAGGCTATCGAGCACTCCTAAGCTTCAGGGGATAATAATGGCATAAGAGCTCATCCAGTACTTTGGAACATTCACATATAAATGCAAGGCCTTATTTGTATTTCATTACAATGGCCTGGGTGCATATATTGCATTTTTGTTCTGTTACAGGGACATAAAATAATAACTTTGGCACGAAGAAGCACTCTTGAGGTGGTACAGTGGACCAGTATCTTGGTTCAAACAGCACAGGCCTTTTTTAAGTAACTGACATGCATCTTACAGCGACGTCTTATACGTGCTGATTATTTAATTATTCAACAAACGCTGTATCCAGCCCTGGCCGAACGGAGTAACTTCACCAAGCAAAGACTCACCAACAGTCTGTTTCATGGTTTGCGCTCTGTAGACCTCGGCCAAATCAAATATTTATATGAGGTTTTACGAATATTATAGTGGCGCCTACATCGATGCAGGATCATTTTCTGTCTATGAAATCATATACATGTCAGTTAATGGTCTGTGCAAATAGTTCAGAGACTATTTCCCTATATTCGTTTATTAGCTACCTTCATGTGAACTATTGGGCTGATAAGCATACCAGCGATAAAAAATTGCGTATACAGCTGGCCAAGTCAAGTTTCCATAACAACGAGAGTCAACACAGGCTCTCTATTTCAGGTCCACTATTATTACCGTTACAGATATTTTATGTTGAAAACAAATTTTTGTACATATATATTTCTGGGGGAAAGAAATCCCAGGATTCAGCCCAATGTATTACTGTTCTGGTGTTAAATCTTGTGGTGAATAGGGAACATAGTAACCCAGATTATAATTTCATAGTGCCAGATCATATTTGGAATCAATTAAAATTTTAAAGTCAATTTTGTAATGACAAACAGTAGAAAACACCTTTTAAACCATTTTTCCAACTGAAACTAAAAGATCAAGAGCTTCGAGATTGCCCCCAAATGAATCAACTATCTTATTGCATTAAAAGTTAAATCTAAATTTATTTTCTGCCCCCTAAGTTCCACACAATTAGAATTTATATTAAAATGCGCCTCCAGCAAGCACTATCATTTTTTTTGTTTGTTTTCAAAATGGAAAAACAACATAATAAAATGGTATTGAAAAGCAATCAGAACACAACCTCAATTTACGTTTGCCCTAAGAGCAAGTCGTAAGGGAACAAATTACTTGCCGATGTGTTCGTGGAAAACTAGAACGGTTTTCTCTTTTCATGCATCCCCATTGCATCATGTACACAGAAGAGTAAAGAACTGACCAATTGCAATTGCTTATAGCATTTCCTATCTCTGCCCCCCTTCAAGGACATACACACATACAGTTCACTTAATTTTTTTTCATGCTAGGAAAAAAAATATTGGACAAAATGTGTGGGTGTGTGTTGGGGGGTAGGTGGGTGGTTGTAATGGCTTTGGGGCACAATGATTATTTCTGCAATGCAGTAATTCTAGCATGTTTTCCGGATATTTCCCAACTTCGTGCAAGGCAACGCTCATTGATTTCTGTCCTGCTGCGTCTTAATTAACGGAGCCGTTAATCTGGTAATGATCTTTATCGAGGACTCTCCGTTTAATATTCACTTAAGCCTGTGCGACAAATGTACCGTGATTATGAAGTGCGTTTGAGCTAGTATAAATATGGTTGCTTATTAAGAATATTTCTGATATATCCCCCCTTGTTTAATTTATGTATCTGTGCCACCCTGAGCAAAACGTTTCTAGTTGAATATCTGGCCAGGAATATAAATAGCCTACAAAAGAATATTACTTCTGTTAGAAGAACTACATTTCCTGTAACCATATGAATAACACTTACTATTTGTAAAGAACTGTAGTCCCATTCTAACATAAATAATTGAGTGCTCAGCTTGAACAAAAACGATCATATCTGCCGTGGCCTTGGTATAATAAGGGTTGGGAAACCTGAAACTAGAGTATTTCTGAAGATCTCCAGATCTCTTGTAAAGATTTCTTGTAAACCCGGAAGTGACTTGACACCTGTTGACTGTGGCCTCTTTGTCCCCTTGTGAAAATGACATGGTTAGTTCAGTTTATAGTCTATAGCAGTATACAAAGGCTGTGTTGATCAACAGATATACAAATTAACCAATTAAGGTGTGAGATCACAAATATGTGATTAGAATGTTCTTAACTGAACATCCTAAAGCTGATGAAACAATCACTTACAGCCATTTAAAGCAATGGAGTTCTAGAACTTTGACTCAAAAAACCTACTCTTGGAAGGGTAACAGCTTAAGTTTCACCAAGGCATTGAACACGTGTACTGCATGATGTAATGCCTACAAAACAAACAAGGCAACTAACTAACAGGAAAAAATATGACACTGTTTATAAATGTTTATAATCAACCCAACCGTAAATATAATTATAAATAATTTTCAATAACAATCTGTGAAACTGTTAAGCTATTTATAGCTCATGGGATGTACATGCATCTTACAAAAATTGAAAAATAATAACATTCCATTTAAACTACACTTCCATGAGTTTATCTTCCATTATCCTATGTAGTCCATGTAGTAGTATCTTTTTATATCGGCTTGCAAACTAAAAATGAATATTTGGTAGATTAATATTAAAGGTTCATCTGACCCAACCTTAAAATTAGAGGTAGACTTGCTGTTCAATTGTGTGTGGTTGGAAAGTTCTTAACTCACTGAGTTATAGGCTATACAAGGGGTGGTACTTAGGGCGTCGTGCCTTTTTAAATGTGCCGAAGTCTTTAATGTTTTATTCATTGTGACGGTTTATTCTACTCACTGTACATGTCGTATACCGATGTTAAAATAAGTGTGAATCTGTGACAGCCCTCAGTTTCCATGGGGCCGGGACGATCCCCGGAGCTTCAGCTGATGACGTAGGCATAAGAACCCCTGCGTACAAAGCAGCCGCCGGAAGAGAAAGTTAAAAACAACGTGCGTCTGAGGATCTGGTAAGAACGTGGACGCGCTCAGATTTTTCACTTTCAGCATGTTGCTCGTTTACAGATTTTCATAAAATTGTTTTAACAATTGCTCAAGAACCGTATTTTACAACTGTACGTTACGTACTGTGTAATTGTTTGCCATTGTGTTTAATTTAACGTTTGTGTTTTGTCTGTATTCAGCTAAATGATCCGAATAGCTAAAGGGGCAGCCCTGTGTGAAATCGTGCTGTTCGTCTGTGTAATCTGTTCTAGTAAGCTAGCCAGCTATCTGGTTTAGTTCGATTAAAAAGTCAACTGAGTACGTTACTGAATGAATAGATTACTGCGTTCACAAGTTAGCTGTTAGGCTAAGTAAGTTTAGCTTGTGAACTGCCAATGTTTTAGTTCGGTAGTGCTTGGAAATTTACACTGCTCTATTTGCTGGTAAACTGTTACTTTATAGTGTGATGCTCAGCTATATATTGTTCTTCTTTATAGGTGTTGGTACCAGTTCTGTGTTGCACAAACGGAAACCTAAAATATGGAAGAACAACAGCCGGGTACGGGGCAGGAGAACGCAGATTCCAGCACATTGCATTCGCAGTCAACTGCACCTACCCACGTAAATAATAATTTTGTGTCGGACAGTGAACTTGAGGCAAGCAGGCCCACACCATGTACGAATACCAATGAATCCAAGATTGGTACCGAGGGTATAAACCCTGGTGGATCAGATGAACAGTTGGCAGCACAGTTGCGCGCGGATGACGCTGAAAATGGCACGGAAGGCACCGTTGGTCCAACCACAAAGCCCGGCTCGGAGAACGGTCAGAGTGACGTCGCCGCTGGGCCGAACGGGCAAGTTGAAGACATGGAGGTAACGGTGTCTGCCAAAATGGAAACGCTTTCTTTTGAAATCACCACTGAGACCGCAGAATCGGGCCAGAGCGCTGTAAGCTCCACTGTTCCTCAGGTACACGTGACTCTGAGGACCGGTGTCTGTGAGACGGAAGACAGTGGGGCGAGCAGTTCTTCTGAAGACTCGTCCTCGGACAGGTAGGTCACAAACCGTTATTGCTTGGACGACGTAATTCACTATTTAAGGTCTAGTCATTTCAGACACTCTTGCACCCCCCCCGATATCCATTCTTGCATACATAAGTATAGGCGTTGGTGTGAGAAACTTTTAACTTCTACAGTCTTCCACCACAGACAGTAAAACACCTGTATATTACTCTGCACATTGGCTTGACTAATCTCCTGGATGCCTTTGAGTCTAGGGTGGGGGTCCCTGAGTCAGTAAAGGTTGAAATCCCCTGCTCTAGTAGTGTAGTTGCTGTGCGCCTTGATGTAGACGGACGGGTGTACAGATGGACAGACAGTAGTGCCCTGTTGTCCATGTGGGGTCTGTAAGGAGAGGTGGGAGTCACACTATTTCTGAACGTCTGTAGTGATGTTCAGGACTGATGATCAGTGGCTGGTTTAGATGTTCAGCGTGATTCTGCAATGGACATTTTAATCTGCTGTTTATTGGCCACTGAATCCGTACACCTTGTTTTCATGTCCTAAATTGGCTGCTCAGTGGAAGTCCAGTTATGTCACACACACCCCACCCCCACCCCCTCCCCCGGGGGTTATTGGCTACACCACAGCTTAGTCTGAAATGAGCACATGTAGCGGTGACATAATCTGGGTCGAAATTCACATGTACTCTGTGCAACTGTGTTCATCGGCTTGTGTGTGGACTCGGCTTGTGTGTGGACTCGCCTTGTGTGTGGACTTGAAATTCACATGGGTATTTTATTACAAGACACCACAACATGGCCAAACCATTTTTATGTTGTATACTGAGGTGGAAAGTCCAGGGGTCAGAAAGTAAAAGTCCTGCCGTGTGTTTCTTCCACCCATGAACTCAGCCAGCTGATTTCATTATTTAGTTATATCTCCTGGCTGAAGAATTGTATTAATGAGCAAATCCAGGTTATTGGGACAACGTACTAGTGCTCTGATTTTAAATTTGTGTTTTGTACTAGATGCTGGAGCATTGCTGCGGGCATTTGCTTCCATACAGCCAGAAGAGCATTAGTGAGGTCGGGCACTGATTGGGTGATTAGACCTGGCTCGTAGTTGGCTCTCAAATTGATCCCAAAGGTGTTGAATCAGTTGAGGTCAGTGCTCTGTGCGGGCCAAGTCAAGTTCTTCCACACCGTTCTCAACAAAACCATTTCTATATGGACCTCACTGTGTGCCCGGGGGGCACTGTCATGCTGAAACAGGACAGGGGCCTTCCCCAAACTGTTGTGACAAAGTTGAAAGCACAGTATTGTCAAGAGTGTCATTGCATAAAGATTTGCCTTCGCTGGAACTAAGGGGCCTAGCCCCAGCCGTGAATAACAGCCCCAGACCAAGGGGGTGTCCAGATACTTTTGGTCATGCAGTATGTTTACCCGAGCCTTAGTAGCATTTTTTTCGGTACCCCGACCCCACTCACTCTAAGAAAATCTACTCAAGGAAATCGCTTGGAAGCGCTCGAGTGTCGGTGGACATTTTCAGCCTCTGTTTCTTTGTGAATAATGTCCGCTCGAATTTTTGACCTTGAAAGCGCGATTGCGTTTATAGCCTCGTGCCCGCCCTCGGTTTCCGCCGTCGCGTGTCGGGTTTGAACGCTCGTTTGTTCCGAACGCGGGTCCTTCGGACGCAGATGGGCTCGGTTAATGTTCTCCCTCTAATTGCCTCGGCCTGCTGCGATTGTTTTGGATCACTTGCCTTATATTTTAAACCCTGCCAGTGAACACAAATTTAGTTTTTATTAAAAACGGGAAAAAAGCTTATTTTTTTAATGACTTGATTCTTGAGTCAAACGTGTTTTTTTTATTTATTTTTTTTTATTTCCCCCTCCCCCTACAGCGATTCAGACTCGTCTTCCTCGTCGTCGTCATCGTCCTCTTCCTCTTCCCCACCCCTGACGGCCGTTCTTGGCGAAGATGAGGATGAAGACTTCGGAGCTTTCGGCAGCGGGAGGAAGCCGGTGCCGCTGAAGACGCACGACGAACTTCTCATCGAGGTCAGTTTGACTCGGCTGCAGCTGCCAGCATTCAGGGAAACTTTAAGCGAAAACGGGGTGGCTTCGATCAGCCCTCCTTTAGCTGTTTTTTTTTGGCATTAGTGCAATGTGGGCTGTGCTTGTCTGCAGTGGGGCACTAGTGCAAAGTGGGCTGTGCTCATCTGCAGTGGGGCACTAGTGCAAAGTGGGCTGTGCTTGTCTGCAATGGGGCACCAGTGTAAAGTGGGCTGTGCTCGTCTGCAGTGGGGCACTAGTGTAAAGTGGGCTGTGCTCGTCTGCAATGGGGCACTAGTGTAAAGTGGGCTGTGCTCGTCTGCAGTGGGGCACCAGTGTAAAGTGGGCTGTGCTCGTCTGCAATGGGGCACTAGTGTAAAGTGGGCTGTGCTCGTCTGCAATGGAGCACTAGTGCAAAGTGGGCTGTGCTCGTCTGCAATGGGGCACCAGTGTAAAGTGGGCTGTGCTCGTCTGCAGTGGGGCACCAGTGTAAAGTGGGCTGTGCTCGTCTGCAATGGGGCACTAGTGCAAAGTGGGCTGTGCTCGTCTGCAGTGGGGCACCAGTGTAAAGTGGGCTGTGCTCGTCTGCAGTGGGGCTGTAGTGTAAAGTGGGCTGTGCTCGTCTGCAGTGGGGCAGTAGTGTAAAGTGGGCTGTGCTTGTCTGCAATGGGGCACTAGTGTAAAGTGGGCTGTGCTCGTCTGCAATGGGGCACTAGTGCAAAGTGGGCTGTGCTCGTCTGCAATGGGGCACTAGTGTAAAGTGGGCTGTGCTCGTCTGCAATGGGGCACCAGTGTAAAGTGGGCTGTACTCGTCTGCAGTGGGGCTGTAGTGTAAAGTGGGCTGTGCTCGTCTGCAGTGGGGCACTAGTGCAAAGTGGGCTGTGCTCGTCTGCAGTGGGACGCTAGTGTAAAGTGGGCTGTGCTCGTCTGCAATGGGGCACCAGTGTAAAGTGGGCTGTGCTCGTCTGCAGTGGGGAACCAGTGTAAAGTGGGCTGTGCTCGTCTGCAGTGGGGCACTAGTGCAAAGTGGGCTGTGCTCGTCTGCAATGGGGCATTAGTGTAAAGTGGGCTGTGCTCGTCTGCAATGGGGCACTAGTGTAAAGTGGGCTGTGCTCGTCTGCAGTGGGGCACTAGTGCAAAGTGGGCTGTGCTCGTCTGCAATGACTCTCGATCTGAGGGCGGAAAACACACAATAAGCCCTGAAACATCTGAGAGACTGAGAGCACCAAGCGTACCACCGAGTCCAGTGCTGGCCTTCACAGAATATGGCCTGAGAGCCTGAACAATGTGCGTTATCCTTGCAGTCTTTTGACTGGTTATGTAAGACTCGGTCATGGTTGCGAGTGCTCGGGAAAGAGAAACTAGGAGCCCCCCCCCCCCCCCCCCCAAACACACCACCCCGTGTACGGAACCGCTGAGCAGTCGAGTGCAAAAAAATCTTTTAGGTTTTCCTCCAAAGTAAATTTTTAAAAAAGCAGGATAAAAAGATGTGTGAGGAGACAGAACTGCGCTTGCTGCCTAAGCTTGGGAGGGTTAGGAAAGTGTGGGGGTGGGTGGAGCAGAGGATCATGGGATTGATAGAGTGGGTCTGGGAGGAGGCGAGAGCGTAAAGCTGGGTTTTTAAAGCCTGAGGTGGGTGCGCAGAATCCCTCAAAGAGGGATGTGGGAGATGCTGTTGTGCAGCGGTGGAGCCATGTTTGAGTTTGGTCTTCCGGGCTTTAGGGTCTATTGTCTGTCTTTGAAGTGGTCTGCCAATATTGCGTTTGTAATGGTAATGAGCGACATGTAGCTACTAGATATTTATGATATGGAGAAAAAAGCAAATGTTTGTGGGATCTACTTTTTCTGCTAATATAAAGCAGTCCTTTCTGAAGCCTATGAAATTCAAATTCTTGTTTTTTTTCCATGAGCTGTCTTCCTAAGAATTTCATTATGAATGCAAATCTCTGCTTATGAGTAAATTGGACTAAACATTGTCTAGGACAACATTAAAGTTACTTAGCAGCAGTCAGAAGTGTAACTCGACAGAGTAAACAACTAAATGACAAAGCCCCCCCCCCCCCCCCCAAAAAAAAAAAAAAGCTGTTGGAGCTTAGAATCTTAATTTATTTTTAAAATATTTCTTTGTAGTACAAATACCCAGCTTACACCATCTCCGTTTTTCCCAAACTGCCACTCGGTAGTCCCTGCAGTAATTGTGTAATAATCCCATTATGGTTCTATTTAGAAATGCGCAAAATCTTTTTTTCTAAGGAGCCTTTTTCCGGTTATTTCGATTTGTATAATTTGGCTAATTTAAATATGACGTTAAGGTAATTGTTTTCATCCACGTCCTGTTATTAGCGATGTTGGGAAATATTAATTGTGAAGGTCTGTATTTCAGTGTACTCAATTTTAATGGAAAATTAGTCTCCCTTAATGTAGTTGTTAAATTACGTTACAAGCTTTTGGCAGGCACTCTTATCCTGAGTGACGCACGCAGTACAGTTTTACAAACGTATCCGTTTATACTGCGGGGCGCATACTGAAGTGCCTGGATCAGGGGCACCACGGCTGTGTCCTACCTACCTGGCAATCGAACCCGCAGCCTTTAGGTTGCAAGCCCAGGTCCCTGACCATTACACTGCAGTCTCCCTCTTTGCTCTTGTGTGTACCTAAACACAGTTTTACGGTGACGTTGCTTGGTAGTATAATGGGTAAGGATCTGGGCTTGTGAACTAAAGGTTGCAGGTTCGATTCCTGGATAGGACACTGCCGTTGTACCCTTGAGTAAGGTACTCGACCTGCATTGCTTCAGTGTATATCCAGCTGTATAAAGGGATGCAGTGCAAATGCTATGCCAAAATGTTGTGTAAGTCCCTCTGGATAAGAGCGTCTGTGAAATGCCTGGGATGTAATGGCTTGCCTGCATTTGGGCTGGGCTGTATTGAGGTGACTGAACGAGGAGGAGGCGGGAACGGGTGTGGCCAGGTGTGACCCTAGGGGGGGAGGGGGCGTAGGTCAGCGATGTGCGAAATCTGTGGACCCGCTCTATGGCGTCACGCAGACGCGCTCTGTGGAGTCACGCAGACGGGCTAGCCTCAGCCTGTTTACCTGTGTGGGAACGCACGCTAAAGAGCCTACGAAGCAGCAGCGCGCAGACACGGTGCGGTCTAGTCACCAGTTTGCTCACTGCTTTCTATCCAATCTCCCTGTTTTACCTGCAGTTCTGCTGACATCACTCTGCGTGCTCACCTTCACCCTGAACGATCTCACCGTGAGTCTCACTGTGTTACTCTAGTATTATGGCGTTGCCCTGTATTATTACTGGTAGAACACAAACCCGTTGAAGCGTATAATTTAGCTTAGCAGCTACATGAGGCTGTTTTAAAATGGCTAGCAAATGAGCTAGCCTGGCATAGGGTTTGGTAGTGTCGGCTACATGAGTATAATTCTAGGGTACCACTCTTGAAGCCTTTCGCTGCTTTCTTTTATCCTGCTTTGGATGACGTCGTTAGCGCTGACGAGCTGCTTGGGGAGATGCGTGACAGAATGGAGCTGTCGTAGCCGCTTGCGAAACGCGCGCCACGCGGCTACCTCGCGGAGTCCGACGACGACGCAGCCGGCGAGAGCCCGTCACTTCCCTCGCTTCCCCCTAAGACGGCGAACCGCCCAACGTCTTCTGAGATCCCCCCCCAAACCCTTTGATGTGAGTGGCGTGAATATCACATCAAAAAGGGGGAACGTGAGGGTGCACATCCTCCTGAGATCTGTGCGGGAAAAAGAAGTTTAAGTATTCAAATTTAAATATAAATTAAATGTCTTGTATGACAAAAAACATGTTGCAGGGAAAAGATTTTCAAAACAAAACAAAAAAAATGTCTTATCTTATTTTTAATTAAATGTCCCCTGTTGTGTAGGTACCAGAATAATAGAATGGTATGTTTCTTGAGATTAAGACCAGAGACTCGCGTTCTGTACAAAAATGAGACAAAAATGAGTTGCGGGGTCTCAAGGGGGAGGGGTGGGGGGGGGATATAATCCATTTAAGAGCTCTTGAAGCCAGCTGAACAGGCCGGCTTTATCCCTTTTCCCATTAAATGGCCCTGGTGCACCGTGACACCTCGTCAGGCCGGGATTGATCTCTTCATCAGGAAGCGCCAGCCGGCAGAAAGCATCTCGTTGTCACCCAAAATTACATTACATTTACTTGGCAGACGCTTTTATCCAAAGCGACGTACAAAATATTCTCACAGTGCTCCTGGAATGTTTTGTCGACGTTATAACGCCGGCACGGCATTGCAGCAACGCTGTGAGAATGTTAGCCGTTAGCTGGGACGTGTTTTCGAACGCACTGTGATGTTTCATGTGTGTTATTCTGCACATTTAGGCTTTAAAATGGGTCGACTTGAGCATGAACTGTAAACGTAATGCTTTGCAGCTGATTTTAACAGGCTTGACTAGCAGGCACTGTGGGGCGTTGTACACTTGTCATTTGTAATTACATCAGGACAGGAATTAAATGATCCTTCCACATAGCTCGCTGGAAGCAACTGTCCTGTAAACGCACTGGTGACATAAATGTGTTTTGTCTCCCGAACGTGTGGGAATAATGGAAGGGTGGCTCGCAGGTAAAAGCTGTGAGCGTATCAGTGCATTAATGCATTCATATTTAGTCTGAATGCAACTTGATCTGTACTCTACAGTGGTAGAAATGTCATCTGTCAAAATTGACGAAATGAACTCATTTCTAAACCCAAAATTCAGCGTGGGAATGCGCAGTTATTGTATTTTTGTTTATTTAAAAAGTTCTTCCTGGTTTCAGCTATTTATTTTGTTCTTTTTTTAATGATGAGCATAACTGGGTATTGTTCCAGAATTTTTTTTTTTGTACGATATAATAATTTAAAAAAAAACAAAAAAAACAGGAATGTTAATTTTCTTGTCTGATAAACAAATTCACGGAATGCGTCATTTTCAAAAAGGGGGTTACATTTAAGTGCAGGTATGGTAACAAAAATGACTTACCAGTAATTGCATGCCCTCGAAGAAGAGTACATTCTTTAAACACTGTAGCTGGTATGGTAGGCATGAATATTAATATTAATAAAGCATTTGCATGATAAGAACCCGTGTAAGCATTAGAAAGCACACAAAGAGAAGACCAGGGTACAGGGTACCCGGAGACAAAGATTGTAGGCCTTTCCTCATTGTCCGCTTTTTATTTTTTTATTTATTTTTTAAACGTTTGCACAAATGTGTCTAAGCGGTGTCCGGTACTGCTCGCTAACGCGTTTGTCTGAAAGGGCTTTATGCATGTGAATTATTCATCAAACGTAATTAGCCATGCATATTATTTAGCCTGCAAACACGTTTATCTGTTGAAAGAGCGCGGAATTAGCATTTTCTTTGTTGGGAGGTGTTGGCTTGATTAATTGTCCTGTTGCAGGCTGTATTTTATTATTTGATGGATGAAAGAACTGGAGGGTCATTGTGTCCTGTGCAAAAAAAAAAAAAAAAAAGAAAGAAAGAAACTTTAAGCTTGTACACTGCATTATGATGTGTCGTTTAATTTTTTTTTAATTAGCTGTTTTGAAGTTTCTCAGTAGGATGTGTAAGGTTTTTATGTGAGGTTCTTTGTGCCCGGGGAATCTCTGTGTCTCTGCTGTAAAAGCGCTCTGAAAATTGGCAAATGTGTATTTCACTGAGACCATTGAGTTGGGAATGTACAGACTTCCGAGAACCCACCCCCCCCACACACACGCATACACACACCGGTGCATGAACATTTTCTGGCAGAATAGTTCCGATTATTTTTTGTGTACACCATGTGGCGTTTAACCCTTTAAGGCAGTGGTGTCAAACTCGTTGCCATGGAGGGCCGTGTGTATGCAGGTTTTCATTCCAACCAATTAATGCTGCCTTAATTGAGTCCAATTACTCATTCAGCCATATGCGTTTAACTGCATGAGCCAAAATATAAGAAAATTGTTATTTAGACATGTCACCATAGACGTCGGGTCACAATTGCACAAACCTGCATCCCTAATCGCAAATATTAACTAATTATATAATCAAGATCTGAGGCTGGAATGAAAACCTGCATACACACGGCCCTCCATGGCAACGAGTTTGACACCACTGCTTTAAGGTGTAAGATCACGAGTATATGAATTGAACCCTCTCATGCTGATGTCACAATCACTACCGGTGATTGAAAGCAATGGAGTTCTAGAACACCGACTTAGAATTTTGCAAAAACATTCTAAAAAAAACCTACTCTTCAACAGTAACCCTCTTTAAGGGTTAACAGTCCTTCCTTTTATTTGTAATCCTGAAAAGGTTCATTTCATGGTCAGCTCGGTGATGGTAGGCCTGAGGTTGCCAGAGTGAAGTGCTGACCAAGTTTGGGTGAAGACCTCACAATCATGCATCTTAAAATGGTGCCTGTGGGGTGGTGGTTTGGAGTGGACTGATTTTTTATGTTTACCTTTCTCGTGGCTAATTCCAGGGAAAGTGTTTGTCTGAACATGACGAACATTAGAGAAATTGGTCCAATGATGTCTACAAGCATGGTGGTGTCCACTGGACACAGTTCCACGGGGTTTCATTTCCAGAGCAAATTAATGTCGAGTTTCAAACGTAGTCAGAACTGCATCAAGCAGGGTTGTAGCTCTTGAGAAATCAGCCCCAGGGGTGTGCTTTTCGTGTTTGTCCTTCTGTGAATTCTTTGTTTCAATGCTTTTGTTGTAATTCTTTCCCTGATATTAGACCAGTGAACACTGCTGGAGTAAATAAATAAGTGTGTAGATTTTGGGGCAGTGCTGTGCTGTGCAGGACCAAGCTGAGCAGGTTTGATGCCTGTGGGTGACATAGCTCAGGAGGAAAGAGCGTTTGTCTGGCAGATGGAGGGTTGCCAGTTCGATCCCCCGCCCAAGGCGTGTCGAAGTGTCCCTGAACAAGACACCTAACCCCTAACTGCTCCCAATGAGCTGACTGGTACCTTGCATGGCAGCCTTTCACCGTTGGTGTGTGAGTGTGTGTGTGTGAATGGGTGAATGAGAAGCATCATTACTGTAAAGCGCTCTGGATATAAGCGCTATATAAATGCAGTCCATTTACCATTGCCTGTTTCTCTTCGCAGGACTTGCCCGTGGTTAACGAGCTGTCCATCTCTCTCCCCGCGGAAGCCGAGATCCTGCCCATTGGCCTCATCTCCAGCATCATCGAGCAGTTAGGTACGATTGGGCCCGAGGAGGGAAAAAAAATCCGCCCTTGTCTTATAACAAAGCGGCAATCCGGTCCGGAAAAGAAAAGAAAACGCCTCATGATTGATCCAATTATAAGGGCCTTTATTTCTGCAGAAGGAGCACACCCGGTCAACGCAGTTTAAAAAAAAAAAAAAAAAAAAAAAAAAAATTTACTGCCATTCTTCAAACCTTCCCAGAGAGGCTGTGTGTGTGTCTGTGTGTCACTACCAAGGACAGCCCACCTCATTAAGGTTAAAAAAAAAAAAAAATTAAACTACGTTTCCCAGCATTCAGCTGTATACTCCCTTTTTTTTTTTTACTTTGTGCTCAAGGCCTGTTGGAAAATTCCAGCCTGTGATGTATTGGCACCCGACTCCCAAGGCTACTCAGCCAGCACTTATCGAATGGAAAATAACAATAAATGTTGTGTAGGACGGAATACGTCGTTTTATATAACCTATAAATAATAATAATAATATGGATAAAAACTTATTAACACTTCAGGTGTGATGCCACAGTTAGTTCCTGTTTTTGATACGAATGGGTTCATTCAGAACTTGTCCTTTATCTTTGAGGAACAAATATCAGTGATGCTGAACACTAAAAATAATGTGTTCAAATTGGGAAGATATGTTCTTAAATTCGTTTCTCAAAGTGAAGGACAAACTAATTAACTTCTTTATCTGCCAGATGGGCAATTAAAAACAAAACAGATTTGATGATCATTGGTATCACTGTTTTTCTTTTTTATATTAAAAATGTTTTTCGGGGAACGTAGTGATCTTTTTGCGCTGCTAAGTTTAGCCCTGTGTGAATCAGCCGAGGCTGCCCTGTCTGATAACGCTATTCCAGTGTGAATAAGTGCACCTGGGGAGATAACCTGACGCTGATGAAAATGTCCGAGATCCCAGACAGGTAAAAATGTGGCAGGTGTAAAAAAACATAAAAAAGAGAAGAAAAAAGAAGGGGCATTACAGCCGGGGCAGCTCTTACACTGACTGACGTGCGCGCGTGAAGCTTTGAATGGAAAATATTAGGAATTTTGAAAAATTGACCAACTGCCAGCTAGAGTTAATGGGGGGAGAAATGCTATTCTCAACCACCAAAGATAAATAACCAGTAAAATCTCACCTGTTTTACTCCAGATGTGAAATTTCTCAACATGTCAGTCACAATGATGATGGCCTATTTAAGCGCAGAATTTTCACCACAAGTATATTACTTATAATAAAAGGATCGGTTAAAGTTTCTCTACAAAGGAACCCAGAGGAACACAAACTAAATATAGCAGACAACAGATGAACTCAACAGGTGAACTACGTATGCATCAGGTCCTCAGGTAAATTAAAATGTTTATTGACAACCCCTTTTCATTTACCTGGTGACATCACAGCGTGTGTTGTTCATCTGTTGTGTGCTATATTTAGTCTGTGTTCCTCTGGGTTCCAATTAGGATGCATACTGTCTGTGAATTTTCAATGAAGACAACAGGAAACTACTGTATACAATCTTCAACAGTTTATGTGTTTGCCTTACTGAGCTCAGATTATGTATTTATGTTGTGGAATTACACATACGATATGATAAGATTAGGATTATATGACGCACACGCTGCTGTAGCCCTGTAACTCTGTGTTAGCAGATCAGTTTGCTGCCCCTGGGGCTAACGTCTGCTATTGGTCCAGGAATGCCAGCATGTGTTCCAGACCTGGGTCAAAAACATATTTGTTTTGGATTGAAATACGTTTCAACACTGTTTTGGAACCAATGAAATACTCTCGAAAGGTGCAAGCCCCGCCTTCTGGTCATATTGTCAGGCTCAGTTACACGCAGGCAAGATCAACAGAGCACAGAAAAGTATTTGAATCCAAAACAAGTATGTATTTGACCCAGGTCTGACGTGTTCACGCTACGTGTGTGGGTAACATGTACCGTGAGCATGTTGTGTAAACTGCACTGAGCAGCCTTTGTACGACTGATGCAAAATTAAAGCCGTCGTCTCTGCTTGCCCGTGAATGTACGACCGTTTGTCTGTGCTGTGTAAAGAGTGCAGCTGAGGCTAACGTCGGGCTAGCCCCGTGCCGTTACTCATGTTTGTGTAGACGAGGCTGCTGAAGGTGTGAGTGTCCCGGGCCTTCTGCTGGGTCCTGACAAGCGTGGAAAAAAACTGCCGGTTGATTGTGAGGGGAAAAAATTACAAAAGCATTGTTCCCTCCTGTTAGCGCTTTCTTAAGGAAGATGGCGCCTAAAGATGTGCCAAGCGCAGAGCATCTGCTGAGCGATTGCGATGCAATGCAGTGTAATGTAATGCAGCGTTTGTGTCCAAGGTCCCTTAACCCAGTAAAAACAATGAGAAGGATGATGCACATCCACACACCGCGTGCTTCCAGCGCAGCCAATTCATTGGCACTGAATGTAATGTAGAAGGGCTGGATAGCCGTCGGCGTGCGAAACCGCTTTTGCGCTGATGTCTGGCTCTGCCGCATTCGCCGTCTGCGCCGGGGAGGAAACGCGGTGTTCCGGCTCGTCCTTTGTATTCCGCGTCCGCTGCTGCTCTGTTCGACACCTGTCTGGCCCGTACCTGTCTGTGGTTTTGTTTGATCTTTTTTTTTGTTTGTTGTTGTTGTTGTTGATGATAACCCCTTAAAAGAATAAAAGGCTTGCTGTTGGGAATTGAAACGGGGAGAGGGGGTAGAAGGTGGGGGCGGATGGGGGTGGGGCGGGGGTGTCTCTCGAACACGACAGCACGGGCGAACCTCGTTGACCTTGTTTTGTTGTTGTGCCTCTGTCACGCTCTCTTTTCACTCTCATTCCAGACCGGAGCGGGTGATGTAGCTCTTTTTGTTTTCCCCCCCCTCTCTCTGCCACAGTTATAATTGAATCACTCAAGGACACCCCACCGCTGCAGGACGACAGCGTCATATTTAACAAGGACAGGCAAGCGGTCGGAAAGGTAATCCGGGCTCACGCTCAAACCCGTCTCCCTTCTGTTCTTTATCGACCCGCTTTTGTGTGTGTTTGATCTGTGATCGGCTCGCCGTCCTGCCGTTCCGAATGCGAAAAGCGGGTTCCTTGGGGACGGGCGCTATGCTGGAAGCGAAGCCCTTAGCGGCGCTGCGGCCTTCCCCGATTTAACCCCTTCACGCCCTGCGGGCCTTTCTCGCAGGCGTTGCAGTACGTGAGCGAACGCTTTTCCCCCTGAACGCTCACTCGTTCTGAGGGAAACCCTGTACGCTAGGTTTATTTATTTATTTCTGCTATGCACCTAGGATTCCGCGACTGTAATCTAAACCACGAATGTAAAAAAAAATAAAAAAAATTTTTTTAAACATCGTGATTTCTAACCCCCCCTCAGGTTTTTGAGATCTTCGGGCCAGTCCACCACCCTTACTACGTCCTCCGGTTTAACTCCACGGACCACATCGTCAGCAAGGGCCTGCGACTGCAGGAGACCATGTACTTCGCTCCGTCGCTGAAGGACTTCACCGACTACATATTCACGGAGAAACTCCAGCAGTGAGTAGAGCAAACAGACTCTCTGAGAGATCGACACACTGACAGGCGGAGTTTATGTCAAGGGAAGGGGGACTGATTGATTTGATTGATCGATCGATCGCTTGATAAACTAAACCGAGGGAAACTTGGGTGTGCCACCACAACAGAAACAGTTACAATAACATACAGTGCAGTGTGTAAGTAGTTGGGTAGTGACACAGTTTTTTGTTGTTTTGGCTCTGTGCTCCTGCACATTTAAATTGGATTTGAGATGAAACTATGAATATAAAGTGCAGACTGTCAGCTTTAATGTGAGGGATTTTAGATCCGTATTGGGTGAACTTGGTAAGAATTTCAGCCCTTTTTTTTGGTTTTTCCCCCATTTTTGGGGACCAAAATTAAGCTTACTGAAATTGGCTGCTCTGCTGTTTCTTCACCAGCTGTATGGAGCAACAGTTGAATCATTAGTTTATGCACAAAAAAAGATAACAAAATGTTTACTGTTGCCTCACCATGAGGTCCAATGAAGTGTCAAAAACTTATGGACAGTTAGGGTTAGGGTACCAAAGTGATGGGGCCGGGGGGGGGGGGGGGGGTGGAGAAATGTATAAAAAGGGCTGTAATTCCTACATGAATTACTGGATATGAATATAAATGCCCTTAAATATGACAGTCTGCACTTTAACCTCATATTCATTGTTTCATTTCACATCCAATGTTCTGGAGTACAGAGACAAAATAACAAACATTTATGTCCCTGTCCAGAAAACCTACGGACTGCACTGTGTAACCTGCAAATAAAACCAAAGCATTAAAATGGCAGAACGCTCATGGAAAATCAAAACACAGTGGCAGCTAGAGACACAGCTCTCCCTCTGTTGAACGAATCCATTTGTGATGTCGTGACTAGACACAAAACTGGCTTCAGCATATTTAATCTGAAAACACTTTTGCCGAACGAGCGCAGAAATGCTTTCGCTGCTTAACATTCTGTGTGTAGCGTCTGTAAGTACAGAAGACTTGTCTAAAAATGTACGGAGGGTGGGGGGTGGGGGGAGAGGGGGGTGGAGACAGTAGTGTGGCGCCTGCTCAAAGGCACTTTGGCACAAAGTTCACTACAGAATCTGTCAGATTTGTGTTTCTTTAGGTGAATGTCTGGGGGGAATATAAAGGGGGCTTTTGTGACATATTTACACACTTGAATATTGTCCCAGACTTTTAATGCTGTAACGAACGTGCACGAAATAACTAATCCAACATGATCCAGAAAATCAAACGGCATTTGCTAACCGTCTAACAGAAATTCCGTGTGTGTGTGTGGAACAGGGGCGAGATGTGCATGATAAAACTGGGCAAATGTTTTTATCTCTCCCTCACCCCCCCCCCCGCCGCCCCCGCCCCCGCCCCCGCCAGCATTAACCGGCGCTGTGCAAACAGCCTTCTCAGATCTGCTGTTTGCCGATTGGCTTGCGGGCCCATTCTCCTGTCGTTACGGAAACGCTCTTGCATCGTCGGCGGAAGCTTCGGAATGGAATGCGAAGCAGGACTGTGAAGCGGAATGCTGGGGGTTTGGGGGGGGTGGGGGGCGGGGGGGGGGGCGTGTCCACTCTCGTGTTAGCCAGTACGTTTTTTTATACGCTCGTTGACGTTGACGTCAGAATGTAGCGGGTGCGCCTCTGGGCTCCAGTGACCGTGAAGATTTCACACTGCGGCGTTTATGTATAAAACCGTACGGACCGGCGGAACGGGAGACGGGTTGAAATGAAACAGATGCAGGGTGACATAACTGGGGAAGCCAGCTGCACTTGGAAGGCTGCAGATGGCCCAAGGTCATTTCCACTGCAGGCCTGCTTCATAATGCACCCGTCCACACCATGTGTGTCGCCCCCCCAGTGCACGTAAAGCGAATTAAAGCTAACGATAGCACTGGGCAAGGCACACAAAACCATAGTACTTCTCCCCCCCCCCCCCCCCCCCCATTCAAAGCACGGCTGCCCGGCCTTGTTCCCGGAGATCTCCTGTCCTGTTGGGTTTCACTCCAACTCACACAAAGCACACCTCGTTCACCAGCTGGAGATCTTGTCGTTTTGCCAGTTGGTTGCATCAGGTGTGCCAAATTAGGGTTGAACTGGCGTACTGACGGCGCCTCAGCGTCCGAATGCCTTTAAACTTCAGACTTTGGCTGAAACGAGGTCAAAAAAACACAGCGCAAAACGCATTGTTGCATGGCAACCACCAGCCTATTTTAAGGCGTTTAGACCGTTACTTCACCGGGAGCGCCCGTGCTTACGGGGGGGGGGGGGGTTACGGTTTTATAGCGGCCCCCGGCCCGGCGCGGAGATGTCGTCGTTTTCCGCGTCCGAAGTCTGAAAAGGCGACGCACGGAGTTCTCCGGTGTGTGCCGACACCCTTCCCTGGTCCTGGTGTGACCCCGCCCTTAATCTCCTCTCCGATCGCCTCGGAGGGCTGCCCTGTCTCCCTGCCAAATTCGGGCGGCTGGAATTTCTCTGCCGATAGCGATGGCGGTTCCCTGGAGGTTTATTGGTATGCGTGCCGTGCCCGGGGGGGGGGGTGGGGGGGGGTGGAGGTGTGGCTCTGCCCTGCTCCTGCTCTGCTCTCCTGCCCCCTCTCCTGCTCCATCCCTCCCTGCCTCCTGTCTGCCCTCTCCTGCCCTGTCTCCTGCTCTAGCTCCTGCCTCCTGCCCTCCTGCTCCGGTCCTGCATTTCAATGCTCTGCTGCTCTGATGCCCTGCTCGCCTCCGCTCTGCCTCGACCCGCCCTGCCCCTGCCGCCTCCTCCTCAACGAGGGTACAGCGCTCAGCCCTGAGCGTCACCGGCGCCGACCGCGCTAACTAATCCTTCCGCCCGGGTCCTCCAATCAAACGCCGGAGCTCTGGGGAGATTTGAATGCAAAACAGATTCCCTCCCCAATCCCACCCCCCCTTTCCTTTCTGCTCTTTCTAACCAGACGGAAATGGCTTTCGACCCTGTAGACCAGGATCAAAGTACATCTGGAATGTTCAGGCACCAGCCACAGCTGGGTGGATGGTTTTCTTTGTTAATAATGATAATAATAATACCCGCGCTGTGTGAATTACTCACAAAGCGGAACATGGAATGCTCTAGCGGGATAGCCGCGGGTGTGATGTCGTTATTCGGAACGGGCTTCCGCTGCGCTGCGAGGGGGAACGTTTTCCCGCCCAAAAAGCCCCAAAGGGTCACACCCAGTGTCTCTAATATGATCACCTCCCTGCCCAAAACGCATTGCAGGGAAAAACAGGACAAAAACAATCCACCGCGTCATTACGGTAACAGAGTTGTGATGGGTTTATCGCCATTTGAGGTTTTGCGGCTCTCTCTCTGTCCCTCTCCCTCTCTCTCTCTCCCCACCTGTCTCTCTCTCTCTCTCCCCCTCCCCCTCTCCCTCCCTCTCTCTCTCTCGGTGGAGGGGTAAATGCAGTATTCCCCTCAGGAAACAGTCAGCCCGGTCAGCCCCAGTGCTTTCCTCTGACGGGCCATTGCTTGGCTGCATAGTGCTATAACATGTTCCCTGGCACATGCATTACAGATGACCTTCTCTTCCGTACTGCGTATGCCTCCAAAGCACCAGGCTGTACATTCTGAACCTGCCTTTCAATGTGAAGAGACGCCAGTATGCACATTGTACATATGAGCAGATTCTTCTCCTGGTACACAAGGTTTTTATGGGTCTATGGAAAAAAAAAAAAAAGGTTTTGTTAGCGTGTTCGTCACATGGTATTCATGTCAAAATGGATGAAAACTAAAAGTACTGATTCAAAACTGCATGCCTTTGGATATGTCATTAAAAGGACATGACTAATATTGTCCAAGGCCACAAGCGAGTGGATATTGACATTTTGCTGTGCGTGTGAGGTTCGTTCCCCTCGTTCTGAAAGCGTGTTCTACGGCACGTTGACTGGGTTTCCAGGGAGAGAGCGGTTGTACGCATTTCTTCTTCAAGGGTTCCGTGCGATTGGGCTACACAAATGATTTATGCTCAGTTTATTAAAATCCAGTCTCTCATATTAATGGTGTAATAATTTTCTCTCCCTAAGTATGGTGGACCTCATGGTTTTGAGGAGTTGCTGCAAGACAGATCATTTCAGTGCTCCCCGCAATGTAAGCCATGAGGCATTTTGATTGGCTGAGCATAAATATTAGGCTTTCCTGATTGGACATTTTGCCGCTATGACATCAAGTCTTTGTGGTCTGCGTTACATTAACACGTTTGAAAGTCCACACCGCTTACGTTCACTCACTGCGTTTATTTTCTTTGTCTTTTTTTTCTACCTAGAAACAAAGGGTCTGACGCATCATGGAAGAACGACCAGGAGCCACCACCTGAGGTGTGTGGGTGTGTGCGTGTCTGTCTCTGTCTGTGTGTGCGTATGTGTGTGTGTGTGTGCGTCTGTGTGTGTGTGTGTGTGTGTGTGTGTTTATACCCGAACACGGGAACAGTGCCTTAAGCGATACAACCAGAAATGGGTCAAATCGCATTTGTTTTGGATTCAAATATTTTTCTACGCTTGACTGATCTTGTCTTGTGTATTGGAACCAATGAAAATACTCTCAAAATTGCAAATCTCGCCTTCTAGGCATATTGGTAGGCTGTTACACCAGGCAAGATCAACAGAGCACAGAAAAGTATTTGAATCCAAAACAAATATGGATTCTAATAGGTCTAATTACAACAGAGTCTTACAGATAGCAGACATTGCATTCATTTTTGTGTGTCATTTTAATGTGTATTTAATTGCTCTGCTTATCTCGAAATAGTTTGCAATAAATAAGTAATTAAGTAAATGATTTAAAGAGCACGTTGACGTATAACTGTGGAGGGCTGGTGGCGATCGCGGTGACGCTTCTGAGAATAATGAGAAGGATGAACGCATGAACGTGTTCGGCGAGAGACACTAATGCAGTTTCAGAAATGCCAGAGGGGTCTGTTTAAGTGTCTGTTATCTGAAGTGTGAGGGCCATTGGAGAAGGCGAATGCGACGTCGCAGTTCAGTTTGCGATCGCTTGTCCTCGTGATCCCTGTCCCTGTCCAGCAGGTGTCAGCGAATGCAGCGTCGCAGTGTAGTTTGTAATGGCATGCTCGCTGGCTGCCCACGAGGGAGAATGAGGGACGCGCAGTACATTTTTGAAGAAGTGACCGCCACGACAAGTGGGGTCGTGACTAGCGCCCCCTCTGGTCAGTCGGGGGGCTGCACCCTGCCTCCCTTCAGCGTGATGGCGGTGGGCTGGAGGGCTGGAGTGACATCGCGTGTTCTCCGCCCCGTCCCGCATCGACACCACAACAAACGCCCGGCTTACTGGACCAATCAGGCACATGCTTATCTAGTATAACCAGCAGTATATGGTTGATAACTATGAGAGTGTGTGACCTGTTTTTAATTCTAGTTTTCCTGGCCAGGAATATGTATTTCTTTTCCTCTTATTTAAATGTTTTTTTTAGGCTTTGGATTTCAGCGATGACGAGAAGGAGAAGCTGGCCAAGCAGACGCGCAAGAAGCAGAACCAGCAGAGGAAGCACCTGAAGACGGATCAGGGCGAGCCGGGTGAGGCCTCTGACCTTCACCCCCGCACCTTTTTCTGGACTTTGCTCAGTGGTCTGACAGATGCCTTGCTTTTCTTTAACCCAAATTGTCCTGTACAATGTTGAACATTAATGTAGAAAAATGTGGCCTTCCAGAAGAATTTGAAACCGCTTGTAAATGATGTATGAAGGCACTTTTCCTCTGTACAGGCCTGTGGGCAGTTTTGTCAGTTATCCAGCTGAGCGTGTGTGTTTATCTGCATAGCTGGGTGTTGTACATGGGGAGCCAGCTTAAGCGCAGAGCTCAGGGGTGGTTCAGTGGGCTTAAGCGGTGAAACTAAAGCGCTGTTTCTCTGTCCTGTCGGTTCCAGATCGCTGCTGAGCCTCTCTGTAACACTCTTTACAGTGAAACACTCTTTTTCTGGGTCTTTTTTTTGTGTAAAAGCCCGTTTTACCCACTTTTGCCTGTGGTGAGGGGTATTGTGGGGGATTTTTTTGTAGCTGCTGCAGAGAGGCTGCCTCGCCCGGGGAAGTGTCTTTGAGGTTAGCGTGCCGGGTAGCACGGTCGATTTGTTTTTGAACACCGGCTACGCGGGCACTTAGAGGGAGAGCTGCCGCAGAATCGCCAGCGGGCGACAGGGCGAGCGAACTTCCTGCTACCATGAGCGCTCGTGACCCCCATCCTCTCCTACATATACACCCTAATCTACCCTCCACTGACCCCCATCCTCTCCTACAAATACACCCTAATCTACCCTCTACTGACCCCCATCCTCTCCTACAAATACACCCTAATCTACCCTCTACTCACCCCCATCCTCTTCTACAAATACACCCTAATCTACGCTCTACTGACCCCCACCCTCTTCTGCAACTACTCCCTACTCACCCCCATCCTCTCCTACAAATACACCCTAATCTACCCTCTACTGACCCCCATCCTCTCCTACAAATACACCCTAATCTACCCTCTACTGACCCCCATCCTCTCCTACAAATACACCCTAATCTACCCTCTACTGACCCCCATCCTCTCCTACAAATACACCCTAATCTACCCTCTACTGACCCCCATCCTCTCCTACAAATACACCCTAATCTACCCTCTACTGACCCCCATCCTCTTCTACAACTACACCCTAATCTACCCTCTACTGACCCCCATCTCTCCTACAAATACACCCTAATCTACCCTCTACTCACCCCATCCTCTCCTACAAATACACCCTAATCTACCCTCTACTCACCCCCATCCTTCTACAAATACACCCTAATCTACCCTCTACTCACCCCCATCCTCTCCTACAATACAACCTAATCTACCCTCTACTGACCCCATCCTCTCCCACAAATACACCCTAATCTACCCTCTACTGACCCCATCCCTCCTACAAACACCCTAATCTACCCTCTACTGCCCCCATCCTCTCCTACAAATACACCCTAATCTACCCTCTACTGACCCCCATCCTCTCCTACAAATACACCCTAATCTACCCTCTACTGACCCCCATCCTCTCCTACAAATACACCCTAATCTACCCTCTACTGACCCCCATCCTCTCCTACAATACACCCTAATCTACCCTCTACTGACCCCCATCCTCTCCTACAAATACACCCTAATCTACCCTCTACTGACCCCCATCCTCTTCTACAACTACACCCTAATCTACCCTCTACTGACCCCCATCCTCTCCTACAAATACACCCTAATCTACCCTCTACTGACCCCCATCCTCTCTACAAATACACCCTAATCTACCCTCTACTGACCCCATCCTCTCCTACAAATACACCCTAATCTACCCTCTACTGACCCCCATCCTCTCCTACAACTACACCCTAATCTACCCTCTACTGACCCCAGCCTCTTCTACAAATACACCCCATCTCTCGCTACATACCTGACCCCCCACCTCTCTGCAACTACCCCTACTCACCCCCCCTCTCCTACAATCACCTTACTCTACCCCCTACCAGCCCACCCACCTACCACTACCCCTACTACCCTCCTTTCACAACTCCCCCTACCACCCCCACCTCCCTAATCCACCCTCTAAAGGCACGTGAGGTATACCCCTGCGTGATGGCGGATTCACCCACTGTGTTTCAGAATGGCGGCTAAGTGGGACCGGGGGGGGGGGGGGGTGAAGTCCAGGGGAAGGACGGACGGACGGATGGACAAACAGACAGGCTGATTTTTCTAAGATTGATCCGGCAGCTGAGCCGCAGCTCAGGAACAGGCAGAGGCGTAATTGGGGGCGGTTCAGAGGTCACAGCGAAATGGAACACGGAACTGCAGTGCAGTGTGGGCCGTTAAAATTGGAAGGGGGAAAAAAATGTTCTTAGTTGCACCTTGTAGTGTTTTGCTTAAAATGATTTACATTTTTTATATTTATTATTATTTAGTAGTCAAGCAGTGTCTTTGTTCAGTAAATATAATTTCGTGAAGGCTTGGCAATACCCTTTATCTAATTTTAAAATGGCTGCCAGCTTGTTGTTTGCATGAGGCATCGTCGAGCATGTTGTGATACGGTGGTTTGTTATCAGCGTATGTACAGGTTTGTGTCTGTGTGCTGTGTGCGTCTCCAGGCTGCACCTCTCCCCATCCCTCCCTACCTCCCTGTGGTCTCTAATTTGACTATATAATCTTAGGGTTGTAGCTAGGTAAGCTGTTTATCTTAGTTTACTTAGTTATTGCACTCGTGCCTACTCAACTATTGCTTGTCTTATCTGCATAGACTGCTTTGTTGCTGTTTTTGTTTGTGTTAATCAGATTAACCTACAGGGTCCAAGTTAAACTATGCGGTCGCTCCCTGCACTTAAAACTGTACTTCTCTCTAGGGTTTTCACCACACTTGTTCCTGGTTATGGTTATACACTTTGTTGTACGTCGCTCTGGATAAGAGCGTCTGCCAAATGCCTGTAATGTAATGTAATGTGTTACTTTGTAAACCTGTGTTTTTGTCTTGTCCCGCCCCCCCCCCCCCCCCCACAGATAACAGTGTGGGGAAGTCTCACCAGCACCAGCCGACCCATTCTCAGCCCAGACAAGCAGGGCGGGGGCGACACGGGCGGGGCTTCAACCAACGCTCAGAGGGCGGGTTCCCAAACAGACACGCCCACCACCCCCAGCTCCATCCCCATGAGAGCCCGATGATGATGCCGCCGCCACCCCCCTACCCCCCCACACACATGATGATGCAGTGCCCGTACCCGCCCCCATTCGGGCACCCCAACGCGCTGCCCTTCTTCCCCCCGTTCCCCCCGCCCATGAACATGCAGTGGACCAATCCGGCAATGGGGCCCCCGCCCCACCTGCACGGTATCCCCTTCCAGCACCTTCCGCCTCCGCCCCCGCCACCCCCACCCCCTCCTCCCAGCCAATCGGAGTTCCCCCCACACTTTTAGAGGGGCTGCACACTGCCCATTCGCCCATAGACAGGAGTGACACGGGGTGAGACTCCGCCCACTGTCTTAGATTAAGAAATGCTTTATTTTTGTACTAGAATTTGTCACATAACTGCAGTAGCTGAAGCTGATCCTTTTATCTTATCGGTTTAGTTTAGTTTTTTTTAAAAACTTGTATGTTTTTGCATAGCCGAGTTTTGTTTTCGTCAAATCGCTGTACATTTTGTTTGTAAACAAGGCTGTTCTCTCAGCCTGTGCTCAGTCGGAGGTAATTTGTACGAGCCGAGCGTGTCTTCACTTCACGCGAAGTAAACCCTCTTCAGAGGAAATCGCTCGCTGTTTCTATTCGTTGTTTGTTGACAGAAAAATTAGTATTTGGGTTTGAATGGGACCTGATTAGCTCCTGATCAGCATCTTTTGTCTTCAGCGGGGAGGATAATGTGCACCGTTCATTCCTGAAGTTTGATTCGCTGTCGTTCTCAGCGGGGGGCTCGTCACCTTACGCGAGTTTGTCATCCGGAATACTAGACGCTGATATACTCTATAAATAGGAATCGCCTTCACACGGTTTCTTAGCAACAGTGTACTTTTTTTCCTTTTTTTTCTTTTTTTTTTTAGCTTGTAGGAGAGATGGCGTGCTGGGCTCCTAAAATGGGGAAGGAAGGTGTACGTTCCTTTATGGTTCTCGCTTCATTTCGTGAGAGGAGCGTGGAGCGCTGTTGCTTTGTTCTAAATTTCTCCGAAGGGTCTCTTGGTGTTGCATTTCACGTTTATTGCTTTAGCTGTGATCTGTGGTATTTCTTCACAGGAATAACTTGGAAATAACATTTTTGGGTTTGCCAAAGTTTTTTTTGTTTTGTTTCAAATACATTGTGCTTCCTTGAAACTAAAGATGAAGAGTGGTACATTCATAGGTCTACTTAATTGAAGGGCATTAAGTATTATTTTAATAAATGGGGTCTCAAACCCTGTTCTGGGGGACCCACTGTGTAGGCAGGTTTGTTTCGCATCTTTTTGTTACATCTGACCATCATATGGAGGGACAGTTCTTCTATAATTCTAATTGTTTTTTAAACGTTTTTGTTTGTTACACAGTGGGAGGTCAACCCCTTGCCATTTGTTTTGATTTTTAACTTTCAAGAAAAGTTTTATACTGTCTATACTTTCAGAATCCATTGGTATCACTCCTTCGTCTGTAATTCAGCCAGTTAAAATTGTGACCACTTTGAAAAGGCATTGTTTGCTATTCAGCACAATGCATTATGGGGCATTTAGCAGATGCTCTTATCCAGAGCAGCTTACACAACTTCTCGCATAGCATTTACACTGTATGCAGTTATACAGCCGGATATATACTGAAGCAATGCAGGTTGAGTACCTTGCTCAGAGGTACAACGGCAGTGTCCTACCGGGGAATCAAACCTGCGACCTTTAAGTTTCAAGACTAACTCCTTACCCATTGTACTACACTGCCACCCTTAAAGGTCATGGGATCTGAATATGGGCTGAATATTTCTTCTTCATGGCATACGCACCCATCTCTGAAATAACATGACCTTCAGACAGTAAACCTTTAACGGACGTTAGAAGTGTATAATTATGCAGTTTGCAGTTTGCTCCAGTGCCACGTTTGCAGTTATAGTTATAGTGGGGACAAACCAGCGTACTCAGTGGGCTTCCAGGGCTGCCTTAACATAATGTAGCTTAGCTTTAGGACTGCAGTTCTAGTTCATTCATGCTTACCAAATAAAGTGTAGTGGAGTGGCCCTATTTTAATGGATACACGGCTCACACGTTCGTCTTGAATTAATCCGTAATCTGTTTTTTTTGCCATGTTTTCCTTGGAGAAAATACTGGATCTGTGTGCGTTTTTCCACGTGATCTCATCCCTGCATCCGAAGAATGATGCTGTTGAAGCCTGGGAGTGTTTTCTTAGTTTTTTTTTTCATCTTGAATTTTCCTGTTTACTGCAGCAACTTAGTGAAGCGTTGATAGAATTTGAAGCTAAATTAAGTTGATGCTGTATTAAAATCCATAGTGATTTTTTTTCGTTCAATGTGATGTTCCCATAATTCTGGTACACCATCCAGAATCCCCAAGGAATGCATTTTCAAATAAAAATTAGGAGCTGATCATTTTGCATTTTTTCAGTTGATGTTCTTTTGAAGACTGCTAAGGTCTATGAAGGCCATGCTAGCAGGAGTATAAACATTTATTTTTTGTAATAAATGAGTATTTAAACCTTTGCCTAGACGATGGTGATGGCAGTCCATGTGGAGAAATGTTCAATGCTTCACTTGTGGTTCAGTTTAGGTTTGAAGGTTAGATGATGAATTTGTGTACTAGTAAATCTTTTCCCGTGATTTAAACATTTTTTTTTTTTTGATGAGTATGATCTATTAATGATGCGCTGGTATGCATTTTAAACATTCATTTGTATGAATGAGTATCACTGCGTGCCTAAATATTTAAAGCTTTGCCAGGACACGAGGAATGACAATCTTTGATGAATTCTTTATATGAAAATGAAACGCTTCACTTGCGTGCCTACAATTTGAAATGTGATTCTGGTGCTCTTAAAAAAAAATAATTTGACTTCTGACATAAATTAATTCACTAGTTCAAATTGAAAATGGTGCATATGGATGTGTGTCTGTAGTTGCTCATGCATGTGTGTGTTGATGTACATAGGTGTGCGTTTCCCCTAATGCACTGGACTGTTCTGGTGGTGAAAATGGAGATATCTTTGATTTGAATTTTAAGCCGTGAATTTAATTGGATAATGTTTAGGTCCTCTCCTTAAACAGATCAGTTCTCTTGGATGAAGAAACTGACCCAGACTTGGGAGGTCTAGGGTGGTAGAGCAGGAGTGGCAGGGCTGTGATGTCATCGGTCCAGTGAACCAATCAAGTTGAATGGCCACCATTTCGGTATTTTTTTTTATTTTTTTTTTTAAATGGGACTAATTGCTTCCCTCTGTGGAGGAATAAAAAAATGAAATAAAATTAAAAAATGAATCTCCGGTGTCCAGAGCATTAACCAGTTGGTTATGTCTGGGAGTCGTTCGTTTTTCGGCACTTTCAGCCAAAGGTTTCAGAATGTGCATGTGAGCGTTTTAAAGTAGACCGAGCACAGGAAGCAGGGAAGTGTGCCGTTGTGTCACAAACCGCTCCGTTCGACTGCTCCCACGCACCGCTATTGAAAACCGCGCGGAACGTGTGAATTTAGCGATGTTGCAAGGGTGTGTGTGTGTGTGTGTGCGCGTGCTCATGTATGTGTGTGTTAGGGATTCCAGATGCCTGGTTTTCAGATTATTTGTACAGGCCCAGTTCGTGGTCCCGACCGGACACTATAACGTCCGGCCTGAGTTAGTTGATTAAAAAAAAAAGATGTAAGTTACTGTTAGTTCGTATTGAATTTGCATCTGAAACACCCCTCGGTCCGTGACCCGTCCCAATGGCACCCCACCTCCACTCCACCCCCCTTACCTATTTCTCATCTCTGATGTCGTCATGATACGGAAATCTCTCAACCATGTTGGGCCATATTTTTCTGAGATATGACTAGCCGTGTGCTATTTCTGAGAAACACATTTTTAACGCCTCGCGTTTAGACTTCAGGGTTTTTCGGTGTTGGATCTCTAGTGTCTATATAGCAGACACACACACACACACAGACCTTTTGATGTTTCAGTATTTGTCTCCCTAATATACTATTACTGCCTTCTTAGTTTTGCCATATTTATTCAAAAGCCGCTTAAATTGGCAGAGGGCTGCGGGCGATAGGTTCTGCTCGGCGCACTAATTCACAGGCGCGGCGGCCATGTTGAATACGAGCTTTTCCGCGGCGGGGATCTGGAAGCCCAGTCCTGGAGGGGCCGCATTGTCTGCCGCTCTCCGACGTGCTTCGGCACCTGAGTGGCTCATTTAAGTCATTGATTGGGCTCCGCGCTCCACATTAGCTGCTAAAAGCAGAGCACAGAAACAGGAGTTTTCACTGTTTTCTGTTGTTGTTTTTTCTTCCTGTTCTTTTTGATAAGCTTTGATGAGATGTTTCGGGGTAAAGCCGTGTGTTATGGAACTACAAATGAGACCATAATGATCTCCAAAAAAAAAATAAAAAATAAAAAAATGGCAAGTGCCTTTTGAAACTGAAAATGATGAATAACTTAAATTTTACGTTTTATGCTTCACCATAAGCCTTCAGTTCGTGACTGTCGGTCGGCATCTGCCTCCCCAGTAAGGACGCCTTGCACTCTATGGTACATTCCCTGCGTACGTTGGCTGTGAACGTCTCTACATACACCTCCTCTTTCCTTTGTACCTGCTGACGCAAAAAGTTTAAAGTGAATACAGAATCATGGCTCTGGGTTCGCTTTGATCAACGTGTAAGCAGTCGATCACCGAGTCTTGGCTGGCGGCAGAATATTATAGATGTACGCTAAAAATATCTAACCAGCAGCTGGCTTTTCTCAGAATTTTTTTTTTTCCCGGCTTGGTTTAAAATAGTGATAATTCAGTCCCCCCCCATTGTCTTGTTGTTTGTGTGTGTGTGTGTGCGCATGTGTGTGTGTGTGTGTGTGTGTGTGTGTGTCTGTGTGTGCGTGCATGCCCATGACTTGAGCGTGTATCAGACCTGACATTTTACGGCTGCTCTTAGCAGTCCTTCAGCAAACCGCGCCCAGCTGGCTAAACTGCGGGTGAGAGCGGGCAGCAGCATCACACTGAACGTGTGGCGATCGATGCTCCAGCGGGAGTACTGTCGCTTCTACTTCCTCTCTGGGTTTTATTGAGGGGGTGGGGGGTGCGGAGTGGGGGGGGGGTGTGAGGGGGGAAGGGGGGTTAACTGGGGGGAGAGTTGCCATAATCTGGCTTGCTAAAACACAGATCTACTCTGTTTTATTTTTATATTTATTTTGCTATATTTTTTATTTTGCCTTACACTGGCAAACTTTTTTTCTAGGATAAATGCTTAGCTGTGTGAACTGGAATAATAAATCTTGTTTTTTTTTGAAAAATAAACATTGGCCTAAATACTTTTGTGTTGGCTGTCAGTCAAAGGAAATCGAGTCAATTTGCATTTTTATTTTGTTTAGATACATTTGCAGTTAAGAGCCACAACCAAAAGTGTATTCAGAAGAACAATTGTTGTAGTGGTTGTTCTCCTTCCCCTTCCCCTGCCCCTGCCCCAGCCCCAGCCCCTGCCCCTGCCCCTCCTTCTCACATTAGAGTACTTAATAATGCTAGTGATCATATGTGAAGGTTTTTTGGTGTGTCACATTAACAGGATTTCTGGCGTCTAATAATGATGGCAGTGCCATTATGCATATTTAAAAAGTTGTAAATGAAATTTAGCCAGCAGTACTCACAGAATGTGAATGTGTGTAGTTTCAAAAATAATTTAACTTAAAGTTACTTTAGCTCAGCTTCTTTGGGAAAAGAATTTGGCTATCGGATAATCAACAGGATGGATAGCTTACATCAGTATACTGCTTTAGGCAGAATTATTCAAATGACTCGGTTCTCTATATACATTGCCTTACTGGCAAAATTTTTTATATTTATATATATATATATATATATATATATATATATATATAATATATATATATATATATATATATATATATATATATATAATATATATATATTTTTTTTTTTTGCCAGTGGGAGGAAAATATGAATGAAAATATTCGAATTCCTCTTTTCATACAAAGTCATGCCTGTTTCAGGTGGGGTAAGAAACGGGTTACTTCCTGAATGTCAGGAAGTAGTGATCCACTCAGAGTTGTCAATGTCTGTAATAGCTTACCATGTCATGTAGCGGAGTTGTTCCTTGATGTAGATTGCTGCACATTTGACATTGTTGCGAAACCTGTATGTATTTACATACATGTCAAAATGATTATTTTTTTCTTTGGTGGACCTTGTTTGCGATTTATTTAACTTTGACATTTCAGGCGTTTTAGCGGACGCTCTTATCCAGGACTGCTTTTGCGCAGCTTGCATTGTTTTTTTCCCCCACGTTCAGTCCTTTTTTATAACAGCGGGATATTTACTGAGGCAGATCGCGACGCGCGCTAACTACCTTGCTCGAGGGTGCAACGGCGGCAGCTCACCGAGGTGCTGAAACGCGCGACCCTGGAATTACGAGCCCGGCTTCCTAAACCGCGGCGGCGCCGCTCTGTTTCCCCGTGTATGCGGCGGCTAATGGCGCGAACTCTGTATTTCTCACTCTCAGTGTTGCCTGGGGGGGCCAATGCGATACCTGTCAGAGGCACTTAGCGAAGCAGCCTTGAACTGACAGCTTGTGATTGCCGTCCGTGAACCGGCCAAACAACCCCCCCCTCCCTCCCCCCTGACACCCCCACCCCCTTCAACTGCTGGGTTCCTCCTGGTCTCCTCTGATGTCCTCTGAAAGCTCTACCAATAGTGGGCATTCCTGTCCACAGGCTTCTGGATTGCCCAAGGGACCAGAGAAACTGTTGGAATATGCATATCTATTGCTATCCTTTTTTTTTTCCTTTAATAAGACCTTAAAGTTGAAAAGTAAAATGGTAACCTTATCTTTTATATTAATCAGACATTATTGCCCAGTGTAATGGAATATAACATGGGGGGGTGGGGGGTGGGGAGAGGGAAGGGGGTCATACTTAAGTAACAATGATTCAATTAATTTAATTAGGATTAAAGCATAAAATCCTAAATCAATTCAGAGAAAAGATGGGTTTTTTTCTTGAGGTTCTACAGTTCTGTACGTCACTCTGAATAAGAGCGTCTGCTAAGTGACTACTGTAATGTAAGCCTGTAATCCAGCATCGTCAACTCTTTGGGGATGTGCTAGTCGCCATTATCTGGCTGACGGTGAGATCCTGGCTCTCTCTCCATTCATTAACAGTGCATCGGCAGATGCGCAATTTGGCATGGTCTTCAATCAGCTGTTGAAAACATTGTTGGGTTAACATCTGCTAAATCCCCCGTCTAAAGCGGGACACCTAAACGCTGGTTGCCGCGGTGCCATACATAACAACTAAATGCAGTATGTGATGTAACTCAAATAACAGCAAGTTAGCAACCCTGGCAGGAATTTGAGGCTTGGGAGAGGACCATATAAAAAGCTTCTTAGCGTGTTGTATATGACCATCTGGCAAAATTCATCTGCCAGATCAACTGTTTAAAACAAACACAACATAATGGGGCATTTGTAGCCCACCACAGCGTTGATGAACTAGGCACAGATCACGTCCTCTCGTTCAGGTACTAGGCTGTTTCAATTTCCAGGAGCACGCACACATTGCAGATGTCCGTCACTGGCCTATTGAAGCCATTTGTGTTTCTGCGGTAACGCGCATAGATCACGCTAACGGGACGCGCCTGGTTCGGGAGCGTTTCTGCCGTGCCGAGCGAACCGCCAACGCAGCCTCCGTTAAGCGAGAGACGTTTATTCACACCTTCCGCGACTCCCTCCCTCCAGCTTTCTTTCTTTCTTTTTTTTTTCTTCTTTCTTTTCAGTCACGAGAAGAACAAATGCGCGCAGGCTAACAAACCAGACTGACCGCGTGAGATAACGGCGGCTGCTTTTATGCTCGTATAAAAACCTCGTATAAAACCTTCCCCCTCACGTCCTCCGGGCCTATTGTTTTCTCCTTCACGCAGGGCCTGTTGAACAGAAGGTCCACGCGGTTGTGTGCACTCTGTGTGTGTGTCCTGATAGACCGGCAGTCGGGTCCAGAGTGTTGTAGCCTCGGCCTCTGACGCTGCAGTATCACAACATGCGAGAAGCCTGGCTGATGTGCTCGAGTGGTATTTATTATGATCTAAGCGGCGCGATCTAAGTGGGCCTACACAACATGTGCTTAAATGTGTTCCCTTCCATGAATAGAGAAACACTCGCCAAAAATCACAGCTGTTCGTGTGACAGGTGACAGATTATCTGTGGGATAAGGGTGACACACGCAGTCCAACAGCCCTGTGGGTCTGATCTGTTTCCTGACGCAAAGCTGTTTTTTTTTTTTTTTTTTTTTTTATATCGGAAAGACAAATACATGTGTTTTCTTACGTATGCCAGTTAACATGGGGCAGTAGATTGGCAGCGTAGAGGTTCTTTCACAAAACCTGCACTCCGTTCAGCATTTCAAAGTCTTCCCCCGCACATGCGTTACATGGTGGATGTAATTCATTCCGTAACTCCGGGGATCTGATCTATTTGTGGAGCTTTCTAGCCCACACGACCGTGCCAGTACCCTGAAGTGAACCCAGACTTCTTTACACAGACGTCCGCGCTATGGCGGGGAGAAGAGGAGACGTTTACAATGACGCGTCCTTCGAAGGCACCGGCGGGGATGTTTTTTGCGTTACGGACTAAAATCGTTCTTTGCCTTTATTGTGCCGCTCGTTCTGCGTTCTGCCTGATGAGTAGGGAAAGAACATCGTGCTTTATCTCTCTTTATTGCACATTTATGGCGTCCTTGTTCCCATTACCTCGAGACAAAGAGAAGAAAATTAGCCCAAAAACAACAGAAACGAACTGCAGTAGGGTAATGCTGGGTAACTACTCGCTTGTCCAGAGCGCGCCACGATTCTCCCAGAGGAGGAATGCCCTCGGCACCCAGTATAGGCGTGATTGTGACCTTGAGGCGGGGGGGGGGGCACATCCCACGCAAGTACTGAACAATGCCCCCGTCCCGTCCAATAATCACACCCCCTCTCGTTGTGAAAAGTTTCCATCTTTAGATCTGCTCCACAGACTAGACGACGTTTACACTGCAGATGTTGATGCCCAGGTAGAATTTTTTAACGTTTTATAGCCCTATTTATTTTTACTTTTTTATCACCTGTTTACATCTACTTTTAAAAGTGACTCATATCCGGTGCCCGCGTTGGCAAGGTTTATATCTGAAACAGCCCGCATGCGTACGGGAGGGTTCGGTTACCGATAGGACAGTAGATAAACACACCGACCGGTGCCGTATCTGCAGTGGACACAAAACAAGACGGGAGTGAAAATGGGAATCGGGTCCCTTTTAACAGGCGGTGTAAGCGTGGGCCCGCGTCGGCGACATCGGGATTCTAGGTGCAACGTAAACCAACCACAGCGGTTACGGCGGGTCTGTTTGATCAGTGAAACCGTCGTCATTTATTGGTCAATGGCGTGTCATTTACAACGACTTTTCCCGCCATTTTTTTTTACCCTGATGGCATCGCGGCATCACGGTTTTGGGAAAGAGTACTGTCTACAGCATCAGAAGTGATGGCCCGCCACTTCATACGCGAATACATTTGTAACATGTGCCTCTATCCCATAGTCTTGTTCACGTAAAGCCAAACAGCCAAAGCACAACACAAGGTCGCAAGCTATAGCTGGGTATAATGACTGACACGTTAGCCTCGCTAGCAAACTGCACCGTGATGCTGTGGGGAAATGAATTCAGTTTTCCTGCAGAAGGCAGCTAGGTCGTTAAATGCACAGATGTGACCGGTATGACCCGATCGTAATCTTAAATTCAGAACGTGTCCTCGTGGAAGCTGTATTATATTTAATTCCGTGTTCGGTTTACCGTTCCCACCGAAGCGCCGCTGTCTTCTGATGCAGCGCGTGTTGTAAAAGTCAGACGGGGCAGCCGTCCGAGCAGCTGTCGGCCATTTTAAAGAGCTCGGTTGATGGCCGCAGTGCCCGATTCGCTGCCCGCTTAGGGGAGAGGGTCGTGACCCGTTTTCTCTCTCGGAAAAATGGATCCCCTGTTAAGGGAGGAGCAGCAGAGAGGGGGCGTGCCCCGCGCCTCTGTTGTTCTGCTCTGGGGTCATCCGTTCTTACCCCCGGGGCTTAGACAAACACACACCTTTGCTAACCTTCTGACTTGCAGCGAAAACTTGATACACTTGATCCTGCAGGTGGTGCATGAAGGACACAAATTTGAGGGTGAGCCATCTTTGGTGTGTGTAGCTATTCTGAAAATTAAGTTGGGGGGTGGGGGGGTTGGGGGGGTTAGGGGGGCATGCACATCCACCCTCCGGGATTTAAGGTGGAAGAGAGTTTGGGGAGGAGCTGAATTCTGTGGAATAGACTAACCCCCGGGATTGATCAGAGCTGCTTTGAAAAATCCTGGAGTCATGCTGTGAGCTAATCTGTGTTAACCTGCTCCAGAAACGATTTCCTTAAATTCACAGGGAAGCGTTCTATGCGCATGATATCACAAGACATCTCTTCCTCTCTCTTTTCCTTTCTCTCTCTCTCTCTCTCTTCTTTCCTCCCTCACCCTTTAAGCTTAATGAGATGGGTCCCTTCATCCAGTTCATGTTCTCTTCCTTGGCGTGCGATCACAAATGAAATGTACACGCTGCCGTGTGGTGAATTTATACGGTGTGGAACACGGCTGCTTGCACTGTCTGAAGAATCGAGACCGTTGGGAAATTGGACCAGAGTTTGAAAAAAAAATAAAAACGGGTTCTTGTCAGGACTCATTACCTCACAGACCGCGGACGCAAACGTCCGTTGATTGCGTGCGGAGGTGAATGAAATTCGGCTGCCGACCCAGTCCTGACGCCTGTCGTCTTCGTGGAAACGCCACTTCGTCACACGAGCGAAAGTTGTTACCTGTTTTACTGTGAGAAGTAGCACGACTCTTCCCTTCGTGGCTGTTCAGAGTTCACATTACGCCACTTTCCACAGATCCAAATTTAAGTTTTCATCCTGATGTGAGTTGCAACACAGTCTTATATTTAGCAAATTTGTAGCCTACGTGCATCCCTGTCTATTTTATTCCTCTGAATCCAAAATAATCTTTTCCAGGAGCTCTAAGTGAGAAAAAGGCACACCAACTGAGGGAAAACTGTTTTTACAACAGCCAGTTATTGTACAGAATAGGCTTATATTTTTACCAAAATGTGTGAATGAAAATGAATGACTGCAACAACAACAATAATACAAATATTTAGTGTAATTAAAAAAACAAAAAAAAAAACAAATCAAAGGGGTACATCGGGCACTTGGGGCAAAAGGGGCAGGTGCTGGGGCACCATGGTTACCTGGCTGGTGCCAAGAAAGGTGTGCCCCGAAAATGAACCTTTAAACATTCATATTTAAAAATAAACGATTAGGCCACAAACGTGCATGAAAAATAAATGGGCGTGTGGCCGGTCACGTGCACCCCTTTGGCTTCGGATTGAAATTCAGGCAGCCTGCGCATTTTTAATGCGCATCGCATCTCGTACAGAATATTGGCTGCCCGACATGACTGGAGATGGCTCACATGGGAGCTTGGCTTGTGGATGGGTGTACGTGGGTAACGGATAGCAAAAAACATAGCGGAAAAAAAAACATGCTAAATGGCATGCATTTAATCTGTTTTTAAATGTTTCATAAGATGAAAATAGGAAAACCAGGTCGAGCTAAATCCTTTATATTCTGTGAATACAAAACAAAAATTTAAAAAAGATGTATGTTTCAATCCATATGTTTTCATATTGGAAATTGGCATTGTTACATGGGAACATGAAGCTATTTGAAGAAATGTATTTTTTATGGAAATTTGCATATGCTATATGAAGTTCTTTTGCTAATGTAATGTTTAAGATACAGGACGCATGTGAAAAATGAGAAACATGGATAAATGTTGATTAGTATAAGAGAGGCGGAAAGCTGCAAGTGTGCGTGTGTGCGTGTGTAGGTGTGTGTGTGTGTGTGTGCACTTGTGTGCACGTGTGTGCATGTGTGTGTAGGTGTGTGTGTGTGCGCGCATACATCGGTTTCTGCAGGACTGAAAATCAGCCTTTCACCTCAATGAATGTTTCATTTTCCTATTTTATATAATACATATTTTGTAAATTGTGTGAGTGTGAAAGAGAAAGAGAGAGAGAGGGGGGAGAGGGAGAGAAAGAGAGAGAAATCTCAGAAATATTAAACCAGAAAATGGTGAAATTATTGGCCTCGCCACTTCCCAAAAAAATGCGCCAGGTGAAGGGTGAGTTCAAACCTCATTACAGCGCGAGTCAGCAGTGCCAGCCATAATTACTGAATGCACGGCAGAGAGACCCCCGCACAGGCGCTACTGGAGCAACGCCGTGCTACCAGGGAATTGGTTCGGCCTGATGGCTCGCGGCAAGTTCTGTGGTGATTTTTAATTTTTAATTTTTTTTTTAGCCCTATTGTTTAATTTGAAACCGCGTATTCAGCGCATGCACGGGGGGTAAACAGCCAATTTCACGCGGCGCACGCAGAAGAATTAGCGAGATTAATAATCAAATGCGTGTGTCTTTAGTGATTTAATTCACCTTCCCTCAGATACCGAGCAGTCAGTCGGGCACTCTGTGCGGCTACTTGTAATTCTGACATCTTCCCCCAGATCTGCTCTCCACCGGGGATCTCAATCTCCAATCTCCCGGCTGGTTGGGACTGTAAGTTTTTGCTATTTATTTTCAATCAGCAGGCAATTTAGGCCTTGGAAGCAAACCTGCGTGGACCCTTTACCCAATCAGTGGCTTAAAATCGGCGCTTGGGAGCTCAAAAGAACACCCCAAGAAACCAGCAGGCGGACACTGTGGCTCTCCAGGACTTCGGTCCAAGAGATCCTTGTGTGACTCTGTTGTAACAGATTAGCTTTAAAAAAAACCCTTTTCTGTTTAAAAAGTGCCCCGGAACGACCCGGCTCACTGAAAGGACCAGAGAGGGAGACGACACGATTAACCCCGTTCTGTCATTTTAGGTAAGAAAAAATTTCCCAGTTAAAACATACAGGGTTTGCAATAAAGAAATGACCATTTAATTAGAATGTACACTAATAGGCCAGTAGAAGAGCATACTGAAAAAATAATTTAAGTATTTTCTAGATTAACTTAAAGGTCAATTGACCGCAACATAACAAGTTAAGAAATCAACGCAGGTTTAACGGTCAACGTGGTAATTAAGTAAGTAACTAACACAGAGAGTTATGCGGTATGTACGTCGGGAGGATCAGTGGTGAAGGGAGTGTTTGGATGTGTGGAACGTGTGCTGTCAGGTGTTGTGAAGTGTGGAACTAAAGGGACCGAACCAAACACAACACAGGAAGAGGAAGAGGAGGAGGTAAGAGGAAGAGGGATCAGCTGAAGCGAGCTTTACTCAGGTGAGTGCTACTGGATCCGCCAGGTGCTTTGCATCCGCACTAACAAGCCCCATGCAGGTAAGAAACTGCACACACACACACACGCACACACGCACACACCCACACATGCACACACATACACACACACACATGCACGCACACGCACACACACACACACACACACACACATGCACACACGCACACGCACACAGACCCAGACGCCTGACTGCTGTTCCAGCTGATAACAGCGGTCAGTCTGCCTGGGAGGGAGGCCAGACGAGACAGGCGTAGTCTTTTAGAGACGCACTGTCTATCGGGCCGGATATTTACTGAGATAATTCGGGATAAGTGGCGCGCCCAGCGGGGTGGCGGTAGCGCCTCAGCCGCTAATTGAACCTGCGACCTTTGAGTTACGGGGGCCCGGCTCCCCAATCGCACGGCGCTGCACCGCTGTCATCATCGATTCCGACTGAAACGAGGAGAGAAACGGACACGCGGTAAGCCAATCCTTCTTTCCCCCGGACAAGCGGTTTGGGGGGATCCGCTGCACTTTCTGTGCAGACCTGGCAACCCGTCATCCTCCCTGTCCCCCCCCTTTTTTTTATTTATTTTTTTTACGGGTGACGGGTGCCCTTTCTTTCTATTCCTCGCGGCCTCGTTCCGAGGGGCCGTTGGTCCGGTCCGGCTGCCGCGTGTCGCCGTGGCGACAGGCTCGTTCAGGGGAGCTCCTGGGGTGGGTTTAAATTTCGCCTCGCGCTCGCTCCGCCGAGCGGGAACGCGCGCGCGGGGGCGGAGAGGAGACCGCTCAAGCGACCGCTGATTACGCCGTGCGCCGCCTCTTCGAAATACCGCCACTCGAAAACGCCACCGCTCCAAAAATACCGTTAATATCAGCCAGGCGGATCAATGCTACGCTACGCTACGCAGAATGGCCCCCCTCTCTATGGAGGCCTGCCTGCGATTGGGCCCGCCAAAATGGGCGGAGGCTTTGGAGACGATGGCTTTGAATGTGTGGAAGGAGGCTGCTTAGGGTCCTGTTGAGATGTCGTTCTAAGGGTGAAGCCACACCCACTTCGGCAAGAAGCGAATTTTCTGGGGCAAGGACAATGTTCGCTGGAACTGAGGGGCCTTGCCCAAACCATGAAAAACAGCCGCAGACCAAGGGGGGGGGGGGGGGGGTGTCCAGATACTTTTGGTCATATAGTGTATCTAAGGAACATACTGTATTTCGGTATATTTTTAGCCTGTTCCATTTTTGTACACACAAAACAAACTGCATGTGCTGCAGGAAGAGAACGTTGGCTTAGCAACAGGACGATGGCAAAATAATGGCCAGCCAAGGCTCATTGAAAGCTATAGTGGCTGGAGACCCTGCTGGCCAGGACAGAGCTATATGAGACTTTGCATTTTTATAGTCCAGTGCACCAGTGCTGCTAAAGTACCAAAATGGATTCAGATACATCTCTGTTGACTGGTGTTAGCCCATTGCAGTTTGTGTATAATAACCTCAGGAGGTATTTGCTGCTAAAGCAAATATTGGGGAACAAGAACCCCTCCTGTTATTAATATTTTAGTTATGAGAGTCAAAGGAATGCTCATTTGTGTGAGCCTGTGTTTTTATGATTTTGGAGCAGCCATTTTAAAAAACGGGACTTCAAGGAAAAGCAAATATGACCTCTGAGAGTCGCAGCTAAATTTTGCCTTCGACTCCACAAAACCGTGTAAAAAAAAGAGATGCCATTTGTAGAATGCGCTGCGTGACCTGCATTTAAACAGAGGCGCGCGCGGGGCGCGTCTCGTCAAAGCCTCCCGTCGCTTCGACACCGACACACGAGGGCCGCCGGGAGGAACGAGAAAAACGACAAACGGGAGGGAAACGAGAGCCGAGACCGTTTCTGTGCTGTAAGATGCAGGAGCGTAAATACTGGCACTAAACAAAGCAGTGTGTCCATCCGTCCGTCCGTCCATCATTTAACCTGCTTATCCTAGTCACAGTCATGGGGGAAGGGGGGGGGGGTGCTGGAGCCTATCCCAGCATGCATTGGGTGAGAGGCAGGAATACAAACCCTGAACGGGTTGCCAGTCCATCGCAGAACACACACACACACACACGCACCATTCACTCACACACTCGTACCTAGACTCTCCAGTTAACCTGACCTGCATGTCTTTGGACTGTGGGAGAAAACCCGGAGTACCCAGAGGGAACTCACGCGGACACGGGGAGAACATGCAAACTCTGATCAGACAGAAAACGTCTCCCGAAATCTCCCATGGCTTCGATGCCGGTGCAAGGGAAAACGAGAAAAACGACAAACGGGCAAAAAAAACAAACGAGAGCCGAGACCGTTTCCGCGCTGTAAATGCAGGACCGTAAATATGGGCGCTAAATAAAGGAGCGATGCTAATAACAGAAGCGATGCGCTAAATGAAGGAGCGATGCTAATAACAGAAACGATGCGCTAAATAAAGGAGCGATGCTAATAACAGAAACGATGCGCTAAATAAAGGAGCGATGCTAATAACAGAAACGATGCGCTAAATAAAGGAGCGATGCTAATAACAGAAGCGATGCGCTAAATAAAGGAGCGATGCTAATAACAGAAACGATGCGCTAAATAAAGGAGCGATGCTAATAACAGAAACGATGCGCTAAATAAAGGAGCGATGCTAATAACAGAAACGATGCGCTAAATAAAGGAGCGATGCTAATAACAGAAACGATGCGCTAAATAAAGGAGCGATGCTAATAAAGGAAAGGATGCGCTAAATAAAGGAGCGATGCTAATAACAGAAGCGATGCGCTAAATAAAGGAGCGATGCTAATAACAGAAGCGATGCGCTAAATAAAGGAGCGATGCTAATAACAGAAGCGATGCGCTAAATAAAGGAGCGATGCTAATAACAGAAGCGATGCGCTAAATAAAGGAGCGATGCTAATAACAGAAACGATGCGCTAAATAAAGGGCATGCTAATAAAGAAGCGATGCGCTAAATAAAGGAGCGATGCTAATAACAGAACGATGCGCTAAATAAAGGAGCGATTAATAACAGAAAGGATGCGCTAAATAAAGGAGCGATGCAATAACAGAAGCGATCGCTAAATAAAGGAGCGATGCTAATAACAGAAGCGATGCGCTAAATAAAGGAGCGATGCTAATAACAGAAGCGATGCGCTAAATAAAGGAGCAATGCTAATAACAGAAACGATGCGCTAAGTAAAGGGGCACATGCTAATAAAGGAAAGGATGCTCTAAATAAAGGAGCGATGCTAATAACAGAAACGATGAGCTAAATAAAGGAGCGCATGCTAATGACGTTAGCGTTATTCCCCAGGCTCGGCGCTGTATGCATGTGGGATGTGTGGCCTGGCGGCACTGCAGCGTGTCCTGGCAGCGCAGACGGTGTCAGAGGCTGATAGGCTGATGTCATGGAATGTGCTGGAAATGTCACTGAATGAGAGAGGCTGGATGAAGGGGGGGCGGACGAGGTATTATTGGACTTTTCCCGTGGGGTGCTTAATGAATGAGTAATGTTTCCACGAAACTGGGGACTGGGGACAGAATTGAACACGAAATTGAGCCCCCCCCCCCCATCATGCCCCATCCCCCACTGCACAGACAAAATGGCTGTCACACCCTCTTCCAGGCTGTCAAAAACTCAGTTAACACTGAGATCATGGAACCCTGTTTGTGGACAAAGCTTGGAATCATTGAGTATTTCAAATACATTTGAATTTGTACTTGCAAAGTATTCTGAAAATACCAGTCTCATTTTATACAAGAATTTGAAAATAAAATGTTTATAATGAATTTTATATTCTCAGGAAAGCATTTTAAAAGTGAAAGTGTTTTTGGCGAGTATATCTGAAGCAAATATGCGCGATGTGTAGAAATTGGATTCTCAAATGCAAGTATTTAAATAGATATGTATTTTTATTTTTATATCTGCCAAACCAGTCATGCTGAATATTTGTTTGTTGGTCTTTGATGTGATATGCTGATGTGAACTCTGGTCAGCTGTAAGACTGGTGCAGTCAAACATTCCCACAGTGCTTTGCTGTTGTCTCAGTATTACATAAATCATTTTGATAAGGCTGGTTTTGACAGGGCTACCTCTCCAAAGCCGCGGCTCGTAATTCATTTTACACTGTAGAACATGACCGAGTGAAAGCACAAACAGCCTAAATGAAAGTGAAGTCCGCTCTCTGTTCACAAGGCTAAATATGCCCTGCAAGTCAATCACACTTGTGGGTGGAGAGTCCAGGTTTTTTTTTTTCTTTTCATGAAAATCCAAATGAGTGAGACATGATTTCAGACAAGGCCCTTTTTCTATTTTGCTGGAATTCATTCTGTCTTTTTCTGTGTATCTGTAGCTCTGAAACTGTAAGTCCTAGAGTAACCGTATTCGGCAGGTGGGCTGCTATGCCCCCCTCCCTTCACTGCTCGGTGAAGGTATCACACATGTATTGGCCAGATGGTGGCGCTATGACTCATATCTTACGTTTTGGTCCATAACTTTCATACCGCAAATTCAGTTGATTCCGCACAGATATTCGGACATTTCGGAGCTCTAAAGCTTTGGGACTGGCCATTTCCAACATCTTGCTTTACTACCATTTTGTTTTATAGGCAGAAGAGTTTTTTTTACCCCCAGGGCTATATTTATTATTGGTCCATTTTGCATCATAGTTCAAACACCGTTTTATGAGGCTGAGATACACAAACATAAACCAACTGAATCACGTGAACTGTTTGGCCACTATTACATTCATTTGCATAGATTTTAGGCCACGGGGACTGTTTAAACTGACTGAAAAGCCCTAATAAAGTTATATTATTCTTTCTGAGGCCCTGAACATAGCCTGGACTGTTCTGATGCCCCCCCCCCCCCCACCCCCACCTTCTGACAAACTAAACCGGAGAGGGGCCTAGTCGATAAAAATCAGGCCTTTGGTGCAAAAGTTTGTCAGTTGGCCTCCCAAAGTTAGCAAAAAGTCCATATCATGAGCTGTCAGGGAATGGCGTATATGTCAGTAAAACCATTTTGAGGTTTACTAATGGAGAGCTGAATCACCCTTAATGGGCCAATTAGTGGGTATCTAACGAACACTTAGTGTTCACTGTTCACTTTAAAAATACATTCAACAGCGTTTCTCCCTGACCAACGGGTTTCCAAGAAGAATGAAGTAATCAAGTGCTGAACTGCTTCAGTCCAGAGCCCATTTTTGACCATTACCACATACATTCCCCACACTTCGAATCTTTCTTGCTTATTCTCTTTGAGTTGGAGCTTGGGATTTTTTGAAGTTATTACCATTTATATACTGTGATGCTCACACAAACATAACATATGTCAGGTGTTAAATAAAAATCTGAATTTGACGGCCTCGTGTGCCCACTCGATGCATTCGTCGCTCAATTATGAATTATGAATTATGCTCAGGATTCGCTGTGCAGTACTGAAGGTTGTAGTGTTTTTGTTCCAGAGTGGGAGAGCAGGAACTGAGCAGCGTGAGTCACGCTCGGCGGCGGTGCGTTCGCCGCTTGTTTCTCGTTGAACTCCGAGCGTTTTAACGGCTTGAGGAGCTACAGTTCCGCACCCACACACGCAGACACGGCGTCCAGAAACCGCCGAACGCAGACTCCAACGCCGCGTTCCACGGGAGGGCCGTGAGTCATTTTATAACACTTACAACGCGCCCCCCCCCTCCCTCCCCCTTTTCTCCTCCCCCCCCCCCCCCCCACCAGTCCCTTTCTGAATCCAAGGAAACATTTAACACCGTGCGGTCAAATTTGCCATTTGCCAGCCGAGCGACAGTTTTGTTCTGCTGGTGTGTTATTGCGTAACTGTCGCGCTTCTGTTCTTCGCTCGCTCTTTTCAAAAAAAATAAATAAATAAATAATAAAAATATGACCGTGTTTTCGGTGCTTCGCGGAAGGCGGCGGTCGCTGTTCAAATAGAGGACGTCTGTCTTTGCGCCCCGCGGGCTGGCTTCCTCTTGGGAGCGAGGGATTGAACTGATTTATTGATGTTCCCGGGCTGTCACCTGCATTGGTGCATCCTTCAGATAAAAGTTAGGCTCTCCGGATTTCTCGAATCTTGCAGGAGCACCAGCCCCACGTAATTATATTTACGTTCCTGTTCAAAGGCAACGAGTCTGCGCATTCCTCAAAAACCAAACCTTGTTCTGTCAATAGAGAAGTCGTTTGCGACAAAGCGCGTCTGGAACGCCCAAAGAACTGAGGAAATATATCTCTCCTGGAGGTGTCGTTGAGCCCGCTGCCGCTATGATTTATGGGAATGCAGCTGATGAACAAGGTTTTGGGGGGACGGCTTAAAAAAAAATACTAGATGCAATAAATAATGGCAAAGACAAAAGGACACCAGACTGGCAGGAAAATAAGGGATGTGAGAAATCTTTCCCTTCTGATTAGCAAGTGAACGGTAGCCTAAGCAGCGGTCTCCTTAAAAACAAATGCCTCAGAGGACAGGATCAGCCAACTCAACGCAGATGCTGTAACCCAGTTCAGTGTCTGCAGGTGAATGTGTAGTTTTTGTGGTGACATGTCTTATGAATCAAGGGCTAATTTTTGCAAGGGCTTGGACACAAATAATGTTGCATTCCTTTGTCATCAGTGTGGTTTTTCCCACACCGCCCCATGCTGTTACTGTACTGTGCAATTTGATCCCCGCTGTGCACATTTGCCAGTCCTACCAGGGTGCAAATTCATTCAGTACTCTTGGACAAACTCACAGAAAGTTTTTTTTTGTGTACTTTATTAGCCTATCTCTGTGGTCTTCGGTCCTCTTCCTGGAGGGGGGAGGAGGGCTCAGTCCTGGTCCTGGAGGGGGCCGGGGGGGGGAGTATTTCACTAAGCAGGATTACTGAGGTGGTTGGACATCTGCACTGGGTGAAGCCCAGCTCTTTTTTCTGCAGTCCGAGTACCAGATTTTGGAGGGTTCCGAGTTTTACTCAGTGCATTTATCCAACTCACTCAGTAATCTTGCCTCATGAAATACCCCCCAGGGTCTGCTTGCTTTTGTTGTCACTCAGCACTTGAGTAGCACAGCAACTGATCAGTTAAAGCAGTTGATTACCTGGCTAACTCATGGCCACCTGCTTTCTTTGGTCTGAATCGGTTGCGGATCTTAAGGCAAAAACAAAAACCAGCACCAGACGCTGTGCGTTAGCTGACTGGGATGCTAACGTGCTAACGTGCTAACGCCGAGGCGCTGCCAACCTCGCAAGGCCATGGATTCACTGACCCAGCTTGGCTGCGTCGAGGCCTTTGGGAATAGTTTCCGTTCCTCGGGCTCTGTGTTCTGACTGGGGAAGATGGATGGGTGGTGCACTGATGTCCCGCACAACGGGCGCGGTCCTGTGCAGGGGTCATAAAAATTTAAACGAGCCTGGATGTGCTGGGACAAGCCTGTACTGTGACTATATATCAGGCCTGGATGTATACAGTGACTGGGCTATATATTAAGTCTTCCTTTGTGTTTCCTTCGTAAATGATTGATTGTCTTTAGATTTGGTGTGGTGCTATTTTATGATCTTAAGCCTGGTTTTTTTTTGATGTTTTGCCAAATGGCGGTGATGATGGCAGTGTGCGTGGAGCCTAGCACAGCTTTGCTCAAACCCCACAGTCGGTTCGCAAGGACTTTGAACAAAATGATTGCTTTGGAACAAAAACAACACTCACTCTTTAAAGAGAGACCTTCAATAACCAATTCATAACCCTCCACAAATCCGCCCGGTCGGTATTAAATATTTTAAAAAGCAGGTGACATTGGCGCTCAGAGGTGTTTGTTTTGCCCGGCCTTTCAGTTTACTTTCATCTTTAGCCCTCTTACTTTTCCATTTTGCTTCCATTTTTACTTTCCACACACACTTTCCACTATCCAGCAAAACAACTCATTCATTCTGTTGACGGTTTATTGACAGAATTGTCACTGATTCAGACCATAGTGCTTCGACTTCAGGACTGGTGATTGGGTTGTGGGCGGCAGTGATAAACGACCAAACTCTTCCTCCTCCCACCAGAAATGCCATCTGCGGTTTCCCCCGACGAAACAAAAGGCGGACGGTTTCCTGGGAGGCGGGAGTGAGAGAGCGAGCGAGTGTAAAATCACTCAATAGTAAACACCTTTATTATTATTCCCTCCGAATAAATGATTGGGTTTGCGGGGATGTGAAAGAGCAAGCCACGCTTCTCGATTGTCAGGTCTTAATAACCTCACGGCCCCGCCATCGCCTTCTTTGCCTTATGTTCGGAAGCCGAGCTCTTTCCCCCGTGAGTTCATTAAGAAACGAACGCAGTGCATCGTGGGTGAGCAGGGGAAGCTATGAACATTGCTATGCGGCGTTCACACACGTACGGCCGTACATGACTATAAACAAAATCAAAACGGGTTGTGCTGTAGTGTTTAGTTGGAAATTTTGTTGCCTAAATGAAGGGAAGATCGACCTTCCCCCCAGGGAACGTTGCAATGCAATGTGAAAATGTAAAATAAATATTAAAATGTAAGATGATAGTTCAGCAGGCAAACCATGCCCTGAAAGATATTTAGCACTTTAAGAAAACAATCTTTGGAAAACACAACTTTGGGAGTGTTTGTATTGGAATGATATATTTATAAGACGAATGCAAATAGTGGAGAACATGAAAATTATTGTTTTCCAACAAAATGTTTTACCTGAATTATATTTGTGTCCTGTGAACATATTCACAGGTGGGGAAGGTAACGCTGTTTTGAAAGACACTCCGGGGAGAACATCAAAAGAAAACAGACTAAAAACCTGTTCTCCAAGGAATGGAACATATGTTGTACAATGTGATATCTTGTAAAAACAAATACCCATCGCATTTTAACAATGTCCCACGGACCTTAAGCAGCTGTCTCCTGTTCGCAGTCTGTATCTGGGTTGCGGTATGTGGTGTGGGGATGGCTGGTTTAAGCAGCCACACCTGCCCTGGGTCAAGCTAATTAGACCTGGCCAATTGGATAATTGGTTAAGAATTAGATAATTGGCCAGGCTAATTGGACCCAGGAACAGGAGTGGCTGCACCTGTGCGTAGTGAGGTAATCACTGCGCACAGGTTAAATCTGCCATCCCCACCCACACAAGGGGAGCCTCTCTGTCATGACAGTGTTTTTAGATCTGCTCACTTGGCTGTACCATCTTGCCAAACCCTCGTGAATAAATGTGGACTATTTGAACATCTTCTGTGTCTGTGTCTCTGTGCTGGAGGGCCCCTTGGAAAGCCACTTCGGTGGCCTGTGGCAGGCGTGTTTGCCACACGGTACAAACGCGGTCACAAACACAGTTTTAGACAGCTGAACCAGAAGTACTCCATTCTGCCCGAGGAGCAGCGTCGAGGAAAACAAATGCTGAACCAGGTCATTTGCTTTAGCGAGGTTTGTGAAAGTGCTAGCTACAGCGGAAAGCTACGCTATTACTTGTGCCGGCCTGTCAGATCTGCTCCTTTAGGGAGCTTAGTAATTTTATGTAGCCATCGAGTCTCTGCTCTTTCAGAAACAAATAAGGCTCGAGTCTGAATATGCTTTCAGTAGGACTTTCCTTACTAGGGGTATCATTGGCAGAAAGCATATATATGGAGCAACAAGTTAAGTTTCCCTGAAGTTACGCTTACATCGAGCGTGAATGAATGATCCAGTTTTTCCCCCCAATTCGGAAGGCCTGGGTTGTGTGAACTAGGGTGAAGAAAGCCAAGGCACTGCTCTTTGGAAAATGCAAAATAAAAGTCCTTTATTTCAAGGCAAGTTTCAGTGAATAGTTTAAAAGCTTCAGTGTGTTTTGGCCTTTATCATGGGGTGAAAAAACGGAAAAATAACAATATATAAATTCTGTGTCAGCGGTTGTTACCAATTAGTGTAGGTCTGGCACCCTATAATAGATCCATAGAGATACCATTAAGCTAACTGTAGCATTCACAATCTTCTTCGGAACAAAAAGTGCACAGTGTAAAGATCGTTTCAACATTAATAAGCAACCGGCTCCAAAATGTATATTTATAAACCCTGCGTGTGCCCTGCGATGGACTGGCGATCGGTCCACTGTGTATTACTGCCTCTCACCCAATGCATGCTGGGATAGGCTCCAGCACTGTGACTAGGATAAGCAGGTTAGATGATGGATGGGTGGATGGACCAAATTCCTATGGTTTGTTTTAGGCACCTTTTTCGTGCTATGGCTCTCACCAGGGTGTGTCAGTCTTTTATTTTTGTTTGATGAAACAACAGCCGCAATTATTTTATTATTTCTTTATTTACATTTTTGTATTAATTTCCTTTGCTTTTTAAGCCAGACTTGCAAACACCAGGCGGTGGCCCGTGAATTGATGTAGAGAGAGTTCCCACGTAGCTTATTGGCTTTTGAGAAACTTGGCTTAGCTTCCAGATCTTCTCATTGTGATTTTATGTCTTCAAGTTCCCTTGTTGCTTGTTTAGCCACACCTGGGGCTTTTGCTATCTCTTTCATATACTTTAGGTCTGTTTTAAATCAATATTTGTACTACCATTTACACTTGCCGGTAAATGCAAGTGTTTTTTTTTCTCCAGTTTGTCAAGTTCCATTATCACTAAAATTAACATGTCGAACTGTGTTTGTGAAAAGATAACTTGCATTTCATTGCACTACAAACTTAATGACAAATACTGAGTGAATCTAGGTCATAGTGTCTGGACAGTCTCTCTTGCAGATTACAACCACAATGAACGTTATCATGATTTCATTGAATATGTAAAAAATGTTCTCTCCCTCTCCACCTTAGCTAATGTGTGGTGAGCGTTCTGGCGCAAAATGACTGCCGTGCATCACCCAGGTGGGCGCTACACATTGGTGGCAGCCGGTGAGGTGAGTTCCCACTTGTCACTGTAAAGCACTGTGTGTGCGTTCAGAAAAGTACTATATAGATATATGCAACAATTCATTCACTCACTCACTCATTCATTTATTAACCCCTGCTTTATGTATAACTGAATATATGTATATGTATGAAAGTGGTTACAACTGGTAAGCAAGGTCTGCTTATTCACATTCACACAATTCTCCATGTTGTACAGAGTTCATATGAGCCTGAGATGGTGGTCTATCTGAGCGGATTTAACACTGAACATTTTACCACTCGCTCATCCTGTCGTTTGCTAATTAGCTTTTTTTTAGAGGTTAATAAATCAAGCGAAATAAACAAACAAGTCCGCGGCAGTGGCCCTTCTGAACACGCGTTGGCTCGGGTGGGGAGTCTCCAGTCGACTGCGGCGCTCCGTCCAGCTCGTTTTGGCCGGCATCTCCTCTTGGCCCGGCGCGCAGCCACTGGGCTTCTCGGCCTGGCGAGCGTGGAAAAACCGCGCCATTTCATCAGTTCTGTGAAACAGCGCTAAGAGGCCGTCAACACTGATCGTGACAGCGGAGAGACCCAGGTGCCCCGATCGTAATCTCTCCTGTCAATAAGGCGAAATTATACCCCCTCTCGTGGGACGGCCCGCTGTGGTTATTTGGGCCAACGCTGCGCCCCTGGACTCCCGGCACCGTCTGATGTTCGCTTTGTGCTTCTCCTTCAGCGTCGCCCCTCTGTGTTCATTTTTAATTAGCGGTTAGCGATATTTCGCGCGCCCTCGCGATAGATTGGCGGCCTGTCCAGGGGGTGTGTTCCTGCGTCTCGCCCAAATGCATGTTGGGATATAGGGTCCAGGCTCCGGACCCTGACCAGGATAAGCGGGTATAGATGACGGATGGATGAATAGCTGGATATTTCGCGATGTAAAAGCTGTGTATCTGTGCGACACATCCTGAGGCTTTGTCCAAAGAGAGGATTGCTACATTAGGCTTATTCTGCCTAGCCAGTTCTAATCTGTTCTGATTATGTATTCTTCATCACTCAAAACGAATAGGAATTATTCATTCCAAAGATCTGCCAAACTTAAATAATGTATCAGTTGGACATCTGTCCTCAGTGTGACACTGGGAGGAAATATATTTCAAAAACCACACAAAAGTTGGCTTATTATAGTCTTGAGTGCTTCATATGTCTTCACTACATTTAAACATTGCATAGCCCTTACAATAAGCATGCATAAACATTATGACCGTATTATGAAAGCTGACATAAGGTTATGAATCGCATAATGATAGGCGTTATGACACTAATGACATGAGATCATATGTCACATGACATGAAAACCTTTAAGTTATAAGCTGCTTATAATGTTTCATGTATGCCTATAATAGTGTTATAATGCATTATGTTGTGTGGATGAAGGTATTATAAATGCTACATAAGAACCACTTTTAGCAGCCACTTTTGCAGATCAGGTCACAGAGTGCCACAGGCAGCGTAGTGTAGTTTTTGACAGCAGTGTGATACTGGTCGTAGGGACCAGGATGTAACCATGTTCCAGGCCCTTGGGAAAGACACTTAGCTTCAATAAACTCAGTAAGTAACCCGCGGACTGGATAATGTGTAAATAATAACCGTAAGTCACCTTGAATGAGGGTATCTGCTAAATAAACACCTAAAATAAAAGCAGATAAAATGTAAAGAAAATCTGTTTGGCCTGGGCCACAGTTATATGAAGGCCTTGCCTTACAAAAAATAAAATTCTCATGAATTTAAATTCGCTTTTTTGTTGGCTTGGACCGATAAGAAAGTTGCGCAGGGAAAAGCCGGGCCTCGGTTATCCCCGTTTCCCTGGGATGCGCTAATGTAAATCAGCGGTTTTGTTTTGCATGGCTATCACCGGCGTTTACCCGAGGCCGCTCTGCTGCGCACGGTCACATGATAACGGCTCGCGAACGCTCAGCTGAATCAGTGTTAACAATGAAATGTATGAATGCGCACAAATGCCGTTGGTTCCACGTCCCCGCGGGCCAAATTCCCAACTCTCTCGAGCGAGCAGTTACAGTACGTGCTCCGCACTCGCTGTATGAATTAAACGGCTTATCTGGCCAGAATCCTATTTACATGCCCAGTGAGTAAAAAAAAAAAAAAAAAAAGGAAACATTCATTCACACTTGGAAAAAATCTGTTTCCCATGAGAATTGAGCAACTTTGAGTCACAACAAAATATTTTGTCTAGTCCCGTTAGCTATCTCAGATATACAAGAAAAACTGTCTTAAAATTCATAATTATAAGCCTGAAAAAAAAAAACATTCTCCCAGGGCTAGTGTGATGATTTGAGCTGGCTCATGTGATCGGCATACACTATTTCCATACAGTACATTCAAATGCACATTACCCTCCCCTGAGAGCCAATCATCTGGTCCCATGTCCTTCCTTATTAAACTCACTGGGGAGTAAGGAGTCCTTCTGATCATTTAAAAAACTTTTAATGGTTTAGTGCAGTGGTGTCAAACTCGTGCCATGGAGGGCCGTGTGTATGCAGGTTTTCATTCCAACCAATTAATGCTGCCTTAATTGAGTCCAATTACTCATTCAGCCATATGCGTTTAACTGCATTGAAGCACAGAATATAAGAAAAATTTTATTTAGACAATGCGGGTCACCATAGATGTCGAGTTCACCATGTGCACAAACCTGCATCCTAATTTCAGCAAATAATTTAATAATTATATCAACCAAATCTGAGTCTGTAATGAAACTCACTACACGAGCCCTCCTGGCACAGTTTGAACACCAATGGTTTAGTGGGTTCATTGGGACTCAAAGAAAACAGTCGTGCTACCTGAAGAAAACTGAGGGTTAAGTTCTGCACCATATCACAAAAGCTTCTGTTTATTTTTCCTGAGAGCAGGGCAGGTCTCCCTCACTGGCTACTTTCAGGTGTAGGGAGACTGTAAGGTGCTGCTTGAAGTTGTCCGGGTGCAGGCCAGGTGGAAGGATTGGGTTGCCATTCAGGGTTAGACAAACTGTGGGCTGTTGGCTCAAAGTCAATGAAGTTTAGATGGACAGTAAGATGTTGGCTCAAGGTCATTTGGGTGCATGAAGCCTGTAGGCTTCTGGCTCAAAGTCAGTGAAGTTTAGATGGACAGTAAGATGTTGGCTCAAGGTCATTTGGGTGCATGAAGCCTGTAGGATTCTGGCTCAAAGTCAGTGAAGTTTAGATGGACAGTAAGATGTTGGCTCAAGGCCATTCTGGTGCATGAAGACTGTAGGCTGTTAGCTCACAGTCAGTCAGGTTTACACAGACTGTAAGATGTTGGCTCGAGGTCATTCGGCTGTAGGACGACTGTAAACTGATGCCGGCTTCTGCTTAATCACCAGCGGTATGCTAACCCAACCCCTGATGTATTCCAATAGTATCAGAAACCAACTAATGCCCAGGCTCCCACTATATGCCAGCAGAGTAACTTGCCTCAGAATACTGCATGGAAAGACTCGTTATATTTATTGCCCTTCACACTGTCCACAGCTGTCACACTAACCGTACAGGGAGAGACTGAAGACACCGAAGAACCATGCTAAGTGGCTGGGTGTTTCGTCATTATCGATTACTGCTGCCTTACTTGATTCTGGCTCGGAAATCGTTCATTTGCCCCTGAATGAAATTGCGCGTAATTAGCATCACTTGTGTGCGCTTTGACAATAATTTGTTTGTTTGCGATGCGTGTAGAACGGCTCCTTCGAGGAAAATCGGCAATTAGAGGCACTTCAATACTTTAATAAGTGTTGTTTTTTTCCCCCCCAGACCGCCGGAGAAGCTCCACCGTGCCCCACACAGGGTTTAACAGCGCTGCTTCTCCACCTGCGGTCTCTGAAAATGCACACCTGCACCTGTTAACGTCAGCTCATAAATGCACTTCTTCAGATACAGGGAATTGCAGAGTACCGTGCATCGTCTGGCGTTGGAAGTGGAGGTGAGTTTTATTTTCTTTGCAGTGAAGCCCTTTGAGCTCAAAAGATAACGGACACTAAGTATGCGTGCAATTGATTTAATTTAATTTCGTTCTTTTTCCTGCTGTTGATGTTTTTATTGGTGTTGCTGGTATTGTTACTGTTGCTGCTGTTGCTGTTGCTGTTGCTGGTATTGTTGCTGTTGCTGGTGTTGCTGGTGTTGTTGCTGTTGTTGCTGTTGCTGGTGTTGTTGCTGTTGCTGGTGTTGCTGGTATTTTTTCCTGTTGCTGTAGTTGCTACCATTATTACTGTTGCTATTGTTGCTGTTGTTTCTGTTGCTGCCATTGTTGTTGTTGTGTTTTTGGTGAAGTGTCATTCATGACACTAAAAACTCTGGAATGAGAAGAACTGCTGTTTTTGAACACGAACACCCATCTGTGATGTGCCTTTTATGGGTGTATATGTGTAAATTAAAGATATCCCCATTCCTCACTTTGGGAAAAGCCCTTATCCCTAACTCCCCCATACCCACCCACCCCCCACCCCCTCCCCCCTAAAAAACAAGCTGTGAGCAGGGAGAACTAGAGATGATGGTCATCTTGAGATGCAACTGAATGTAGACGAGTAAAACAGTTTCTATGAGAGCCAATACTGTAGTGACCTCTGCTGGTACATTTCCAGATCACATGGTCGGTATTCACTTGCGATTCTCATGGGTGATCCATCCTCTGTGCAGCTATTTATAACATCAAATAGCAGGAAAATTGTCAACGAGCTGAAATGATTTAATATTCAAAATGCTGCAGGAGTGATGAGTGTATGAACTTCTCATATTTGAAATTCCTTTCTTCACAGTAGTGAGGACTATATTCACAAAATTGGTTACTGAAAAATGAAAAGACAGATCTACACCTTATTTAAGTATAGTGACTGGGACAACAGACATTATATACTGTATCTTGACTGACAGAAATATGCATTTGGCATTCTAGTACAGGGCTGCCCAACACTGTCCCTGGAGATCTACTGTCCTATTGGTTTTCATTTCTGCCGTAATTTGGCACACCTGTCTCTACTAATTTGCAGCTCAATGAGATCTCTAGCTGTTGAATGAGGTGTGTTTTGTTAGGGTTGGAGTGAAATCCTACAGGACAGTAGACTCTCAGCGAATAGGTTGTTGGCGATGATCACCTATCTACTAGTGATTTTGTGGTTGAGTAAATGAGTAGCCAGAACAGCTTTGGAGCCTAGTATCATTGATCTGGTATATGTTTTTCACATACTAAGTGGGTACGGATTAGGGTACGCAGTGCCTTCCTGGGTGTTTTTTTTTGTTGTTGTAATTTTTAAGTTAAAAAAGCCAGATAAATGTAATACGCAAAATATGTAGAATAAAAAATAAAAATAAAAAACATGATTACTAATACCTTCCACTGTTCCAATGAGCTGGTAAAAGTCAGTCCTGTGTTGTATTTTTCTGTAATTTTTCAAAAGGCCAGCAGAGGTCACTGTAAGTCCTCAGTGTTTTCGTCAAACAGCAAGTTCACCATTTTTCCTCAATTACTTTTTTTTTCCTTAAATGCTTTTTTTCCCGTAGTGATTACAAACAGTTACAACATCCCATTAAAATGTGATGTCTATTCTACACGGAATCCTGATAAACCATTTCACAAAGATACTACAAAAACATGAAAAGATAATATTGTAGTCAACATCCAAATTTTTTATCCTTTATTGAGTTCCTTTCAAAAAAATATGTTTAAAAAACATTTACATAAAACATTTTGGCATACATAAAAAATAAATGTAATTTTATTTTGTCTGCATAGTTTCCATCTGTCCCACAGAGACCAGTGTCTGAGGTCTTACACTTTGATAGATACCACTGAACTACAGTTCATTGATAGATACTCAATGAGGTCTTCATGTTTCACAGAAATGCTTGCTTGCTCATGGGAATTGTAGTCACATACCTTCCAGCGCTGAGAGGGAAGCATCTATCCAATTGTGATGGAATCGTGACATCACAATTGTGTGGTGGAAGCTGGCATTCTAAACAGCGTTTGCAATCTAATAGCTTTTTGGCTCCTTCCCTGTGAGGGGAATAGGATTTTCACACTATAGCCTATTAGAAAAACAACAAAAGCTGGCCACATTTAAGAGCCACGTCTGCATTTCAGTAAAAAAAAAAAAAAAGCACAACACCATGTGCCCCTTACCCTCCACCCCCCCTTCCCCCACCCCCAACACCTTGCCATGCACTATTTTCCCATCTGACATTCCACGCACTGTCCTCTTTATTTTAACTGGCTTGAAACTGGCTTCAACCGCAAATGAGTTATCAGGTGGTGTAACACTCACGTCAGGCTCCACTAGCCTCTTCCAGGAAAAGGAAAATCAATACTCCAGGATCCAGTGTATCCACACTCACCACAGAGAAAATAATGTAGTCAAGGACTTGCAATTCAACTTTCAATTCAGCTTTATTTGTGTGGTGCTTTCTACAGAGACCTGCTACAGTGGTGCTGATAGCCAAGCTTGAACCCCCCCAAGAAGCAAGCAGTTGAAGTAAAAAAATAAATAAAAACTCCTACTGGGGAAAAAAAACACTCAAATGGTAGCTAGAAAAAATGGAAGCAAAGTCAAGAGGAACCCGGCTATAGAGGGGGAGGCTTTACAAGTTCTTACATGTAGTCATGTCATTGTATCCCTCTCTGCCAAACTAATATAAAAACCTGGCATTTATCCTTCTTTCATCCACCCCCCCCCCCGCCCATTCCTTTCCCTCTCTTTAAAATTGGCAGTTTGTTGTCCTCTCCTCTCCGCACGTTGCCGCCCGTGCCCACAGAATGAGCATTTTTAAGCTGCTCTGCATTCACCCCCTCCAGGGGACCAGTAGCTGCCAGCGGGGTGTCTGGGAGGAAATGATGCAACGGACCCGCCCACCCGGCTGACTTAAACAAGGGAAGTTTTTTTTTTTTTTTTTTGCGCAAATTCTTGTCACACCTCCGGCCAATCGCAGCGCTGCGTGAGTGCGTCGCTCCCACGACCCTGCACCCCCACCCCCCCCTTGGTCTCACATGGGACATGGCCCACTGTTGCCACGAGAACCACTCAAGCCCTCGGGACGTGCCGTTCCGACATTCCAAAGCAGGATCCTGTTCTGAAAGCCCGAGTGTCTGAAGCGCACATGAATAGCACCGTTTTGCCATCGCGCGGCCGATCTACGCGATCGCGGCACGACGTTCCGGCGAACCGTTTCCCGCCGACACCCGTCTCTCTTTCAGCTTGGGCGAAAAAATTCCCCTATACGGGGAAAACAATGTACAGAAGGCCTAAACGCGACGGCGCGAACGTGTTTCTCCCTGCACGTATGCTGCGTTGCACGCGTGCATCTTTGAGTGGATCATCCACCATCTTTATTTCTGTCTCCTGTGTTTTATACATGCATTTTTTTTTGGCATTGCTATTTCTGCAACAACAAAAAAACGTAAAGTCTATCTAGCTATAGTTTTGCCCCAAAAATGTAGGGTTGTTGACTGTACTTTCTGGCTGCTCTGCTAACTTAATTGAGAGAAAAAAAACGAGCAAACTTCTTGGTGCAGGTAAGTGGATTTAACAGGTGCATCCGTGCCCCTTCATGCACTAATCAAAGGCAATCCTGTCGGAACAAGCAGGCAGCAGCACAGCCTGTCGTGCGTCAGCGTAAGGGCCTGAAGGCACTCATATTAATGAGGACTGGTAAGCAGCTGGCCACATCAGTAGCAGTCAGTAGTGACTGACCTACATAAGCCAGACATGAGAGCAGGGAGCCACTGAAGAGACCCCTTGGTCTTGAACACTCTCTTCTGATCATCAAAAGACATCCCTTGCATTGTGGAGGGGGAGGGGGGAGGGGGGGGGGGGGCAGCTACTGAACACTAGGCGTGCAGCTTGGTGCAAAGAGAGAGCCGTGAGACACTCGGTGTGAAGTCAACTCCAAAAAAGAGTGCTTTCTGACTCAGCGACTGGACTGATGTTGAATACTGAATGCTGGTAAATTTGAGGTGCGTAGATAGATCTCAGGAGTTTTAAACGTTAAGGTTAAGGTTGGTTCCCATCCATCCGTTATCTATACCCACTTATTCCTGGTCCGGGCCACAGGAGGCGCTGATGCCTATCCCAGCATGCATTGGGCGGGAGGCAGGAAACTATAAAATAGATCCTGGACTGTTCGTCTGTCCATCACAGGGCGCACACACACACCATTCACTCACACACTCATACCAAGAAACCCATGCAGGGGAGAAACATGGAAACTCCACACAGAAAGGGGATTTTGAAACCAAGGACCTTCTTGCTGTGAGGCAACAGTGCTGCCCACTGCACCACAGTGCTGCCGCTGAACATTCTAACGCTGATGCAACAATCACTGCTGGCAAGCGAGAGTTCTAGAACACCGACTTTGGAATGCTTTCTTTCTTCAGAATTCTTAGAAGCCTTCTCTTCAAAGGCAAAGGGAAGAGGGGAATGAGCAGAGATGGAGCTTAGCACCGTGCACAGGGAGGGCAGAACTGTCAGGTAGAATATAAAGGGGGAGTGTTAGTGGAGAGAGAGAGAGAGCGTAAACAGGCGGAGGAGAGAAGGGACGTGTGGGAGTGGGAATCGCAGGTCTGTGAAAGCGAACAGATTTGTCACGGCTCTGTGCAAACACCAATAAACAAAACAAGACTGGGGACGGCTGCGGGTGTGGAATTGTTCAGAGGAGTCTAAAAATGCATGTGTGCGTGTGTGTGTTTCAGTAAGTCAGTAAGGTGTACAGTAAGACTTTCTTTTGGGGAAATAAAAGCTCAGCGGAAGGTGAGGGTAAGCTGAAGGATATCCCCATGGCTGCTGAGAGAGAGGGAGGGAGTGTGTGTGTGTGCGTGCATGTGGGTGGGCGGGTACGTGTGTGAGGGTGGGTTGGTGCGTGTGTGTGTGCAGGTTGGTTGGTGTGCGTGTGTGTGTGTGTGTGTGTGTGCATGTGGGTGGGTGGGTACGTGTGTGCGGGTGGGTTGGTGCTTGTGTGTGTGTGTGCGCGCCTGTGTACATGCTTGTGTATGTGTGAGTGTGTGGGTGTGGGTGGGCGCCTGTGTGTGAGGGAGAGAAAGAGAAAGGGATAGCGTGAGATGGAGAGAAAGAGAGAATCTGTGGGAAGGGGAGATAGGGGGAGCCCAATAAAGGGTCTGAGCAGGAGGAAGAGACACACAGAGAAAACAATTCAGAAATGATTCATTTTAGATTAAGAGATTGTGCATGGGAGGAAGTATAAAAGGGTAAGCGTGGGGGGGGGGGGGGGGTGGAGGGGCAGTCTACAGTGGGGGCGGGGAAGTCTATAGTGAAGGAGAGGGGGAGGAACAGTTTACAGTTGGGGAGGGGGGGGCTTCATTTTGATTGCATGTAAAATGTTTAGAGGAAACAGAAGGACCAACTTGCCTGAAAAAGGGACAGATTAGATTAGATCATGCAAAATGACCTTGGACTGGACATCAATGTCACATATGTACATAATCCTATGTATTCTCCTGTGTATTCATGTTACGTTACATTACATTTATTTGGCAGATGCTTTTATCGAAAGTGACGTACTGTACAATAACTGCTTTACCAAAGGTCATTGGAACAAAACAGGTCCGATAAGGTAAAATACTTGCTATGTAACTGTTATTCATAGCCATGATCACACTAAGTCCAGTTCACACAGTGAACATCACTCTGACCTAACTTATGCGAAGTCAAACTAAGATACACATGCACCCACCCACCCAGTACCATAACATCTGGTAGCCTTAGGCTGGCTCGAGCAACAGATTTGGATCAAACACTTTTAATAAATACCTCAACCATTTTGACACCAGTAAAAATCCTATAGATTGCTGAGATTTGAAAAAAAAAAACCTATCAACTTACAGCACAATTAAGGACAATATGATTGTTCTATCATGAGATCAGGCATATCGGTAACGTTTTGCTGAAAGCTCTCACCGGTCTGATGAAAGTGTTTTCAAATGTCACCGGCAACCAAACAGTCAAAGTATCTCAAATATGTCGCTGACAGCACGCCCAGCCTCCTCAAACTGAAGAAAATAAAGCCAGTCATTTTGGAGTGATATTGTTTTTTTTTTTTTAACCTGGACTCAGTCTGGGCTTTTTTATTTATTTTTTTAAGCCTCGCTGTAAGAGGTCCAGGCTAAAAAGTCTTTCTTCTCCCGTCAGTGCTATCTGGACGCAAGCCTGACCCCCGAAGTGACAGTGTCACACAGCCGGACCACCGCTGGGGGGCGGGGGGGGGGGGGGGGGGGGGGGGTGGAGGACGTGCTCCCGAGCGCTCTCCCAAACATCAGGTACCAGTAATGACTCGCTCGCACGCCACGATCCGTGGACTTCCCCTCGCATCGCAAATCACTCGCCGTCTGTGCTCAGAATCCGGAGCCCAATATATAAGCCTCAGAGTTCTCCTTCGTACAGAAAATGCTCTGTTTGGAAGTAAGCAAAAAAAAAAGAGTTATTTTTGTAATCCATACACCGTTTCATATATCTATATTATTTTACATGTGATTTATGTCATGTGTCAGTATAATGCATAGCATATTCCTCCATTGTCATTCACATATTTTACAATGCACTGATTTGTAGCAGATAGGTAGTCCAGTCTACTGGATTGTGTTCATGTACAAGGCATCATCAGTGTATGCGACTTATTTCCTTAGCAGTTATAAGGAAATTGTTTTGGATTATGTCTTAATGAGAAATTAAGCATTTAATTAACCATAAATGATGAACACACAACTTGTAAGAATTTACTGTGTTTAAAATATTTAAAATAAAATGGTCTAGCTGTGAATTATTTATGAATTAATCTTTTCTAGGGGGTGCTGTTTTCCACAAAATATTTCCGATTTCAGAATAAGTCCTATTGAGGAATAGATTGGCAGTTTTTGTTTTATCTTGGTGTCAAATCCACATTAAAGTACGGAGTCAATATCAACCCTGAAAATAGCATGCTCAATTGTGTAGTTCAAATTGTTGGCAGTGCATTTGTATTATTGTATTTTTAATCTATCAAAGCTGTATTGGCAGTACCAATTTGTGTACTCGGTGTGTGTGTGTGTGTGTGCGCGCGCGCGCCAGTAGTGTAGTGTCGTGTATTGGTTGTGTTACTGCGCTTTTGCAAACTCCAACTTCACATTGGATATTCTCATAATCGGCATTGCAAAAAAAGAAAAAAAGAAAAAGCGAAACAAACTAATACACAGAATTTAATGAAACCCGTTTTCCCAATCAAGTTAACCGAGTCCTATTCAATAACTAGCAAAAGAGCTTGAAAAATGTGACATGCATACCCGACTGTTACGACTCTGTTACTCGCAGCGGTGCCGGTGATTGGTTGGTACTGTGATTGCATGCAAATCCTCTCGGGACGCGGCCAGTTGGTGAGGGGTTGTGCGCTGGCAGCTTACATCTCAGTGGCGGCGGAGACCCCAGAGAGGTGAGACTCGTCTCAACCAGAGCTGTCCATTTAACTACTGGTGCTGAAATCTGAAACTGAATTCCGTCTTGAAATAAGGCTTATAGACTGACCTTCGCGTTTCTCCTTCCCCCCATACGTCGACTACAACTTGTCTCGAGGACTTTTCACAAAAAATGTGGATCTGATTTTGTGGATTACTTCTGGGGATACCGCTGTATTTCAAACTGTTCTTGTGTCACGATCTTGCTTTGTATAACATTTCGTTGGAATAGGCGTGACTGGATTTACAGGTAATGTTAAAACCTTTTATAATAATTAATTTACTTATAGAAAGGGGGGGGGGGGGGTGCTCTGAGGTAATGAATATTCTGTACGAAGTGGAGTCGATATAAAGTAGCGTTCGAAATAACATAACATCTCGTCGTAAACACTTCGCTTTGACACCATGTGGATCATTTAGGCATCTTGATTCAGGACCAAATGCTAGTTTTGATTTTGTTGTGTCCCCATTTTGAACAGGCCTGTACCGTAGTGTATGTTGGTGTATAACAACGTCAAGTCTTTTCTTTTAAACGGCATTTTCAATATATTTCAGGATTTAAGCTTAAGTGCTTACCAGGAAGACCTGAAAAACAATTAAAGTTTGCAGCCGTGGCAGGTTATGCTTCGTCAAGTTTTGTTCTTGCTGAAAATAAATTAACATAGCAAAACAGTGTTTACAGCGAAGCGCTCGTTTTTATCGTCGTGGCAGAGTTTTGACAACGCTGCCAAGGCTTCAGACCTTTAATTTACCTTCCATAGTTCTCAGCTGTTGTGTTGTTTTTCGGACCACTCTAATCCTTGAGTGACACCGATACGGGCAAGTGGATTATGGCATTATATTTTACAGAAAGATTCTTTGGCATCCTCAAATCGTGGCGTTATCTCATATGATTCAAGGTAAAGGTTTCAGCATTTGAAAAGCACCTTGAAAGCAGTGTCTTCGAATTGTAATTATGCAGACGGAACTGTTTGTTTTCTGACCATTCTGTAACTGTTTTGTAGGCTACAATGCTATTTTTACCGTTGAGTGGGCTGGCCAATATTATCGTTGAATGCCTTGCTGTGTGCTCGCTTTTGTCCCTTTAACGCGGCCACAATCGTAAGCTGAAATGTATTTCACGCTTCAGTAGTTCGGATGTGCCAAGAATCCCATTCTCCGTTCAGAAGAATCGGACTTCGAGCAGAGCACCCCCGCCTCGCTTATCCATCCGTACGATGCAACCGGTAATGCTGTCGTTGTGTTCTTAATGCGAAACCGCTCGATGGGAACAACCGCCCCTGTCTTTTTTAAGAGTAGAATTCCGTGTGGGAATAGAGAAATGGAGAAACGATGTGAGGGAGGAAACAGAGATATAGTTTCGTATCCTCGCAGAAAATCCGAGCTATACGGAACTTCATGTGTTTATTTCCCACAACTATATGAAACTGTGACGCGCCAGTTGTTTTTGATAACTGCACCCTAGAAGTAGCTGTTGAATTACAAGCTTAAGATAACATGGGAAAGACCGAAAAAACCAGAAAAAAAACTAACTCAACTAAAGACTATTTTGTCTTTCTCTCTTCGCTGTCTCTGGATTGCATATGCACGTGCACGGTTTTGAGTTAAATCAGAATAAAAATCAATTTCGAGTTGAAGCTATAGTAACCTTAGCCGTAATGATAACAATCGCTTATGGGTTGGTCGATTTCCTCCCATACATGCACAGCCTGTCGACAGCGCCACGTTTTAAGTTATTGGCCTGGCAAATGGTGTCTTGTCAACGGGACGCTACTGGCAGCCAAAGCTAATGGATTTGTAATAAAATATTATAGATTGGAATTTTGGAGGAAGTAACCCCATAACCCCCATTCCAACCCAACCAAAAATAAAGTGATTGGTGTCAGTACTCATTTAACGAATGTAACTTCAACTGATTTTTAGTTATTTTACATTTAGTAATAACAAGGATAAAGAATACTGACATTCTTATTCTTCCTCCTTTGTCCCCCAATTTGGAATTCCCAAGTCACTTTTGTGATGTCACAGGGTAAAACCGCTGTCAGATGATACCCTCCATCCCATGGCAACCATACAGCCAATCATGGGCCACCCTGTGGGGACACCGGTAACACTGGAATGGCCAGGATTTCCTTCATAACGTGCCCCTGGGAGCCCCTAAAGACAAGCATATTTCCATCCATACAAAAATCCATTAAAAAGAATTTCAGTTTACAGCAACAAAAATGCGTTCTAAACTTCAGTGCACGACTGAAAATAATGATTAGTTTCAATGAATCTCCAGTTCTTGATTGACAAGGAAGTTGCAGGCTACTGATGTGTTCAGATTTCCATGGGGAATCAGCCATCATTCTGACAAACAAAGGCCTGTTCAGCTAAATTTATGCTGTGAAGCAGCATCTCCCCTTCTTGCCAAATCTGAACTATTTTCACATCACAATTTCCTATGTGCAGCAGATGGAAACCTGCTTGCTTCAATTTAGAAGTGCTGTGCGAAACCTAGTTCATATTTAATCATTTTTTAAGCTAGTTACACCTGGTACAAATGCAACAAACCTTGCACCTACCAGAATGAATAGGACATTCATTGTCTGAATAGGACATTCACTGTTTAGGACAGAAAGTCAGATCGCATTTGTTTATTTGCTATTAATATTTATAAGTCATCAATCTATGCAGTGAATCAGGTAAAGTGCTCTGTCCCACTCATGCTAAGCTAAAAATTAAGGTTTTATTACCATGGAATAATATTTGGCAATGTTTGTTCCACTTCGCTACTGTAGCTATATACTGACACATCAACAAGCCAGGCATGGTTGCTGTATTTGTTTTTTAAAACAAGATCAGTCTCACAGCTGCACAGTTAACATTGCTGTCAAAAGCTGAGAAGCCGGCATGCGATTTTGACAACAGCCACCTACAGGAGACAGGAAAATGCACAAAAACTCTTGGGGTCAACTGCAGTGTGCTTAGATGGAGTTGAAACCTCAGGTTTAACCCTGCAGACCACAGAAATTGCACTACAACCAGGAACGGCTATCCAAAGCAGGCGGAATAAGGATTAGTCGTTCCACTTGTGCTTCAGCTCTGTGGTCTAGAGGGTTTAAAGCAGAGGTTTGAGCTCCAGCAAAGTGCACTGCAATTGACCCTTGGGGGCTTGGGAGTCGGCGAGCCAAACAGCAGGCTGAGTGCAGGCGATCTTGCGGAGAGACAGGCATCTATCACTGCTCAGAACGAGCAGCTGCGGTAATCTGTGGCTCAGCGTGGAAAAATAACACTTACACCTGCTGTCAGCGTAACTGAAGACATCAGACACTGAGAGTCTTACCTTTTTGTTTTTGTGCTTTTTTTTAAAGTACATCTTTTACTTCTAACGTACATCTATATTTTAACAGCCCCATTCCTGGCTAGACAAGCTGCACGACCAGGCTGACTTCTCGGTTCTCGGTTGAACTCGCCGGCGCTAACCCCGCTCTCCCCGGCAGTGGGAGGCGATCTTTGTCGGGAGTAGTTCGCTAAAGAGATGTCAAGGGGCAGATGCTGTTGTTGACATCCCCCAGCACAACTTTAATAGATGGCAATGGATTAAGGAGAGAGTAAAAGCATTGTGGGGGCGCCGGCAGACATCTACCGGAACCTGCACTTTAAAGCAGGTTTCGCATACGCTGCAGAAACAATGCCGGGAACCGGTTGCGCATTCCGAAAAGGGTACCTGGGAAGTACCGGGAAGCCGACAAGCACCAATGCAACCGTAGCTCTTTTCCCATTAAATAATTATATCGCCACAGCGTGATGCGCATCGGGAAGTTGTTACGACAACGCTAATGGAAAACAAGTTAAACGGACATATGATGCGCCAGACTAATTCGTTTGTTGGGTGCATTAGAGTAGCCTAGATCCCAATTCGATTTAGTGGAACGGGGAAATGCTGTAGCGTCTACCTCTAGCGCAGCGAGACCAAATAAAACCTCATCTCTTTCGTATTTTCTCCCCCCGTGTTGCTAAAAAAAAACCGCAGCCTCCCCGTCATAGCCCTGGCAAATGAACTGGCTGGCTGAACAATAGGGACTGTCTGGTTTCATCATGTTTTCCTGACCCGCCGGCGACGCGCTACATGACCCAGTGACTCCGGATGGGCAGCCGTGCTGGGAGCAGCCATTTGTCTCAATGCCAGAGTGCATTGTGGGGCCGTGTCCTTATTACTGACACGGACTCCGCGCGCGCAGCGTGAGAAAATGATTGATAGTCAGCTTGCATTGTCAAGCAGACAGACACGCGCTCCATGCTGAAGAGGGAAAGGGAACGCAGAAGCCACGTTTCCAATGCAAAGACAGAAATCAGCACGGGAGAGTTCCAGGTCACCCCATACAACAGTACTATACACCCATTTAATTTTTCGCTGACCGTATGCTTTTACATTATGATAATGCTCTGTTAAAGTAAAACACCCATTTAAATATTAAGCAGTCGTCAGCAGCAGCCTGGTGTATTGGCATTGTTGGTGGCTTGGATGAGATTGGCCGAGGTCTGGTTTACATCTGTGTTTAAATTCAGTGAAAGATGTCTACCGGGGACAAGCGTCCTTCGGAACAAAAACGACATTATTTTTACCGATCCATTGTGCGGCGCAATCCAATTAAATCTCTTTTGCGAGTGGTGGTATTATTCGCATTCATCAACGGCTCCCACGATAGTGGAACAGTGGGAATTAATCTGAAGTGCACAGCTCACCATCGTAATTGTCTCTGAAGCCCGGGGCACTGGGAGAGCTAATGCCAAATCAACAGATGCTGGGAATCTTCTTCCGTGAGAGTGCAGTTTCCTTCTCTGCCAATCCAAAAGAAAAGAAAAAAAAAAAAAAGGCAAAATGTCAAGGAGCTTAAATGGAATGCCAGAATTGCAGTCAGCACTGGGATTAGCCATAATGCCTATTGATTACAGGAATTACATTTCTTTGGATTTGAGATATTTTGTTTCAAGTTCACGTACTGAAGAATCCCTCACAGTTTCTTGTAAAGACAGAAAGAAAGGGGGGGGGGGGGGGTATAGGAAGGAAAGGTGCGGATTTCGTTGCTGTACAGGTGTTTACTTTGTGTCCAAACATAGCAAGTCAATCACAGAGACTTAGTTATGTTGCTTACTCTCTAAATGTGCCCCACTGAAACATGGACTTAACTTTGGGGTGTGCACCTAGGCAATATCCGTACGTCACACACACTATGCGTGTACATCTATACCGTGTATCACAAACTCGGCCCTTGGATCCCTGGTGTATGCTGATTTTCGTTCCAACCACAGTCGCAATATCAGAATTTTAAGAAGCTGTCAATTAAATGCATTTATTTAAGATGATTGTAATTGTGTTTGGGACGAAAATGAGTACACACTGAGGGGTCCCAGGACTGAGGACCCACGACTGTTTATGATCCCTTCGCAGTTACACTGACTCATTTCCATCCATCCATCCATCCGTCCATTTTCTAAACTGCTTTTTCCTGGTCAGGTTCATGGGAGAGGCAAGAGCATATCCCAGCATGCACCGGGTGAGAGGCAGGAATACACCCCGGACGGGTCGCTGATCCATCGCACAGCCCACACACCATTCCCTCACGCGCTCATACCTACGGGAAATTTAGACTCTGTCCAATTAGCCGGCCCTGCGTGTCTTTGGTACTGTGGGAGGTCAAGCGGAGTACCTGGAGAAAACCCACGTTGCAAACTCCGCGCAGAAAGGCCCCTGGCTGGGATCAGAAGCCGGGATCTTCTTGGCGTGAGGCAACCCTCAGTGCCCAGTGACTGATTTGTACAGTTGATTTACTGGGGACTTGAGGAACATTTTTCATGATTTCTTTAGTCACACCGACCCCCCCCCCCCCCCCATCCCCAAAGCACTTGATGGCGAGTGATAGCCGCTGGACGTTTTGATTGATCGGCGTATTCCGAGCGAAATGGTGTGTGTGTGTGTGTGTGTGTGTGTGTGTGTGTGTGTGGGTGTGTGTGTGTGTGTGTGTGTGTGTGTACCCGTACCTGTGTGCGCACTCCCGCGCCTCTCTCCCTCCCAGCAGAGATAAATCTCTGCAGAAGAATGTAATGTAATATAAGCAATAAAGACCCCGGCCGGACTCCCTAAATAATAGAGAATGAGATGAGCGAGGAATCGCAACATATATTACGCCCCTAACCTCCCCGCGGGGAGGACGGCGGTTTCGCCGCATTCCGCAATCCCGCTATTAATAATTGAACGTGCGGAGACGACTGAGGGAGTGACATTGATTCATCTCTCTGGTGGGAACAATGGCAGACCCTCATCTCCTCTTTCTCTCTCCTTTCTCTCTCTCTCTCTCTTTCCCTTCACTCTCGAACTTCCCGTCGTCTTCAGTGGCTGTGAAATGTGTTAAAGTACATTTTTTTACTCTGATGCTGTGTATTTCACACTGATAGAGCACATTTCACTCTGGCAAAATACATTTCACTCTGCAGAGTACATTTCACTCTGGGGAGAGTAAATTATTTTTTTGGACTCACATAAACTCTCTGAAATTTTAACTGCCACTGCTCAGTTATATTGTTGTTTTATATTTTCGATAGCAGAACGTAATATATGGCAAACAGACAAATGTTTTGTCTGTGAGATTTTGAAACTTTTAAAAAATTAAATCATACACGTAAAATCAAAATCAATATTTGAAAACAACGTCTTTATAAAACATAAATCTGACTGAGATTCTGCAAGCCCTTTGTTATAACGCAATAGCACGCAGAAAGGTATTGCACGTCTGTTTATTCCAATCCCATAGGCAACGGCAAGTAAACGTGGGGGAGACGGAGATAAAGATGAATTGAATTCTGTTTCTTTGGCATCATGAATGCTAATTTGTATTGGCTGATAAGCTCATTGATCTTAATTGACTTGGGTGGGTGGTGGTGGGGGGGGGGGGTGTTGATGCGATCACTCTATGCTAGAAATGGATAGGCAGATCAATGAGTCTTTCATTAATCTCCATACATCAGTCACCGGGCATACAACACGCACGACTGTTTGAGCTGGAACTTTGCTTTACACGGGTGAATTCTAACCTCGCGTTAGCTAGCCGTGAATTTAATAACGTGTACTGTATCGGTATTGATGACTTTATGGCACAAGCCTTTTTTTTTTTTACCTGCAGGCAGTACAGAGGCCATAGAATTGGAGGGCAAGCGAACATTTGTCTCTTCTGGTTAGCGCGTTCGTATTTCCAACGAGAGAGGCTAGCATTAGCTTACGTAGCGAAATGCAAACGGACCGCGGTTGGGCTCCTGCGGAATCATGAACTGTAAGGGCAGCGGTGATGACCGATGCACTAATCCACTCCTCAGCCTGCCAGGGTTTCCCTGTTGAAGGTGAATAAAATGTCAGTTTGGATATAGCTTTATGAAAAAAGGATCTTTGCAAATCTGGCTTGTCCATTTGAGGAGGCTGCTGTTAGCTTGTTCTGTTGTAAATGGTAAATGGACTGCATTTATGTAGCGCTTTTATCCAAAGCGCTTTACAATTGATGCCTCTCACTCACCAGAGCAGTTCGGGGTTAGGTGTCTTGCTCAGGGACACTTCGACACGCCCAGGGCGGGGATCGAACCGGCAACCCTCCAGCTGCCAGACAACCGTTCTTACGTCCTGAGCTATGTCGCCCCAGTAACCAGTGTTGTAACCAGTCCTGCTTCGTGGATTTTTTTTTAAAAAGGCCCACTGCAGCAATCAGTTATAGATTTCTAATGACGATGAATTGCCAACTGGATTAGATGACATAGTATAAGTATGACGGTGTTCAGTACTCATAAATAAAATGAATGATAAACCCCTTCACACACACAGATACACAGATGCACACAGTCTTGATAAGGCGGGATGTCACTGCTTGTGCTCACAGGGTAAAGCAGTGGGTAGAGTGAGATGTAATGAGCGTGGTGTGATGGATATGGAGAATGCCGTGGAGGGCTTTGATCTCACCGAACAGGTAGAGACAGTCACACAGGTCGGGTATTCCTCTACTGACACTGTGGGGATTGGTTTCTACTGAAACACAGCAGGGGGATGTTTGGTCAGTGTAGGCTGAGCAGATTCAGATTCTCCTTACAGCGTGGGGACCCCGATTCTACTGAAACACAACAGGGAGATTTTCAGTCATTATTTTCAGGCTGAACAATGGTAAATGGTAAATGGACTGCATTTATATAGCGCTTTTATCCAAAGCGCTTTACAATTGATGCCTCTCATTCGCCAGAGCAGCTAGGTGTTAGGGGTTAGGTGTCTTGCTCAAGGACACTTCGACACGCCCAGGGCGGGGTTTGAACCGGCAACCCTCCGACTGCCAGACAATCGGTCTTACCTCCTGAGCTATGTCGCCCCATACATGTAACACAACATGTAAAACACAATGGTTAAAGTGCAAATGAACTGAATTTTTCCTTAGCCTCTCCTTTTCCAATTCATTTTCTGCAGTGTAAATGCCCTCTGGTTGTGTTGTTGAGCTATGTGGTTTGGCAGGGCCATACTCGGTAGGACCACCCCTGAAGGTGGAAATGTTTTTCCCGTGCCATTTGTCTCTACCACTACACAAGCATTAATATTTTTGATATCAATAACATGCCTGGAAGGGCAGCTGTTGCTGTTTGTGAATGAAATTACAGTTCAAAAATCACGATTCAGCCTGTATGGAAGTATTTTCAATGGCAGGTAGACTTACGTGAAGGCACACACCTTAAAAGTTGTTTTTTTATTTAAGAAAATGTTTATAACTATTGTTAACAGTTTATAGCAAAATTATAGTTGCCGTTTCACTGCAGTCAGGGGAACTGAATTTCTCTCTAGCTGCGTTGAATTCTTCCTGTAGTTGTGGTGAAATTATACAACAGTTTCTTTTACTGGACACCACACCAGAAGATATTTGTCTACTGCGTCTTGATCTTCCTGGTCTGCTCCTGTTAACATTACTGCCCATCAGCTGGACCTTATGAGTGTTTCATAAGCCCACCCCCCCTTCCCTTAAGTGGCTTTTGTTGCTTGCCAGGCCACCATTGTAAATAAGAATTTGCTCTTAATGACTTGCCTCGTGAAATAAAAATAAAATAAAATGTATGAAACACTGCAATTATAAGCTTCTTGCACTGTTCTTGCAGATAATCTTGCCACTATGTTACTGTCTTAGATCTAAGCCCAACACCTTCTTTATCATATTTCTTGCAGCTTTAATGGCTATTTTACTTACACTACAAGCCAATGGTATGATACTACCTGCGGTTTACAAAAAAAAAAAACTTAAGGGAGATAAGATTTCAGTCAATTCAAGTACTCATCCACCTCTCTCCCACCCCCCCATTTGCGAAATGAATGGATAGACTTCCAGTAGTTTGTTTAATCGTAATGAAAGCCAAAGAATCCTATTTTAAGGAAAGAAATAAATGCACATACAGTATATTGACTGAATTCTTCTATACCTGAGGTTTTAAAAAAATAAAAATAAAAAAAACACCACAGGTGGCCTAATAATTTTGGCCTGCACTATATATAATAGTACCGGAAAGAAGAAATACTTTCAACCCAAAGGGTCTCTTGGCCATCAGGAAATGGCAATGATCAATCAAAGAGAGACCCAGTTGCAGAGAACTGCTTGGGGGTCATTGGGATGATAATAACAGCCCTTTCATTAGGTCTGATGGAATTCTACAGGAAAGGGATGGGGGGAAAAAGAAAGGAAAACAGTTTTTCAGAGTGTACCTAGGCAGAGTGTACCTAGACCTGTTCTGTTTGGGTTTTTCTTTTTCTTTTTTTACTTTGTAGGAGCTAATGTAAGCAACAAGCTCTTAAACAACAAGTGCTTTTAAAAAAGCGCGTTCTTTATATCCTTGCTGAAAGTAACCTAAGTGCAGTTAGATTAAATATGGATAGAGATGTCCTCCCTATGGGTGTGTTGTTTAGAGTAACTGGTTCACCAAGTTCGAGCGAAGGAGTGGCAGGCGTGAACCTTTATTTTTAAAACACCTGGTTCTGAACGTCTCCTCTACTGGGATTCGGAAGAGAACCGAATCAGTGGTTCCTGTCAGCTCAGCCGGGACAGGGTACGCACTGGGCCAAATCCTTTGATTGACAGCACTGTTTGTGGTAAACGTGCACCTTTTTTCACCTTTTTGCCACTGTGCAGGCAGAGGGAAAGGCTAGGCATCCCGCTGGAAAGGTTAGCATTTAGAAATCAGAGACCAAGTGCAGGCCCCTTTGCGTGCGATACACCTGGGATACACAGCGCAATGGCAGGAAGCGTACTTGGCGGAATTCAATCCTGATGTCATTAGGTTTGCCTTATATTGCCGATATTCAAACCAAAAAAAAATGTTAAACAGCTGGCCAATTAGAGTAGAAAAATTTTGTTTATTTTCCAAAAAAAGTTAAGTGGGAATTGAATATGAATAAAAGCAGACATGGACGCTCGTCATGTGATCACACGTTTATTATCCACAAATATGATTATTACGTTTATTTTTAAATTTTTTTTTTTTTTTTTTACATTTTTATCACATTATTTCAGTTCACGTTGTAGGCTTGCCTTTTTATTTTGCAACGAAGGACTGAATATTGCCTCTCAGCGAGGGATGTGTCATTTTACCACAAACCGCCGGAATATCTGACAGGACGCTGACGGTGAGCTTGTTTAATACTCTTTTTGAAGCGTGTTACTTCAGCGGCCGCAAGTTGCGCGCTGCGATAAGCCGATAATAAGTCAGAGGATAAGTGAAAACACGGCGGTCCACCTGCTGGATATTAGAGCATTTACACGGTATTTGCCTTCCTTTGTGTTGGTCTTCCGTGCGTGTGTGGGGGCATGTGTGTGTGCGTGCATGCATGCATGCTTGGATGTGTGTGTGTGTGTGTGTGTGTGTGTGTGTGTTTGCGTGTGTGTGTGCATTTATACACTGGACATATGTAGTTTCTGTTATACTGTATTGAATGCTTTCATTCTTACAATTATAGTTTAAAATTGATAGATCCATTAAACTAATATGTTTTTTTAAATATATAAATATATCTACCATTGGTAAGAATTTCATGGCAGTTTGGAAAGCAAAGGCTATTAAAGTATTTCTCTGTGTATGTACTGTGAACACAGTATTGCTGTAAATAGTTATTCTTTTTTGCTCATGAATGCCTGTTCACCGGGCGACTTTTGCTTGAACAGCATGAATGTATACGGCCGGATATTTTACAGAAGTGATTATGGCTCAGTTGTGCTGTGGCGGTGGCCCTGTCGAGCAGGAGTTATACCTGCTATCTTCGGGTTATAGCCAGGCCCCGTCGAGAGTGCGCGGAACTGAATTCCTTGAAAGCACGGCACATACTCACCTTGCACATGAAACAGCGTGCGTTCCCTTTTGATGTCGGAGCCAATGTTTGGTTCCACGAGCATCGGGAAGTCGGTAGCATCGCCTGTTTATTTTTTTTACGCAAGCTCGTAAACTGTCTCTCCAGTCTCCAGGAGAGGTGTGCATTTCCTTCACCGTTAGAGGCCTCTTAAGTATCCGCAGTTCGCCTCCAACTGCCTTTGTGAGCACGGCCGACGGAAACAAACGCTCTCTGGGTTTCGCTGGGGTGATGGGGGGGGGTCGGCGTCTCCGAGGGAGATGGCGAGTTCTGTAACAGAGAGGAACTGAGGCTTCCCCAGATTTCTGCGGCACATTAAATGGCTGGGTGGGACAACCCCCCCGCCCCCCCACCTCCCCCGCCCACCCCCCTTGTGTATGTTGTCTCTTAGTAACCCACCGCACTTTCAATTATTGACGTTTAACCTGGTCCAACCTCGCCTTTTTTTCTCGTCATTTTTGTCGTTTGTCTTTTGAGAGCTCCGACATCTCCTGAGTGGATTAATGAAAGATTCGGCGTTCGGCGGGTTTAAGCTGGCGGTTTTCAGTCGACGCAAAACCGGCCCGGCCGCAGCCAGTGCCGCTGCTGTGCTTGTTCCCGGCCGAACGGAAGAATTATTCGCCGTAAACGGCCATCGATGATCTGAGGCGGGGAACGACAGATGCGGGGGATATTAGCGCAGAACCAGCCCAAACCTCCACGGAAGGCAGCGTATTCAAAACAATGTCACAGCCCGCACCTGCCACCGTTACCCAAACATTTTAGGAGCAGGGCCCCCACAGAGCCCCATGCCTGTTTACCAAAGCCATTATTTAAAAAAATCATCCTTTCACATTCGTCTGCGGAAAAAGAGGAAAAGGGTGAAAACCGCTGTTAAGAATTTTCAAAACAGCAGCGTGGTTGTAACGTCAGCCTTTTAAAAAAAAAATATATATATTATTTTTATTCCACTTACAGGAGGTCGTTTTCTCTATTGTCGCGGCTGCTGGCGCAGTCTTAATCCCGCTGAATCTCAAGTCACGCGGAAGAGCGGTTTCTAAACGCAGCGATTGCCTCTGTGAGTGGCCCATTATCCTGCTTGTTTCCACTCAGTAAAAACTATTGACGAATAATCCTCATTCTCCCCGCGCATGAATTTTGTGGATTTGCTCATGGTAAATATAAAGGCACTAAAGCATCTACTGTGCAAGGAAGCTGAAGATGTTGTTTGGGACTCAGGGAGTTAAAAAGCTTATTGTTATTATAACCCCTCACTGCTGTACATAGATCACTGAATAGATTCATTAAATGGCTTTAAGAGGATTTGGAATTTAGTGTAAAAAAAAATCTGTACTCCAATGACACATTTAAATGTAAATATATTATTATTCGTCATTCAATATCTGGTGCCAATTTAGACATCATCTGCATGATTAACTCCAGTCCTGGAAAACCGCATTGTCTACAGGTTTAACTCCAGTCCTGGAGGTCCACAGTGCCTGTAGCTTTAACTTCAGTCCTGGAGGGGACGCTGTGTCTACAGGTCTAACTCCAGCCCTGGAGGGGGCGCTGTGCCTGCAGGTTTTAACTCCAGTCCTGGAGGTCCACAGTGCCTGTAGGTTTCTGCAGTTTTCCTTCAATCAATGGCCAATTCAGGCCTTTAAAACCAGGTCCCTCAACTCTCTCTCAAATCAATGACTCAAATTAAGCACTTAAGTGCTCAAACACACAAAAAAAGGAAAAAACCCCAGCAGCCACTGCAATATCCCGAAATTGGAGCTTTGAGATCCCTGGTTTAACCGCTGCCACATGTCAATCAGGAGCTTACACCATGTGACCGCGGGATGAACCACAAACACACTTAATCCTCTTCTGACTGAACCCCCAGTTCCCCTCCCCCCCCCCTCCCCACCCCACACCCCGCCCCCCCCCCCCCACACCCATCCAGGCCACTTAGGGAGCGAGTTTCCCGTCCAGTCTCAGCCTGCCGCCGCTGAACTTATTGGTTATTTTCCGCTCCAGTGTGCCTCTCCATTTGAGTCCCTCTCCTCCACGGTGCCCACGGCCCAGCTGCTGCGCACCTTACCTTAAGGGGGACACGCCCTCGGTTTATCTCACCCGCGGCACCCTGAGTCCATTCCGGAGACTTCCAGAGGCCCGAAGCACACCCTAAACACGCAAACATGGACGCTTCAAGCCTCACAAAGTCCATCTCACGCATCGTCGCGTTCTAAAACGTGTCGACTTCTGAACATCTTAACACAACGCAAGCGCGACGGGGCAACAGGATGAAGCAGTCTTCTTTGATTTGTGCTTTCTGATTTGTGCTTTCTTACGCTCTTACGCTTTCTTTTCACAACTGTCCCGGATCGCCGCCCCCCCCCCCCTTGTGGACTCTGGTTTATTACCCCCACAGGGACATACGTAAGGACGCGTGTTGAGTATGTACTGTACAGCCGGGCTGTAACTTTGTGTGCCAGTCGGGTGCTGTAATTTGCGTTTGTGTACTTATGTTATGGGGCGATATGGCTCAGGAGGTAAGAGCGATTGTCTGGCAGTCGGAGGGTTGCCGGTTCAAACCCCGGCCTGGGCTTGTCGAAGTGTCCCTGAGCAAGACACCTAACCCGTAACTGCTCTGGCGAATGAGAGGCATCAATTGTACAGCGCTTTGGATAAAAGCGCTATATAAATGCAGTCCGTTTACCGTTTATGTTACGGTATGTTTCCAGTCTCAAAGTGCAGACACACCCATGGTTTATCACCCGAGCCCATTCCGGAAACTTCCTGCAGGGTCCTGCCGAAGGGTCCCCGTAGCGCCCTGTGGGACGGTCCCGCGCTTTCCCTTCAAGCCCGAAAACGCCTGAGCCAGCCCTGTTACTATGGACGGCACCGCCTCCGCTCCTTCATCAAACACAACGCGATGGTTCTACGCGGAGAGAGAAAATGGATAAACAGATGGATTTAAGCCAACGTGGCTTGTAAAACAAACTGGGGGTGGGGGAAAAAAAACGAAAAAAAATACGAGCCGCAACTTTAATTAAAAATTGTTTAATGGTTCTGGTTCCGAAGGCCCCCTTGCTGATTTGTTTTCGGGATGGCCCGGGCCGGGCACTGGAACGTAGGTTAGCTTCAGATGGGACATGTATAATTCAGTGCTTTTTTCCAGTCCTGTAGGCAGACCCGTCCTGTGTGACCGAAATAGGACTGCGCCTCTCTCTCCCTCCATCGGCTGCTCCGTCCGCAGCGCCGCGTCCGACGCCAGAAAAGAATAAAACATGAGGCGGATATGAGGGGCCAGAGACGTCCTAGGGGCTGCGTGTTTGTTTTGGAGACGCGCTCCAAGTCCGTTTAGGGCTTCTGGTCCACACACTTTCCGAACACTCGTGACACGTATGACCCCGGGAACATCACACTGCTTGTGTTTTTTTTCGTTTTTTTTTTCATTTTTAAATCCGTTTATTTCCGTCTCGGCACCGTTTTTATATTTTTGGCCGCCGTTCGCGCGCGCGCGCGTGTGTGTACACAGAAATATTCTCGGTGTTAAAATCGATGCTAACAGTTTTTATGAGCCCTATAACAGCGAGCGAGAGAGCACCTATCGGGCCGCTGTTGTTGGTGTTGTTGTTGTTGTCGTCGGCTGTTGGGTCTGACAGCGCGTCGCAAATTGGAGCGGCAGGTGGGACTATTCACCGTCTATTTTGCCTGCTCTACGCAGCTGATCTGTACCTCGATC